>NC_090437.1:379944853-380252987 GCF_031143425.1 Pleurodeles waltl | reverse complement strand
ACTTCGATATAAGCAGTTTAAAGCCATTTAGACCTCCGTATTACTCACAAGGGCCTAGTTTTTAATATCTATCTCATTACATGGCATTGATTGCTAAGTTTGACTCGTGATAAGTGTCACGTCAAATGTCATACATTTGCCACTGAACTGTCACTCGTAGGTACACTGAACCATCAAAATGTCACACATAAGCATTCTGAAACCTTGGCAGCTATGGACAATGTGGCTATTTGTAATATTTCTCAATGCAGCACACACATGGATGAGGAATCATTGGCCTGTGCGATTGAGGAGGGTGAAACACCAGAAAGGGCATGAGGTATGCATGCGTTTCACAAACGAAATCAAGGGAATCTTAAAAAGCAAGCCCACAAACCAAGGAAAGTGATGGGTGTGACAGGGTGTGGTTAAAAGCCCAACAGAAAGACAACAGGTCGGAAACGCTTCTTGCGCTCGACCTAAAATTAGAAGGATTTGTTTGCAGGCCGTTTTAAACTTCAGCACCACACCAAAGAGCTCCCACCAAATGAATGCCACACGTTCGTCCTTTTTAAAATTAAGGACTGTTCTCTAGGAAACAGTTTGCAGAAAATCCTGCAGTAAAAGACCCCCTCTCAGTTATTTACGCTGTTTTGTGAATAGAGAGTCGTAGAGAAAGAATTGCTGCAGCGAGCAACACGAACCTGTACTAAACATTGGTGCCAGTATCTGCCAGTTGTGCATCCTGGGTGTTTGACCCTTATGCATGCAAAGAAAAGTGTCGCTCTACGCCTTGTCTGAGTAGTGAAAGTGTCTTAATTTGGTTTTAGTGGGCCACTAACGCCCGGTGCTACTGCACCTGCTGTACTAAAAAATAGCCTCACCCTGGTCCCTACAGTGTTGCTGTTTCAAAACATATCACGCTTTGGTGTCATTCCGTATTGGAGTATTTCTCTCCTGTATTTCTATTCTCTCATAATTTATTTAGATGAATTTTCCCAGATGCATATGCACCCAGCAGACCTTTTAATAACAAGCATTTACAATGCAACGGGTCTTGCGTTTGCTCATGTTAGAGCTGATTGCGTTGTAAACTCTTAACCCGACTTTTCACCTATCGGGCAAAAGTGCATTTATGTACATAACCCGAAAAAGTGAAATCAAGTATGTAAAGCGCTCAACTTCTGCCAAGCGAGATCGCGCTCCTAAATTAGAGAAAAAAAAGTCCACGAGCCAGATGGAAAACAGCGAGCCTTTCATGTTTTCTGTACTTGGTCGCTGCGCGAAAAGGCATGACATATGGGTACCTTCGACTAATGAAAGCAAGCAGATTTTATTAGGGAAGCCCACGAACCAATAAAAAACACTGATGTGAAGTTGACAGGGCTCCGAGCACTTTTCTAAATACAAAAGAGTCTCGCTGCGATACGCATGCACGAGGGCATGCAACGCAGGCTCGACCCTAAAAAGGCTAAGCCAATAATACATGTTGGAATTTCCAATAACATAACACGACAAAACATATAATATTACATAATAATATAACATGGCATGATATAGCGTAGCATAACAACATAGGAAGGCATAACATGACGATTGCATTTTTATGAAATGTACTGACTGCCTTGTGAATCAGTTTACGCGGTTGAAGCTATCTATCACTGCTTATCATGTGTAAATGGTCTATGTGCACAAGGGAAGCAGGCATTAATCGTACGGGCCACTGTTTCCTCCACGCGCCATTTTCACTCGGTGCCACAATTTTTTTAAATACAGGGAATGCACTAGGACATTACGTGAAAAAGAAACAGGGCAGTAGGTCTGCACGTATCCAGCTCTGATCTGCAGCTTGTTACAAGGATTCTCAGAAGAGGTTCTGCTTCGTAAATATTGAGGAAGCACGTTTTCTGAGAATTCTTGCAGCCGTTTTTCTGCTCCGTGCAAGACTGGTGCATCCGTCACAGTGCACATAATTGGCCAGGCTGAATTGTAGATGCTGCAGAAAAAACACCGCTGTGATGTGATGTTGTCTATAGTATAGCAGGCGAGTATATCGTCCTTGAAGGAACGCCGAATGCCTCAGTTCTTTGCTTTAATTTAAAACGGTTCGGAAGTACATATAGTGTGACCTGCTGTGAAAAAACAGGATTCCTCAATGTTATATCTCTCTACCTCACAGCAAGATATTGCATTAACCAGCTCTAAAGACTTATCTCATTATTTGTACATGGAAGCGCATGCTCTGGGTGGTATAAAGATGTTTAGGGCAGGATTTTATTTGCAGTCATTTACTTGGTGCCTAGAAGCGATTGTATATGTTTGATCCCTCTGGATTTCGGTCAAATAGAAACAGTGTTTAGAAGCGATGTATGACAGAGAGAGTGGCCATCCCAACATTTAATAGATGAAGTCTAAGGGGCAGATTTAAGGAAAGTGGAACTGCATCCAGTGCAGCACCCCTTTTCATGAGCCCTCCAGTGCCCCCTACCGCCATCATGTGTCGCCATATCTAAAATACAGGGCACCATGGCGCAGGGTAGGGGGCAACAGCATCAACATTTTTGACGCTATTGATTCACTGTTCAGGGCTAGCACCAAACCTTTGACACTAACCCTAAATAGTATGTAGGGTCCCATTGTAAATAATGGTGTGCCCCCTTTTAATCCCTGCTTTTAGCAGGCGTTAAAAGTGCCTAAAAAGTGACACAAAGAAATCTCTTAGATTTGCTATTTTTCAGCCACCCTAATGGGGAATGCCCTATTTGCATACATTATGCCTGGCACAGGCATAATGTAGTGCAAAAGGTTACAAAGTGGCACAATGCATGCATTGCACCACTTTGTAAATACGGTGCAGGGAAAAGGCCACCTTAGCACCAGCTTAGCATAAAAAAATGACGCTAAGGTGGCGCTAAAGTGGCGCTAGGCCCTCTTAAATCAGGGCCTAATTATGAAAGATAATTAGGAGAAAGTCCTAAGCATGGAATGGAACAGAATATTTTTTCTGGTACTGAGACATTAGTGAAGGTACTAGGATTGCAAAATGTCTGCCAGAACGATAGCTTTTAAATGGTTTCATGGTGCCACCCCTTGAATAGAATATTACAATCAGGACCACTCAAACAACATAATAATAATTTCTCATACGTATAATGCAGGAGTAAACTAAAACTTTGTTGTTGACCTTGAGTGTATTTTCTCTGGGAAATATTGCTAAAGATTGACATTTGTTATGGGTTTTCAATGTATATCTATACCTATAAATCAATGCCATGTCAGATACTGCAAGTGAGCCAAGCAGTTCAAGTGAGAACAAAGAGGCCTAAACACACGCTCTTCAAATAATCAGCTACCCCTTCTATCACTTGCTAACTATATGTGGGGCCACTGGAATTAGCAACAGGAGTGGGACAAATTACGTGGCAGGGTTAAGTAAATATACAGCAATAAAAGGCAAATTGTACTGTAAAATGTGGCATATTTTGTATAGTTTTAATTAATTAATTCATCATTTTTAAACGAGGTAACATTTTATGGACATCCGTTGCACTTTATTAGTACCAGTGTAACACCCAAGTATAGCAATAACACAGAAAGGTGACCAGTGCAGCTTTGCAAAGGGCCTTCCACTAATCAGCAATAAGTGTCACTGAGTTTCTAGTAATGTTTGAACTGTTTGAGCAGATGGTTGATTACCTGACATGTGCGGCAAATCTATAATTAAGCTAAAACCGCCGAACCGCAGAATTGCATAATTCTAGTGGTCCTGACTATATGCTTGCGTCGGACTCTTTATAGTGCTCTGCTTCCTTTTGAGCTACTTCCTGTTATACAAATGCCACATATATAAATACATACTTAAATTTGTACTTTAAAAAGGCACAGCTGTCAAAGAAGTGACTGAAAAGTTTAAAAAAAAACATTTTTAAACACAAAATAAAGGAAAAACTATTTTACTATTTGGACTGCAACATTAGGAGACTGAAAGCTGACAGGAAGCTCACATGACCAGTGTCCCACCATAACCTTTTTGTGGAAGTGGACTCAGTTCTTGTTTCAGGTTCCTGAGAACATGTAACAGGAGACAGTTTTATTTGTCATTGTTCCTCTGAAAATCCTTAGAAAGCCAATATCAATCAAATCATTTTGCGTTTTTTGGCATGTTACTAATATTTCCTTGATAGAAAATATCTAAATTTTTCCATTAAAAATAAATTTCTCTTGTTGTAAAATCCCCTTAGTGAACCAGGAAAAATACAGAAAAGGCTACACATAACTTTTGCATTATCTGTTTTCCTGACTTACGTTGTGCAGCAGGTTGTTTGTACCATGTCAATTATCAAAAAGATCTGTGAACAAAATCCATTAAAAACTGGCTCTACGTAAGACAGGAAGTCAGAAGGCACCAGAGAGGCTTGGTGAGTACTGAAACGGAGTCCCTTCTACCTCAGCTATGGCCACCATCTCTGAGGACTGCCACATAGAGGAATCCAGGAAAAGAAACAATGTTGACAGTACTTGCACGTGGCTACCTGCTCATCATTAACAGATAGCTATTTAAGCATCATTTGGTGCCCAAAACACCCAGACCATTGAAGATGAAGCGTTGTATGATGCATCCTTCGATGTCAAAACACTGAAGGCCTCAGATACAACGAGTTAACACAAAACAGTGCAGCAAGTAAAATTGCTGCTTTAAGTTGAGTGAATGGGAAAGATTAGAACTGTGCCACAACTACTATGAAGTGGGCCAGGTCTCCACTCTTCCTATCTTAACACACCTTTGGCAGCCATGTGTCAATGCAGGCACCCTTTCACCATAGTGTATGGCTGTCCGTGCTGTGTTCGGCATTGTTTTGTGAAGGGAGAGGGCCGTTCTTGTAAAAAAACATGCTTTAAGGCATTTCTTCTTTGCATGTGTGTAGAATGCAGCACTCATGCAAAGAGTAAAGAAAAAGTAGGTGAAATTATAACATTTCCCCACATTACGCCTGCCTTGGGGAGGTGCAGGACTTTGGTGCAAATTCTGGTCTACAGTTTTTTGTAGCTAGGGATTTGCATCGAAATCCATGGTAGGTTCCATGGGAACACCCATGCACTGTCCATGGAACACCCTCTTCACACAAAGTAGCTCATTGTGCTGCATTGCATTACTTTGGGTTATAATCCAATGCAAATCATGATCTATGTTGCATTGTAAATTCCACCAGCAGACTTTAAGTTGGGTCTGCATAAAAAATGCAATGTCAACCCATTGCAAAGTTTACGTAAATCTGTGTCTCTATGTTCAGTCATTTTCATTTACTCCACTTGTCAACACCATGGAACAAAAAAAAGCTGAAGCCTGGACAACAATTGCCATATTGGTCTCAGTGTATTCCAGAGTCTGTTGCTTAACCAGGGAAGTTATAGCTCCAGCAGTAGCCTCAGCCATGGCCGTTCCAAAGAGTAACCCCACAATTGTGGTTTCAGACCTCATTTAACCTACTGGCCCACCTGGTCAGCAAGCACTTTGTCCTCTCCTCCCTTGGCTGAGGTCTCTCTACCATATTTAGATATCCTCACCGGTAGGCAGGTATCTGACTGAGCGGAGTCACAAGCGGGGATTCTTTATGGAAGCCTCTGAAGCTTTACTGAGTGGGAACCTTGCTTGTTGCTGCTGATCTGAAAAGTTTTTATGTTTTCTGAAAACAAACTCACTATGTTAAAGTTATGTCAGAAAACAAGCAATGACACTAACACAAATGGATTTCCTCCCTTCACCGGGGGGTCACTGAGCATTTTCTCTAATCTGGTCTGGTGTGTAGGAAAAACTATTGACAATTGACCTAACCTGAATAAGATTGGTTCATGTTATGAGTCACCAAGTCCACAGGAATATCAGGAAGCAGTTGCGTCTCCGTTTCTCCCACTCTTCCGTCTAGCATTTCAGAAACAGGAACAAGAGAGAACAATGGTGGGTGGGGAGAGGAATTGGAAAGAGAAACAATAGCAGAGAAACTAGCCTCTTAGTTAGGCCAAGGAGGGCTTCAGTTGCCGCTTAACAATGCTGGATCTCTGATAATAACCTATAGGAGACTAATTCAGAAAGGTAAACTTACGCTTTTGTAGAGGTTTATTATTGTTTGCTATTTACAAAGGTATTTTATGAATAGTGGGGCATATTTATACTCTGTTTGCGCCGGAATTGCGTCGTTTTTTTTTACGCAATTCCGACGCAAAACTAACTCCATATTTATACTTTGGCGTTAGACGCGTCTAGCGCCAAAGTCCATGGAGTTTGCGTCATTTTTTAGTGTGGACACCTACTTTGCGTTAATGAGATGCAAGGTAGGCGTTCCCGTCTAAAAAATTGACTCCGAGGCATGTGCGCCGTATTTACACTCCCGGGCAAAATTCAAACCCGGGAGTGGGCGGGTCAAAAAAAAAGACGTAAGGCCGCTTTTGCGCCGTTTTTTAGCGCCTGGACAAGGCAGGCGTTAAGGGACCTGTGGGCTCGGAAGGAGCCCAGAGGTGCCCTCCCATGCCCCCAGGGACACCCCCTGTCACCCTTGCCCACCCCAGGAGGACACCCAAGGCTGGAGGGACCCATCCCAGGAACATTAAGGTAAGTTCCGGTAAGTACTTTTTTTTTTTTTTTTTGGTGGCATAGGGGGGCCTGATTTGTGCCCCCCTACATGCCACTATGCCCAATGACCATGCCCAGGGGACATAAGTCCCCTGGGCATGGCCATTGGGCAAGGGGGCATGACTCCTGTCTTTGCTAAGACAGGAGTCATTTCTATGGGGGTTGGGAGTCGAAAAAAAATTGCGCAAATCGGGTTGAGGCGAAAAATTTGCCTCAGCCTGACTTGCCCCATTTTTTGGCGCCCAAGCTCCATATCCCCCTACGCCGGCGCTGCCTGGTGTACGTCGTTTTTTTTCACGCACACCAGGCAGCGCCGGCGGCTAACGCCGGCTAACGTCATTGATTAAATACGGCGCCCGCATGGCGCTTCAGAATGGCGTTAGCCGGCGCTAATCTTTTTGACGCAAAACTGCGTTAGCGCAGTTTTGCGTCCAAAAGTATAAATATGGCCCAGTATCTTTACAACCGCGGAGTCTCCACATATAAAAGATAGGACAGTTCTATCTTTGTATGTGAGGAGACTGCACTGTCATAAAGATGCTACTCACACAGTACCTTCGCGAATAGCAAACAATTGTAAACTTACACAAAAGTGTAAGTTTACCTTTCTTAATGAGGCCCTTAAAATCATTGCTATTTCTTTACTAATAATTCTAGGTTGCAGAGGATCACAATTGCACCTTTACCTACCACTCCCTTTCTTTAACAAGTGTTCTCGGCATTGTATTGAGCATAACAATGGTGTGTAACTAAACAATAGGAAATTCGTTTCCAGTTTCTACTTAAAGCATGCACCTAATTCTAAACCTCAAAAATTAAAAGGATGTTGTACTGGAACCCTTGACTTTCAGATGTTAGAAACTCTATTCAAGAAAGGTTTCATAAGAAACCGTTGCAAGGCATTTCCCCAATCAAACCCTGATAATTAGAAGAGCATTTGTTTTTTAATTCTAATCATTTCAAGTTGAACACAGTAATCAAACTATGCATTGTTCAGAAGTTCAGTTAAAAGGAGAGGACAATGCCTGTACATCAGACCATCTAGGACTTCCAACAAAATCAGCGACAGGTTCTGAAAGCGTTGATTCTGCAGGTTCTACATGGTGAGACTCATAGCAAGAAAACTAATGAACATGAAGTATTCGTAATCAATGCTGGCTTCTTCAAATGCACTCTTTACTTTATGCTTTATTCGATTATAAAATGTTAGTAAATAAAGGCATAAAAACACAATAAAAACCAAACACATTACATATAAAAATATATAAAATCCTATACATAAAGAATGCATAACCTTGTGCCAAGCCGGCACACACTTCAGAAATGAAAGCACTGCCAAAGCCTCCACTTCAGAATTTAACAATTGTAAAAAGAGAGAGACTGGGTAAAACTGCTGAAAGCCACTGGAATTCAGGATTGGTACCAATAACCTGCATTGTAACAATTCACAATAACTACAGAAAAGAAACGGTGTCCCAAAGTCTGAAGGGACTAGCCATCACAGGGGCACACCTGTATCATATTTGGGTCAAATTTACCTGGTGGGAAACATATGACAGTATGGTTGGAGCCCAGCCGAAACATTATTATGAGTGATCTATACCAGGGATGCCTGACAAAACCAAAATAGGGCCCTGGGCCAGCCACCACTTTCAAAAGCAAGAGAAGGTGAGTAGTTGGTTTCACGAGGACATCATTCTACCTCACTTTCCTTGCATGAGTCAAAAAAACTTCCTTGATGGATTTTCTATCCCTCCTAGTAATACATCGTGGTGGACAGCCTAAGGACTGGGTGACAGAAGAGATGTATCTTATCCAGGGAATCTCCATCCCATACTCACACCCCAGACAATTCTGCACTCAAAATGGCTGCTGTTGTTCAATTCCTGTTATATCCTGGACAATTTCTTGAGAATACATCTGTCATGTTGGATAGGAACAACCTTTCCTTTCATGTATCAGTAATGCATTCTTCTTGAGTGAGTAGAGGCAGAGACATTTTAAGGCATGGGCAAATTGGGCAGTTGCCCTGGGTCCCTACCTTCTAAGCGACCCCTGGGAAAGTAAGTGTTATCCCTATCTCTCTCGAGGGCTAGCTCATCCCTGTCCGTTTCTATATATGAACTTATCTTCTTCTCTCTACCTACCTCTAGCAATTTCTGCTCACATTCATTCGAAAAAATGTTGGAGTCCTCATAAAGACATATTTGAACTAATTTTGTGTGAAACCTGCAAGTTTGGCATCATGTGGGCTACAATTATCCTAAATGTGGGTAATAAAATTATTTAAATTTGTTACAAATAGGGGTCCCTGGACACTTTCAGATGAGGGTCCTATAAACCCTTACCAACAACAGTGAGCACAAGGTCAAATCAGATATAGTTAGGTAAAGTATTGGTAAATCATTTATGCAAACCAGAGACCTAAAAATGTATGGAATCAAATTAAGAGTGAACATGTATGAAAATAATTACTTTGAACTACTGGTCTTTCTATTCCGCCCGTAAGAAGTAGTTTTCATAATCATCGGTTTACTTACCTTGATCATAGTTATGCCTATGGAGCAGACCTTCAAATTCTCACAGACATTCTCCTGCGCTCCATGTCTATTATCAACAATTTTTAAAAACGACTTTAAGTCTTTGTGACTTGATAAGAAATCACCTCTGGGTTATTTACTTCTCTCCACAAGTGCCGGGGCACTTTGGGACATTTTCGTGACCCCTTTGCGCTACTGTTGCATCACTTTTTGTGACGTAATGGCAGCACATTCCTTTCAAGCATATCTTTGAGGCCACACAGGGCCACTTTGAGTGACTTTGAATGGCCTCATAGATATGGAGTAAGGCAAGGCAGCGCAAATTGCTGCATTGCCTTACTCTGCGCATTCCGTGGGCACTGTGGTGGATGTTCCCACGCAACACCCACTTCACAGAATTTTGCAGAGTTGAAAAAAAACTCTGTGGAATTCCACAAAGCCAGAGTTCCGTGCCCCACGGAGTCCTCCTGAATGCACCCATCTCGGAAGCACAAAGCAGGGTTGGGCTTAGCGCTTCCGAGATGGGTGTATTCAGGAGGGCCGTAGGCATTGATAGGTGACGTTTTAGGCCACACGGGACAGGTTGGCGCACAAGAGGCCTGAAATGACAGCTTTCTTTCGCTACCTATGGCCCTGGCCTGAATTCAGGCCAGGACCGTATGCAGATAAAGCTGCCATTTCAATCCTTGTTTGTGCACCAGTGTGCACAAACAATGACAAAAAAAGAAAGTGATGAGGACTTACCTGGGTCTTCCCGGGGGCCCTCCGCTCCTCGTCGTCTGACAGTGCTGATGAATACTCTACAGTGGCTGCCTCCCTCCTGTGCTCCGGTGTGCACTGAGGCCCAGTGCGCACCAGTTGATCTCTGCTCCACTGGTGGGGCTAGCAGAGTTTTTTGGTTAACTCCCGCTCCAAGCGGAGTGCGGAGCGCCAAAAACTCCAGTTAGCTCCGCCAGCGGAGCGGAGCTCCCTGCACACCACTAATTTTTATGCATCCTGCGATTTTCCAAACCTGGTAAATCCGAGGATGTACCACAACTTTACAGCTCCCCAGGTGAGGAGTAAAAATGAGAAATATCTTTATTTCTCCTTGTTTTTCCACTTTCTATGTGTGCATGCAGCACACATAGAAAGAGGAAAAAGTCTCCCAGGATTGTTTTTACAAAGGAAGGTGCTCCTTTCTGCACAAAACAATCCTGCATGCAATGCAGACACTCTTGCACCATGGTGCAAGGGTTACTGCGTTGGCGCCAGACAGCCTATTATGCGCCAGGGGAGGAGGAAAGGACAGGATTTTGCTGCATTCCTAAAATATGGCACATTCCTACCCTCCCAAGTGACACAGCGCAGCACAGTAGCAAAGTGGCTTGCTGCACTGCACAGCACCACTTTTTCGTAAATCTGGCCTTTTATTTTGAGGTAGTTGTGTAATTTACAAGTGCCTCATCCATTTATTAGTTCATTCAAATTTGTTAACTCGTGTTGATAGCAGATTCACCTGTAAGGATTTCACTGTTTGATGGCATTGGACGCATTCAATGGGATGCTGTCTAGAGGGGCTGCAAAGCTTAAAATACTGTTGCTTTGCTTATCTATGACAAGATCAGTAATATTTTAAACAAATTCACCATATACGTTCCATTAGACTGAACTTTGTCACAGGCTTGCTTGAACCAGCCTCAGCCAAGGCTACTTCTGCTAGTTTTACAGAAAAAAAATAGATATTTCAACAAGAACACTCCTTTCTTGAGAGACAGTGCTGAAAAGACATATTTATTCAGAGCACAAATCTTGGGTTGACATGGGTGAATGGAATTCTCCCAATATTTTTAGTTATGGAGCACCCGTTTTCCTTACCGCGAGGCCAGCAGGCCAGGTGGTGTTCTTCTTGTCAGCTTGTACTCGACTATGTGAATTCCTTAATTTACAAACGGGGCAAGGTATATATAGTTCTAATGTGGCCTGAGGAGTTTACATCTTTCCATATCCCTGGCAGCATTCTCGTTACATGTGAAATGGCTTGAAATGGGTTATCACCGGATATCAATTACGGCTGCAGAAACTGAACACATTATCCTTCTGAGGTTTAACGAGGTGGAAATGTTGCGCTTTGCGCATTGAAACTTGGTAAACAAAACTAACAAGAAACAAACACGTGGACAACAGATTATAAACTCCTCAAAATGTCATCAAATACATTCTATTTGTTCTCTGAAAGCAGTATGACACATCTGTTTAAAAATGTTGTCACTGAGTCATTTCTGAGCTCAATTACACTTTGACAAGTTAAATATAACTCGTGCCCTCGCCATGAAATTATAATTACCCGAGATATTACATCACTGGTGACATCTTCTTTGACATCATTGGTATTAGCACTGTACCATTTGCAGTAGAATTAAAACAGTTGAATGTAAATGGTTTTGTGCGTGTAAAAGCTGAACCCAACTATAATCTCCCTGTAACATTTGGTTTTGTAGTGTATACATATATGTGGTGGGCACCCCAGGACATAGCACGACCCGGCCCTGTGGGGTGGTGGTCCCTAGGGCCATTACTGACTCTGCAAGGGGGGCCATATGTTCAACCTCCAATGTTTAAGTTAGCCGCAAAAAGGAATAAATTGCCCTGGGGAGGTCGTGGCCCCCGGGTCCTTGGGCGAGGCCATACAGTTCTCCCCATTACAAATTACAATTTCGCTGTGGGGAGGTGGTGATCCATGGGGCACTGGGGGGGCACAGTCTAGCATATTTTAGTACCTCAAGGCTAATACAAGCCCTAGAAGGGCTCCTTTTTAAGCCCCCAATGCTATCAGGGCCTGGCACAACTGGGGGAAAAATAAAAAAAAAAAGGGCAGAAAACCCTTGAAAAATCTGTGGATCTATCCATGGATTTTTCTCCCCAAATATTTTAATCCTTTTTAGCTCTGGTGGGGTTTGTGGGGAACCTCTGGACCAAGGCTAGGTGCTCAGGGTGACCCTACCCTGGCCCATGTTCTTTTTTTCTAATTTTTTTTTGTGGAACTCCTCTGAACTCAAGTCCCAAGATGGCTGCCAACACTTTCTTGTGGAAGTGTTGGCTGCCAATCAGATATCAGCACAGGGACAGTTGGACCTGGACAGGACCAATGTCCCTAGATATCTATGTTTTTAAACTCTAATATCTCTAAAACAACTGAATGGATTTACACCAAATCACAAAAAGGATGTTTTCTGGACCAAAAGCTAGATTTCTGCCAATTTAGGGGTTATGCATCCAGTGGTTCGGGCATTAGACATGTTCAAAATCCCTATGGGAAAACGCATTTTGGGACTCCCCTTTTTTCTTCCCGCCCTCACACACACTTGGCAGATGTGAGGAAAGGCCTCTCTTTGACATGGTTAGCCTCACTTTTTGCCTGATATATGATGTAGCATAGAAATTGTGGTGACCAAGGCTCCTTCTAATCAGGTTCCCTGGGCCATAGCTCTTTCCCTAAAACTGTTGTGATGTATTGGCACACTTGGATACACCTTTAGCTACCACTATAAGCTCCAAATAAAAGGTACTTAGGTACCCAGGGCATGGGGTACTATGGGTAGGCCCCTACGAGCAGCAGCACTGATTGTGCCACCCTCTAGGGCCATGCATCCAGATGTCCCTAGATGTCCCCAACACTGCCATTGCAGGCTGGGTGTACTGGTGCAAACCTAATCCACACACACGGCATGGCATACTGCATGTGTGCCATGTCCACAATACACTGTATATACTACAGGTAAGACACCCCTCTGGAAGGCATTACAGACTTAAGGCAGAGTGCACCCTATTATATGTGAGGGCATAGCTGCATGATTAATGTGCCCCAACTGTGTCCTGTGTGCCTGGGAGATAGTGAGTGAACAGAGCAGCCATTTTAATACATGTGCTGGACACTGGTCAACACTAGTTTCCCAGCTACATGATGTCCACTGTGGACCCTGGGTTGTTTGGTATCAAACAACTCAGAATGATAAATACAAACAGGTATCAGTATTGGATTTATCCCTAAATATACTAAGAGGTCACCTTAGAGGTGCCCCCTGCAAAAGCTAGTTACCCCAGCATAGCTACTGACTGGTTCTATCCAGCCTGCTAACTTCAGACACCCAATCTACAAACCTTGGGGGAGAGGTCTGCCTCTCTGGTTTGTAGAACAATGCCCTTCCTGGGTGGAGGTGCTAGCACACCCTAACTCAGGAATGTGCACTGCCCTGGCGGCACGCTTCAATGGGTTTACCGCCTTCGAAACACGATCCCCATGCCTGCTGCTAGCAGCAGATGGTCAACCCCTTTGCAATCCCCTACTTTTGAAACAAAGGAGGGAAACTACACAAAAGGTAGGAGGAGTGGCCCCAATTGCCATGCACCACTCCTAAGGTGTTGCCTGTGAGGTGGACACTCCATTTCATTTTCCTCCATCTCAGAAGAAAGGAAAATAGCCAGTCAGGGATAAGGAAGTGACCCTTCCCACAGAAAGTGGTCACTGTAGTAGGAGTAGCAAACCTAAATGTAGGTGTCCCACTGGACACTACCAGGTCCCCCTTAAACACCCAGTAACTTCAGTATGTAGTGGGCATCCCTAGACCAGGTACTAAGACACAAAGGAAAAAAAGAAGAACAGCACCAAGAAGATCCAAGGCACGAGAACTGTGGATCTGCTGCACAAAGTAAAGGCTCCAAACGCTACCTACTGCACCCAGGACCCGACAATTGCTGCTGAGGAACTGCTGGACAGCTGAAAAAACTCAAAACAACCCCAGAGGACCTCCAGATTTAAAAAAATCACTCACGACCTCCCTCCAGAGTCGAGGTACCACTCTGGTACAGAAAGCAACCAGCAAACCAATGATGGTCACTTCACTGTCCAGCTGCTAACTCCTGAACCAGGAGGTGCAGCTGGACCTGACAACACAATGACAACCCTGAAGACAACCCCTGCAAGTGTACCAAGTTTGGTGGCACTCCACCCTCCAGTAGTCAAACTGTACCAATACCCTGGGTGTTCATCAGCTGACGTCGAACACCAGGAAAACCAGCCCACCCGGGGCTGAAGAAGTTCTAGAAGGAAGCCCCTGTTGGTGGACTTCAGCAACACCCCACACCTCCCACCAGAGTGCCCCCGTTGCCCTGAAAACAACCCTTGAACCAACTTACCTCCAGCTTCAAAGGGCATCTTTGCACACAGATCCTGGCTCACCAATTCGCTTTGCACCGGCCCACCCTCTGCCCTGAAAATAACCTACTGTGCTCTAAGGGTCCCTCACCCCTTGCAACCACGAAAGTCCAAGGGAACCACAAGGAACCACTTCTAAATTTACCTGCACAGACCTTTTCCAAGTGGTCCCCCGCATTGACCCTGCACCAGCTCCAGAGACTTTTCACCACTACTCCCGCCAGAACTAGGAGCCGCCCAAACTTCTCTAGCTGGCACAGTGTGCCTACCGATGACCCTGACCAACCTGCAAACAATGAACTTGGTAAAGCAACTGTGTGATTTTATATGTATTTTTAAATGTGACTTTCCATTGATTCCTATGGTGCGTAATTACGCACAAAAAGACTATTTTTATTAAACTTCAAAAATCCACATCTCAAAAAGTACTTAGCCAATTTTTATAATCTTGGTCTTAAAAATTACATAAAAATCTGAAGTATGTTTATAGATTGGTCTCAAGTTATTCTTTTGAGTGTGTGAGTGGCAAGATTGATACTTTGAGTACAACAAATGCCTTGCACTTCTCCAACATTGGCCTTCCTGCTTGACCAAGCTACCTTATAAGTTAGAGCATTAGGTGATCTAGTTTTTACCTCTGTAAACCAACATGTGGTTGCCTGGACCCCCTACACAGTGTGCTTAGCTTTGCACACTACATAGAGGGCCAGCCTCCTACAATGGATCACCCCCAAACTTTCAAGATAGCTGCTGACCCAATTGTCATATTAGGTTTTAAAAATTTGTAAAGATAAATCAAGCAACTTCAAAGTCATTGGCAAAAACAATGTCTTCCTATAGAAACTAGATTCTAACTATAACTATATACAGGCGACTGCCAGTATATATATATCTATCTATATATATATATATATATATATATATATATATATATATATATATATATATATATATATGTGTGTGTGTGTTTGTGTGTGTGTACATGTATATATATTGTTTTTCCTAAGTCATTTATGAAGGCAGGGGCTAGGGGCTACTTTGGAAGCTGATAGAGCATGCACATGACCACAAACATCATGCATCACATTAATTGACTTGCACTGCATATGTTATGTTTGATACTAACTAATTTTGTTTCTATTATATATTACAACTTTATGCAATACATTCCTTAATTTATTTACATATCAGGTGTTTATCAAATCGAACATTTTTTATCAAATAATGACACATTTATAAATGCATGAATTATGTTTAAACGTCACTTATACTTACTGGCAAACATTTATTGATTTGCATTCACAGACAAATAAATGTACATGTAGGGTTTTTGTTAGATATGTTTACATACATTTATTCAGTATATATAATAAATAACTTATTGAAGGTTTAACTGTGGCACAAGTTAGTATAGCTGGAGAGCTACAGAGCACTGTACTTTACTGGGGAGAAGATACAAAAGTGAGTATATCAAGTGGGATTTACAACTCTGAATTACACAATTACATTTCACATATATACATTATTTAGGACAAAGGAGATGAATGGCCTTATTTAGGCCTTTGCCAATCGGGAGGTCACAGCCTTCATCTCACAGGCAGTGCATCTCCTGATGTATTTAGAGATCCCTATTGCTCAGCAGAGATCTCTCTGTTGCAAAGGACTTTGCCATCACAGAGACTCACAGTAGTAATTTTTGCCCTCATTACGACTTTGGCGATCTTTTCTGAAGACTGCCATGGTGGCAGCAGCCATAAGACTGCCAGTGCCGCCGTATTACGAGTCCAAAAACAACCAAAAATCCAACACCGCCAGACCAGCTGAGGAGGGGAGAGAGGCGGTCCCACCACCAGCACCGTCACGCCAACAACATTCCGCCCTCCAAAATATGACCCACTGTGAGAAAACAGGGCTGATTGCAGAGGCCCCATAACTTTTTGCCCCCATTTTCCACTTTTTGCTGGTGTTTTTCTGACTTTAAAGGTGCCCTGGGTACTGCTAACCAGTCCCAGGGCCTGTGCTCTGTGTAAAATGGATATGCAAATTAGGCTAATTATAATTGGCTAAGTTAACCTACCTATAAGTCCCTAGTATATGGTAGGGCATGTAGGTTTAGGGACCACAGCATATGTGGTGCACACCTAGGTGCATTGCTGAGGTGCCCAGTGTCATTTTAAAAGCAAGCCTGCCTTGCTGGCTGCTTTTAAATTAAAGTTATATGCAAATTCGACTTTGGAATTAAAGGTACTTCCAAAGTCTTAAACTACCTTATTTTTACATATAAGTCACCCCTAAGGTGTGCCCTATGTGCCCCTAGGGCTGGGTGCCATGTAACTATAAGCAGGGACTTTATAAAAATAGATTTATAAGCCCTGGTGAGGTAAAAACAGCCAAATTCGTTTTTCCCTCATTGAAGTAAATGGCCTTCATAGGCTAGAATGGGCAGACTTTATTTTAAATTTTAAAGTCTCCTTAAATGTTACATACCAAAAATTTGGTATCAAATTGATTGTTGTAATAAATCCCACAACTTCCAGTTGTTGGATTTAATATAACTTGTCCAGGTAAAAAGTTTAGACTTTACCTAAAAAGTTGCCAATTTCAGCTCTGCATTGTTTTTGCTGCTGTGCTCTGATTGGCCAGCCTGCAGCAGCTTCTGCCAGGCTGCCTTGATGAGGTGTGAAGTG
Organism: Pleurodeles waltl; assembly: GCF_031143425.1. Classification (NCBI taxonomy): domain Eukaryota; kingdom Metazoa; phylum Chordata; class Amphibia; order Caudata; family Salamandridae; genus Pleurodeles; species Pleurodeles waltl. Next base: position 380,235,959 of record NC_090437.1, on the reverse strand, counting down.
GCCAGACTTCACACAAAGGAATGTGCTTGGGGGAGAGAATCTCCCCTCAGCAGATGGTGAGGCAGGAAGGGGGAGGGCTGCCAAACTGGTCTTCAAAGGCAGAGGACATTTGCAGCACCCAGCAACACCCCCACATCCTGCAACCCCAGACAGCTAGGTGCCCCCTTGATTAGATTAGGAGAGGGCAGGAGAGGGGTGTGTTTATGATTTTTAGCCACACCAGTGGGTGGGCTCAGCCAGATGTAACCTCCAAAAATCAGATTCATCCATGTTGGATTTTTAGAGACTGTTGCCTTCTGGGATGGATTTTTGCCACACTTCCCAGGAAGTGGTCATCACAGGGGGACGACCCTGTCCCTGATTGGAGAACCAGGGCCCCCCTGCTTTTCACCCAGGAGCAAGGATAAAACTGGCAGACCTGCACCCACACCTCAGATCCCCTCCAGAAATCAACAAGAAAGGAACTAAAGAAGAAGAAGGACTGCCCTGCTGGACCCCTGGCCTGCACCTGGACCCTGCACTCAGAAGGACTGCACCAGCTGCACACTTGGGCTTCACCACAAAAAGGACTTTGCCTGGCTTCAACTGGTTCAAGGAGGGACTCCCTGTTTGCTACAGGTGAAAAATTGCTATCCAGAGTCCCCTGCACCAACTCCTGAAAAAGTGACCAGCTGACCACTGTCCAGTGGCCAAAAAGGAGTTTGCGCCAGGTGCATTCTGGGAGTTGAAGTCTGCACTTCCCAAGGACCATCACAGAACTTCTGGACCCTTGGGGTGAGCTGTGGACCCCAAAAGAACCTTGAAAGAACATCTGGGTGAAGCCCCAGAAGTTTGAAAAAGATTGGAGAATTTTTGAAAAAAAGCTCCATAAAGTGACCGACCCGACGCGGAAATTCTAGCCGGCTTGCCTCAACCGCGACCCGGCCTGACTTCGTGGTTCGTCCCGGTAAAGAAAAACATCCAAAAAAGAGACTAAGTCCGAAGGTAAAAAGTTGACCGGGACCTCCCAGCCATCGTATCCGAGAAGGGCTCCACGGACGTCGGATCAAGATCCAGGCTTACCCCGGTCGAAGGATTTTCATCTCGAAAAAACGACTAAGTCCGAAGGTAAAAATCACCACCGAGGAAACCGACTTCGCGTATCCGGACAAGGGCTCCAGGAGGTCGGATTCAACTGGCAGGTTCGTCCCGGGGAAGAAAAACATCAAAAAAGAGACTAAGTCAGAAGGTAACTTTTTAACCGAGGCCTCCCGCGACTTGTAGCCGAGCAGGGCTCCATCGCGGTCGGCCTGAAAGTTTGACTTTGCCCCGGTCCTGGTGCAACCAGATGACCCTATTGGCGCTTTTTGTTTCTAAGCGCTAGAAAATAATAATACTTTAAAAATTCATATCCCCGGTTCCCCTGAACCGATTTTAATCGTTTTTGTGTCATTTTAAAGATAAAAATATAAGCTATTTTTATAAATTGGTTTTGGATTTTTAAACTGTTTCCTGTGTTTTATTTAATTACTGTTTTGTGATATTTGAATGCTTTACACTTTGTCTCCTAAGTTAAGCCTTGACGCACGATGCCAAGCTACCAAGGGTAGAGCTGGGATTAATTTACTGAGACCTAACTGTACCTATGTGGAGGTTTGTGGCTTGTTGCTAGGTGTAGGTACCTACCTGCCCTACCAATAACCCATTTTCCAACATAATTGGAAGCAGCGACGGGATCCTGTACTTGTGTTCAATATCACGTTACAGTTTTAGGTAAAACAAATTAAAAATCCTTTAAATTGTCCTAGTGCAAAAATTGTTTTTAATTTTTAATTTGGATTAATTTCAATTATTGAATTTTTGTAATTTTTCTAAATTCTTGTTTCCAATTTTTGCAAAAAGTTTTTGTTGACACAAAACTAGGGAACCATGGAGCTTGATCTGGCTAGCCTACCCACACTGACAGTAGTCCAGCTTAGGGGGTTGTGTATTGAAAGAGGGTTGCCTGCAACCACTGATCTCAGGAAGCAAATCCTGATCACATCCCTGACAGCATGGGCTGAGGCCCAAGAGGTAGAGTCAGAAGAAGCTCCAGAGGAGGGAGAAAGAAGGGAGGATGCAAGCTCTAACCACTCAGGGGAGGGAAGGCATCTGAGCCCAAGTGAGGATGAGGAAGAACGGTCCTCAGTAAACACAGTCACTAGGGGCAGATCCAAAGCTAGTGGTGGGAAGGGGGTCCTTTCAGGAGGAGAGAACCCATCCATCAGAGAAAGAGAGCTGGAGGCCCAGCTAGCATACATAGCTTTGGAAGCAGAGAAGCTGGCCCTAGAAAAGCAAAAGTGGGCATACAAAGAAAAAAGAGATGGAAGCAGCGATAAAGAAGCTGAGGTGTCCATGGGTGGGGGAGTTTGCCCCAGGTTACCCAAGGGGGTAGTTCCTGCTTATGTAGAGGGGGATGACATAGATAAGTGGCTGGGGGCCTTTGAGAGGGCACTCCAAATGAGAAGGGTTAGGCCTCAATACTGGGGTTCCCTTTTGTGGGAGTTGGTCCCCAACTCAGGGAGGGATAGGCTTCTGACCTTAAGGGGGGAGGAGGCAGATTCATACCCTAGTATGAAGAGGTGCTTAGCCAAGAAGTTTGGTCTGACCCCAGAGCAATATAGAATGAAGTTCAGGGACACCCAGAAGGTCAGTACCCAGTCTTGGGTTGACTTTGTGGACATTTCACTAAAGGCACTAGAGGGCTGGATTATTGGTAACAAAGTAGATACTTATGAGGGGTTATACAATCTGATCATGAGAGAGCACATCTTGACCAATTGTATCCAAGAAAGGTTACGCCAGCATCTAGTGGACTCTAAGCAGACCAACCCTAGAGAGCTAGGGGAGGCAGCTGATGAGTGGTTGAGAACCAGGGTGGTTGTCAAGTCCCAGGGGGGAGACTCCAAGAAGGGGGGGACAGGTCCCCAAAAACCTAAGGAGGGAGGTGGTAAGCCCACCACAGAGACTCCCTCTCTACCCCAGAACCCTAAGAAGGAGGAGAGTAAATCCCACTCCCACTCTGACAAGCAGAGACAGGGAGACCCAGGGTTAAAAAAAACTCTTGGACAGTAGGGCTTGCTTTGACTGTCAGCAGACAGGTCACTTCAGAGGAGATACAGCCTGTCCAAAGAAGGTGGTTAGCACTGGGCTGTCCAGTGTAGCCATAGAGGAGGATTCCTCAGATGATGAAGTCCTCCTAGCATTTAGCTGGGAGACAGGACCAGATGGTAAGCTGGTGATCCCTAAGGGTGGGAGTAGGCACTTCCACCACATTCAAGTGAATGGGATCCCTACCACTGGCCTGAGAGACACCTGTGCCAGTCACACTATAGTGAGTGACCGGTTAGTGACCCCAGACATGTATGTCCCAGGAAAGACAAAGAAAGTCAGGATAGCCACAGGGGAGGTCACCTCCAAACCTGTAGCCATAGTGCCCCTAGAGAGGGAGGGTATCCTTGACTGGATTAGGGTGGTAGTCAGTGCTGACCTTCCCCTAGATTGTATCCTGGGCAATGACCTCCCAGAGGTGAGTCTGGTCACAGATGGGGTGGTCGCCCAGGGCGCCCCCCCAACCCAAAGTCCTGGGGAGTCAGTCCCTACAGTTAGGAGACAGGGGTCCCCAAGAAAAGGAAAGAAGAAAAGGAAGGGTAGGCCACTCTTAAAGAGAGTTCCAGGGAGCCAAGGGCCTTCTGCCCCAGTAAGGGGGAAGCCCAGAGTTGGCACTGGTGAGGCCTCACCTGACCCCAAGGAAGTCCTGAGTAGTCAGGCAGCTGTCCAGATGCAAGGTGTTGCCCCTGCACTGACAGAAGGGAGAGTGGAAGGAGGGTGTCTGCCACAGGAGGTGGTAGCCCCCCACTCTAGACAGCAAGAGGGGTGCCAGGACCCCAAAGATGCCCCTAAAGCAGCTCAGCCACCTATCAGTGGAGAGCTTAGGGTGTGGTTCTAGGTATTGACAGCTGTCAGTAGCCTCTGCTGGGTGCTAGCCTTCCAGGCAGCACTGTACTTGGCCTGGGAGGCAGACCCGAGGGCCAATAGCAAAGTAGGCCCCCTGACCCTATTGGTCATGGTGGGGTTGCTCAAGTGTTGGGTGACCTCTTTGGGTAAGCTAGGTGTTGCCCTAGCAAAGTTTGGAGTAGGGGAGGTGGGCACCTCACTACCCAAGTTGGCAGAGAGAAAGGAAGAAGACCCCCCTAGAGGGAAGTTTCAGTTTGAGTTGGGTCCTTTTACTGTTGGGATGGCTTCACTACCCAGAGGGAGTGACCCAGACAGGGGGATGTAAGGCAGAGTAGGCCCTGCAAAGGGACAGCCAGTTTTCTTCACTGTCTTCCTCGCCTAACAAGCCAGGAAGACTCTCCCAGGGTTGGGCTGAGTCTCCTGGGCGTGTGGGCTGGGGGGGGGTTGTGTGAGAAAACAGGGCTGATTGTAGAGGCCCCATAACTTTTTGCCCCCATTTTCCACTTTTTGCTGGTGTTTTCCTGACTTTAAAGGTGCCCTGGGTACTGCTAACCAGTCCCAGGGACTGTGCTCTGTGTAAAATGGATATGCAAATTAGGCTAATTATAATCGGCTAAGTTAACCTACCTATAAGTCCCTAGTCCCTAGTCACAGCATAGGTGGTGCACACCTAGGTGCATTGCTGAGGTGCCCAGTGTCATTTTAAAAGCAAGCCTGCCTTGCTGGCTGCTTTTAAATTAAAGTTATATGCAAATTCGACTTTGGAATTAAAGGTACTTCCAAAGTCTTAAACTACCTTATTTTTACATATAAGTCACCCCTAAGGTGTGCCCTATGTGCCCCTAGGGCTGGGTGCCATGTAACTATAAGCAGGGACTTTATAAAAATAGATTTATAAGCCCTGGTGAGGTAAAAACAGCCAAATTCGTTTTTCCCTCATTGAAGTAAATGGCCTTCATAGGCTAGAATGTGCAGACTTTATTTTAAATTTTAAAGTCTCCTTAAATGTTACATACCAAGAATTTGGTATCAAATTGATTGTTGTAATAAATCCCACAACTTCCAGTTGTTGGATTTAATATAACTTGTCCAGGTAAAAAGTTTAGACTTTACCTAAAAAGTTGCCAATTTCAGCTCTGCATTGTTTTTGCTGCTGTGCTCTGATTGGCCAGCCTGCAGCAGCTTCTCCCAGGCTGCCTTGATGAGATGTGAAGTGGCCAGACTTCACACAAAGGAATGTGCTTGGGGGAGAGAATCTCCCCTCAGCAGATGGTGAGGCAGGAAGGGGGAGGGCTGCCAAACTGGTCTTCAAAGGCAGAGAAGGACATTTGCAGCACCCAGCAACACCCCCACATCCTGCAACCCGAGACAGCTAGGTGCCCCCTTGATTAGATTAGGAGAGGGCAGGAGAGGGGTGTGTTTATGATTTTTAGCCACACCAGTGGGTGGGCTCAGCCAGATGTAACCTCCAAAAATCAGATTCATCCATGTTGGATTTTTAGAGACTGTTGCCTTCTGGGATGGATTTTTGCCACACTTCCCAGGAAGTGGTCATCACAGGGGGACAACCCTGTCCCTGATTGGAGAACCAGGGCCCCCCTGCTTTTCACCCAGGAGCAAGGATAAAACTGGCAGACCTGCACCCACACCTCAGATCCCCTCCAGAAATCAACAAGAAAGGAACTAAAGAAGAAGAAGGACTGCCCTGCTGGACCCCTGGCCTGCACCTGGACCCTGCACTCAGAAGGACTGCACCAGCTGCACACTTGGGCTTCACCACAAGAAGGACTTTGCCTGGCTTCAACTGGTTCAAGGAGGGACTCCCTGTTTGCTACAGGTGAAAAATTGCTATCCAGAGTCCCCTGCACCAACTCCTGAAAAAGTGACCAGCTGACCACTGTCCAGTGGCCAAAAAGGAGTTTGCGCCAGGTGCATTCTGGGAGTTGAAGTCCGCACTTCCCAAGGACCATCACAGAACTTCTGGACCCTTGGGGTGAGCTGTGGACCCCAAAAGAACCTTGAAAGAACATCTGGGTGAAGCCCCAGAAGTTTGGAAAAGATTGGAGAATTTTTTTTAAAAAGCTCCATAAAGTGACCGACCCGACGCGGAAATTCTAGCCGGCTTGCCTCAACCGCGACCCGGCCTGACTTCGTGGTTCGTCCCGGTAAAGAAAAACATCCAAAAAAGAGACTAAGTCCGAAGGTAAAAAGTTGACCGGGACCTCCCAGCCATCGTATCTGAGAAGGGCTCCACGGACGTCGGATCAAGATCCAGGTTTACCCCGGTCGAAGGATTTTCATCTCGAAAAAACGACTAAGTCCGAAGGTAAAAATCACCACCGAGGAAACCGACTTCGCGTATCCGGACAAGGGCTCCAGGAGGTCGGATTCAACTGGCAGGTTCGTCCCGGGGAAGAAAAACATCAAAATAAAGACTAAGTCAGAAGGTAACTTTTTAACCGAGGCCTCCCGCGACTTGTAGCCGAGCAGGGCTCCATCGCGGTCGGCCTGAAAGTTTGACTTTGCCCCGGTCCTGGTGCAACCAGATGACCCGATTGGCGCTTTTTGTTTCTAAGCGCTAGAAAATAATAATACTTTAAAAATTCATATCTCCGGTTCCCCTGAACCGATTTTAATAGTTTTTGTGTCATTTTAAAGATAAAAATATAAGCTATTTTTATAAATTGGTTTTGGATTTTTAAACTGTTTCCTGTGTTTTATTTAATTACTGTTTTGTGATATTTGAATGCTTTACACTTTGTCTCCTAAGTTAAGCCTTGACGCACGATGCCAAGCTACCAAGGGTAGAGCTGGGATTAATTTACTGAGACCTAACTGTACCTATGTGGAGGTTTGTGGCTTGTTGCTAGGTGTAGGTACCTACCTGCCCCACCAATAACCCATTTTCCAACACCCACAAATCAGCACAGTTGTCCTTTCATTGGTGGTGCGACCCGCTACGCTAAAAAATACACCTCCAAAAGAACCCAAAGCCACATTGGACAGTGATCTAGTTTTTACCCCACATCTGGCACATATACATGTATCAGACACACCCACCACTATAAAACACCCCCCACACATCCCACAATCCTTCGCAAAAGGAATGATTTACACAGACCAGGAGATACTGCTGTACTCAATATTTAGCACATATACACATGTCAAACACAGCACAATTGCACACAAACACCACAACCCACCACCACCCCAACTGAAACACCCCCAACACTCCTCCCCTGCATGCGACACCACCCCACCGCCGTCATCTCCAAACAGTCCACCCTTATTGCATGGATAGCACTCACAATGGCAAGCACTACAATTCCCTCTATGCATGACTCCCCACACATGAAAAGCTGCCAGTCCCACTTAACAGTGGAACACCTGCGCCTAAAACCATCTCACCAGCTACAATAACTGGATGCTTCAACTGTGTACCACTACATGGCAATGACAGCAATGCTATCCAAAATCCACAACCCTCCATGGAGCATGGAATCAATTCCACAATCCATCTCACTCTAACAATGTCTTCAGTGCTGCTTCTGTCATTGCCATCACTGGTGACAAGTCAAGCCACTGTATGCATCAACCAATAATATGAACAAGTACACCTCCACAATGTAACTCTCACCCTCTCCATCTACAGGTACCCCTGCCACTGCCACGCTGCAGAGGATGCCATAGACAGACAGCTGGCCCCAGGATGAAGGACCCAGTGAGGACTACAGCTCTGGATGTCTGGACATTGATGACTTACCTGGCCCATCAGGGACATCTGGTCAGTCCATCACCACCAGCAGAGCCCTGCCCACTTCTGAGCCCACCACCCCTGTGGTAACAACAACACAGGCAACCCATCATGTAGGAAGTTGGCCTGGTGTGTGGTGGGTAGCCAAGGCACTTACACTGTATACCAGGTCCAGGTATCCCCTATTAGTGTGGTTTAGGCAGTGTCTAGAAGCCAGACTCTGTAGGGGTAGCTGTGGATGAGCAGCCAGGGCTTATCTAAGAGACATGCAATGCTCATGCAATACCACTGAAGTCACACAGCACTTACACACATGAAGGAATACACTCAGTGTTACAAAAATAAAGGTACTTTATTATGGTAACAAAGCATCACAATTACTATAGAGGCAATACTTTAGGAGGTAAGTAATACACAAGATATATGCACTAGTTGTCAGAAATAGGCATAAGAATAGTTAAAAAAATAAAACAGTGCAAATAATGCAAAACACAATAGAGAATAGTGGGCCTAGGTGGAGCACAAACATATACTAAAAAATGTAATGAAAGAGTGTCACCCCCACCCAGGTAAATGGAGTGTGTAGAAGGTCGCTGGGGGTACCAGAAAAGCACAAAGGTAAGTACCACAATACCCCCCAGCAAACAGGAAAGCAGGAGCAAATTACTAGAATTTCCCCAGAATACCCACTTAGAAGAAAATAAGAGAATTGCAAAACCCAGAGATGACTGCAAGAAACCAATGGTAGATTCCTGAAGAGGAAGACCTGTGGAGAGAGGTGACCAAGTCCAGGACACACAGCAGATTCAAGTGGGGGCACGAGCCCCTACCTACCAAGCTGAAGATAGCAGGAGTTGGTCGATGGTAAGGAAGGAAAGTCAGCACTGCAGCCCTCGAGTTCCTAGAGGATGCAGGTGATGTCCCATACCATAAGAAAGATTGCAGTTGGATGTGCGTGTCCGGATTCCACCACCAAGCCTTGGCACAGGCAAAACGCACGGTTGTTGGAAAGTGGTGCTGCCAGGGACCAGCAAGGACCAGGAGGACTCAACCCAGGAGAGGGAGTCAGAGAGAGCTCTCAGCATCGCAAAGAGCACACAGAAACACAGGCAGCACCCACAGGAGTCCCACAGGATGGGGACACAGAAGGTGCAAAAGGAGCCCACACAGCACTACGAAAAGGAGTCCCATGCTGCAGGAGAGTCACTCAGGGAGCTGTGCATCACAGCAAGGAGTGCTGGGGTTGGAGCTACAAGAAGACTGAAGACCCCTTGGAAGAAGTGCCTACAAGCCTTGGCAGCTGCAAAAGACGTGGTGCACGAGGGTACTGTCCTGCATGGGAAGGCAAGGGCTTACCTCCACCCAAATTGGAGAGCTGGTAGGGAAGACTGTCTGGACCACTTCCGACCACCACCCATATTGCAGGATCCATGCATCTCAGCAGGAGAGGGGATCCACCCAGCCAGTCTTCATTGCTGTTTATGCCTGCAGATGCAGGGGAGTGACTCCTTCACTCCAAGGGAGAATTCTTCTTCTTTCCTGTGCATGCTGAAGACGGTCTGTCCTCAGAGGATGCATGGCTGGGAAAATGTTGCAGCAGCTGGAACAAGCCATGGAAACAATGTTGCAGGCAAAGTCTTCGTCTTTGTTGCAAATTGTCGGGTCTTGGAGAGTCCAGATGCAGTTTCTTCGGTCAGAAGTCAAAGTAAGGGATACAGAGAAATCCCGCTGGAATCTTGTAAGCAGAATCTGAGGAACCACCCAAAGAAGTGACCGTAAATAGCCCAGAAAGGGGGTTTGGTCACCCAGCTAGGTGGCCACCTATCAGGAGGGGGCTCTGACATCACCTGCCTGACCTGGCCACTCAGATGCTCCCAGAGTTCCCTGTCAGCCTTGGATTTAAGATGGCAAACCCAGAGACCCTCTGGAGGAGCTCTGGATACCACCGCTGGGGTATTGCTAGACAGCGGAGTGGTCACTCCCCTTTCCATTGTCCTGTTTTGGGCCAGATCAGGGACCTGAAACTGGTGTAGACTGGCTTAGGCATGGAAGGCACCAAATGAGCCCTTTAAAGGATACCTGTGGCTTGGGGTGGCTACCATCCCCAGGCCATGGAACACCTATTTCAAAAGGGAAAGGGTGTAACACCCCTCTCCCAAAGGAAATCTGTTCTGCCTTCCTGGGCTTGAACTGCTCAAGCAACAGGGGGGCAGAAACCTGTCTGTGAGGTGGCAGCAGCTGGGACTGCCTGAAAAACCTCAGAATGCTGTGGAAGCAATGCTTTGGGTCCTCTAAGGAGCCCCCAGAGTGCATGGAATCATACAACCAATACTTGAAAAAGTATTAGTTTATTATTCCAACATGTTTGATACCAAACATACTTAGGTTCGGAATTACCATTATGTAGCTGAACATAGGTAGTGACCTATGTTCAGTACACACGCAAAATGCCATCCCTGCACTCACATAGTCTATGAAAATGGGTCTGGAGTTTGTGAGGGTATCTCTGCTAGTGCAGGGGTGCCCTCACACACAGGTATGTGCACCCTGCCGTCTAGGCTGATAGGGCCTACTATAGGCGTGACTTATAGTGACCTGGTGCAGTGACCTATAGTGAAAATGGGTGCATGCACCTGGTTAACGCAGACAGCAATGGCAGGCCTGCAGAACCCTTTGCACGGGCACCCTATGGGTGGCAGAATAACTGCTGCAGCCCAAAGGGATCCCCGGGAACTCCAATGCCCTGGGGACCTGGCACCATGTACTAGGGGCTTACATGGCGACACCAGTATGCCAATTGTAACTCACAATAAACACCATTGAGCACAGCCACTGATTACCTGTCTTTATTGTAACATGTATGAATTAACTGTTGTACAATATGTCAGCTTACTTAATCCATTGACCAGCAAAGGTCTGTAAGATGGACAGAAGGGGGAGGCACGTGCAGCAAGTTTTGTAGTAGAACAGACTCATCCTCAAATCCTGTGTCAAGGGAGCCATCAATCAAGGCAGGAACCAGAGTAGCACCACCCAAATTACCTACAAATACACCAAGACAGGGACAACCATCATGATAGGAGTCACTGTTGCCCAGCCAACACATAAGCAGTACATTGTTGTCATCCTAGTGCGAGTACCCAAGTGGCATGTGAACACAAATGACCATAGCAGATCCACATTTTCTAGACATCCATTCCCAATGGCCCACCCCTCACAGCTCACAGTACCAAACAAAAGCTGAGTTCCACTGTCAAAATGAATCACATACCATATCCGTCCATTATTTACAAAGAGGATGAGCTGCTATACTGTTGACACCACCTTGGTTGCCAGACTTTAGCAGTTTACACTGTATTACTGGGACCATACATCATGACCATTTGCTTGCAGATGTGATGACAGCCAACAGCACAGTAAATATAGCACTCACATATGAACACTGACACCTCCCCTGATGTGCAATATGTCATTGCCACAAACCTACACAGAGGGATAGCTGCACTTAACACTTCCACTGATGGCACACACTTTGATGAGCTATGTCACAAGACAGAGTAAAGCATAGTTCACATACAAGACACTTGACACATACCTGTAGATCACTGGAAGTATTGTAGGATCACCTCTGTCCTAGAGTCAGCTACATCCTCATCATCTGCCTACTCATCAGTGTCTATGTCACCATCATCAGCCACAGGTTCAGCTGCCACCTGCTCAACATCCAGTAATGGTATGTGACGTCTCACAGCCAGGTTGTGTAGCATGCAGCATGCAGCTACAATCTGGATGACCTTCTGTAGTGCAGGGCACCTCCTGAGACGTGTAGACCCCGAAATCTGGCCTTTAGCAGGCCAAAGGTCCTCTGGATAACATGCCTCGTCCTGGCGTGGACCTCACTGAAACGGTTTTCACCATCTATTGTTGGATATCTCACTGTTGTCAGCAGCCACGAAAGGTTAGGCTAGTCAGAGTCACCTGTGTGCACAAAGGTTGGACCTATCACAATACCGGTAGAGACACAGGGTAGAATGAGAAGAGAGGTGTCATTACAGGTGCACATATACTAATAGATACATACCAATGAGTCAGGCCCTCTCTCTCTGTAGTTGTGCCATCATGTGTGGAACATTGCTGTTCCTCAGGATGTAGGTGTCATGCAGAGATCCAGGAAACTTGCTCGTCACTTGTGAGATGTACTGGTCAGTGAGACACACCACCTAGACAGTGATGAAGTAAAAGCTTTTCCTATTCCTGTACACTTGTTCATTCACCCTGGGAGGTACCAAAGCAATGTGGGTGCCATCTATAGCCACTATCACATGAGGGACATAGTGTAGAAGTCCGATTTAACAGTGACCAAATCCGCACGTTGGGGGAACCTGATGTAGCTGTAAGGCACACAGTATATTGTTCAACACTATACTGAAAATAGGCTGTGACATCCCTGCTACCAAGCCCACTGTCATCTGGAACGAGCCTGAGGCAAGGAAGTGTAGGACAGATAACAGCTGTACTGTGGAAGGAATGGCATAGGGATTATGGAAGTCTGGAAAGAGATCCAGTTTTAAATGGGTACACAGTTCCATGATGGTCTGACGGTTCAGACAATAGGTCCCAATGATGTGTCTCTCTTCCAGGGTAGCAAGGTTGACTAGAGGTCGGTACACCAGTGCATTTCTCATTCTCACCATTGCATGATATCTAGAAATAAGAGAGAGGAAAAGCCACATGTTGATGTTGACAGTTCACATGCCACCTAACACTATACATGCAGCTTGGTAACACACACGTTTGGTTAGGCCGTCTACGATGCAGCAAGTGACTGCACATGTCGTGTCATAGTCATCAGTACACACACTTGACAATCCCTGAATGTCACATGTGTGAACCTTGCTTTGATGTGTGAACATGGTTAATCTGTGCACATGTCATTAAAAATCATACATGTCACACTTATCACATACCTACAATACACTAGCTACATATGAAATGGCAGCGGCCTGTCCTGCATGCCAAGGACAGATGGAAGTGACCTAATTCCGCCGACGTTAGACATCATGATGGTAAGCAGTCGCAACCTCCGTGCAACTCCTCATTGGCTTACATTGTTGCCTTTGGGAGACTGGGGACAATGATGATCACCGCATGCGGTGACGGTTATGGACGCGGTGGCCGTGGCCACCACTTTGTGTTGCATAGCTCACTTGACTCCTGGCACTTGTGCAACCAAGACCTCCATTGTGTGAGTTGTGGTGTTCTGTCTTTGGGAGACATTATGCCATGTCCTGCAGGAGATAGGGCCCCTGCCTTCCCCCCGAAGGAATTGGAAAAGCTCATGACTGGGGTCTTACCGCTGTATGGACAGTTGTATGGGGCACCAGAGCAGCAGGTGAGTCCAATGTTCCTATTCTGTATGATAGTGATGTGTGTTGGGTTGAAAGGCGTGGAGACGACGCACATGGAGTGGATGCATGCAGATGGCAAAGGAGTAGGTGCGGAAGTGCCTAAAAGACATGTTTGAGTGATCATGAAATGTGTCTGATGTGTGAAGTCCACACCTGTTGGTGTGATGCCACTCTTCATGACTTTCTCCTTCTGTCTGTGTCACTCATGCAGGTCAGCACCCATCAGACAAAGGGGATTTGGTGTGACATTGCCAAGCAAGTGCGGACCTTGGGGGTCATTGCCCGGTGGAGCACCCAGTGCAAAAAGTGGTGGAAGGACCTGAGATGCTAGGCCCAGAAGACCACGGAGGCCCAGCTGAGGACATCCTCCCACAAAGGAAGAGGTGCCTGTCGGACCCTGACAGCCCCTAATGCCTGCATTTTGGCAGTGGCCTACCCTGATGTGGATGGGCACTTGAGGGCAGCACAGCAGCCACAAGGGGGTAAGTACAAACTCACACCTCCCTATTGGTAGGCATGTATTTGTTTGGATAGCCTACTAGTGGTTAGATGTTGTGTAGATCATTGGTTTTAACACATCAGCAATGGGTTTGGGCCACCCTCACAGGAATTGTATCAGTTATGTGTGCCAGATCCATGCAGACAGTAACTCATGTGGGTAGGAACTTAAATTTTGGATATTGTCTCCTGACTTTGGGTGAACAGCTTCTTCCATCAGCATAAGTATACCTGAGGTTTCAGGGCATTGCCATCAGTAATAGTCTGCCACTATGACATAGGTAATTGGTGTGATCTCAATCAGCTACCTCAGACTGTAGGTGTAGATGGCTGCAGGGAACAAAATGTTACTGGCCACGTTGTTGATGGATTTGTTGCCATGCTACCTTGCCATGCAGGAATCAGTAGATTAAAGAGTACAGGTGAGGTCTATGTAAATAACAATGGGTGTGTGCCAAGTACTGTTCTACAGTGTGTTGTATGACCCTTCATGCAGGTAAAGGTGCCAATGTTTCCACATTATTTAGATTACAGTGCATAGCTTCTGTTTCCCCTCTGATTTCCTAAAGTTGAGCAATGTAAAGGTATGCAATGGCATGAAATACCAGCAGTTCATTTGGTTGTCAGTCTGTGTGACTGATGTATAGGTATTGAGACCCATTGCACCCTTTCTTTCTCTCCCACCCTCCCTCCCTCGCCTCCTCTGTCTTTGTGTGCATCAGAATCATGAGGTGAAGGAGAAGGGGAATTGGTGAGTGGGGAAGCTGCAGCCCACAGGACCCTGGAGGGTAAGTACAGCGGAGCCAAGGGGACCAGTGGGATGGAGGGCGAGGGGAAACCGGATCTACAACATCCTCTTTGGATTCCTCCTCCGATGGTGGCTCCCATGCCATGGCAGACCCATCTGGGACCAGCCCAGTACCATCCTTGACTGCCACCCCTCTTACCAGTACCCCCTTACTGTTGCTCCCATCCAGTTGCCCGTGCCCACTTACCCACGAGGGTGGGTGTCTCCTTCTCCGCAGGCACCTCTGCCCTGCTCCTGTCAGCGCTGCTGCCCTCAATGAGGAGGCTATTGACCTCCTGAGGTCCATCTTTGTGGGACATTCAACCATCGTGAATGCCATCCAGGGTCTGGCATCACAGATGCAGCAGACTAATGCCTTCCTGGAATGCATTCATGGTGCCCTGACTGGCCTGCAGAGATCCTTTCAGGCTGTGGCCTCCTCATTGATGGCAGCCAGTGTCCCTTCATCATCAGTGCCCTCTCCAGCTACCGGTGCCCAATCCCACACCCCTCTTCTCATCCAGAGCACACAGTCAAACCAGCATATATCCACCTCAACAGACATGGTACACAAAGACAAACACAGGCACCACAAATCCCACCACCGCCATGAACACAGCGAACAGACAAATGCACACACAACAACATCCACTCCCTACACAGACTCCTCACACCTCCTCCCTCACAGTCACTACACCACTCACACCTTAATTCACCACATCAATACTCCCAGGTCCATCCACAAGTCCCATCATGCCCACCATCACCACAATAGCAGACCTGCATACATCCACGACCGCCCTGGTGTCCCTAAAAAAATATTCCAGTTTAAGTTCGCCCTGTTCCCTCCTACTGACCCTGTCCCTGTTACTCCCAAGCACCCTCCCCATACCCAGTCTTTCCTCCAAGTCTTCCCATGGCCCTTCTGGTACTGGCCATGCCACTTCCCTTCCCCCTACGGAGACTGCCACCACCCCAAAAGGCAAGCACCCTCCACAAAAGGGCCACACGAAAGGGAATGACCCCTCAAAATCTAAATCTAAAGGCCCCCCTCTAAAACCCAAATCTATGGACCCCCCTCCCAAACCAAACCAAATGACCTCCCCACCCACACCCAACCCCCACCCATCACCCCTGAGGTGCCTGCATGCCCCATTGATGCCCCTGTCATGTGGAGGCCACTTTGGAGTCAAGTTGGGGCCAGGAACTCTGCCCAGTGTGTCTGGGCCAATGGAAACTATTGGACTGGCCAGTAGGCTTCTGTTATTTATAGTTTATTTATATCATGAGGACATAATTTTAATATATCTGCACCGGTCACCCGTTGGTTTCAGGGTTTACATGCTTGTCCGGTCTTTCCTTACAGATGTATGTGTTCTAAAAGTGAGATTTGGTGTGTGTCTTCAGTGTATGTGATTTGTTTGTGTAGCAGCATGAGTTGTGTGGGTGAGTTGTGCTATGGACTTGTGTGGTTGTGGTGTATGTGTTGTGATGCATCTGTGATGTACTTTGTGTGTTGGGTGGACGTGGCATGTGATATGATACGTTGTTTGGCAGTGTTATTGTTTGTATTGGTTGTGTGCTATTTTTATGTGTCGCTCTCAGTATGTGTTTTCATGTGGAGGTGTGTGCTCTGCCTCTCTGCAAATGCGTTTGTATGGTTACAATGGTGTTGTGGTTGTTTGACTCGGTAGTGTTGTATGTGGATGTGTCTGACAGTCGCAGTGGTATGAAATGCAGTGTGCTGTGTGTATGACACATGTATTTGGCCATGGTGTGTGTTGTTTGTGTGCATGTGAATACGTATGTGTTTGTGTGTTGGTACAGGTGTATGTGTGCATGTGTGTGTGGGCATGGCTAGCTGAGGTGGGGTTGTGTGTTGTGTGCGGGTGTGCACTAATGGCCTTCTCTCCAGTGTGTGGTAGGTGGGTGTACGTACAGGTGTTGTCTTCGGCACTGTCATTGGTTCTGGAGTTGTATGGTCAGCAGAAGCAGTGGGAAGGCTTCCAGTTCAGGTTCCATGGTAGCTGCGGACGTGTCTGTGTTCCTGAAGGTGAGTGTCTCCTTTTATGTTGCTCATTTCCGCCAGCATTTTGTGGCAGTGAGAGCGCCCCAGAAATCCTGGTGGTGAGCTTGGTTGTAATATGGTCCCGCACTGGCAGTACTGGTGGTGTTTTGGCTGTGACCTGTTGGGTACACTGCCATGATCATAATATGGCAATCTTCAGTGCTGGCCTGACGACGGTGTGACCGCCATCGTCACCATGGCAGTCCTCGGACCGCCGAAGTCATAATGAGGCCCTTAATGTGCCTGCTTAGTAAACATTTTTGTTCCCAAAAAAAAATAAATCCTAAAGAGTTTTTTATGAACAAAGAATAAATGACTCCAATGTGCAGGAAGATTTTTTAATGTGCCTGGGTGCTTTGCATGGTAGAAATGTGCAGGGAAGTAAGTGACAGTGGTCCCTTGATAGTCAACCCAATTATGACAACACAATCAGAAGGGATTTGTCTTACAATCATTAGTTGTCCCAATTTGGAGAGAAGAGCTTTATTACTGTAATTAGTACACCCATTCATAACTACAGGAGATAGTGATAAAGGGCCTGATTATGAGTTTGGCGGTCCGTGCACTGCCATGGCAAGGGCAGCAGTCCAATGGCCATTGGCTTGGCAGTCGGACAACTGTATTATAATGTTGTGGGTTATAGAGCAAATACCGTTGCGGTTCCGCCGGCACTGCCAGGCAGCGCAGACTGACATGGTGATGCAGCAGGACAAACAGGTTGGCGAAGCCAGTGTGTACGGAAATGCCTCCTTGGCATGGTTACCCCCTGACTTTTTGCCTTTGCTGATGCTAAGTTATGATTTGAAAGTGTGCTGTGACCCTGATAACCAGGCCCCAGCACCAGTGTTCTTTCCCTAAACTCTACCTTTGTCTCCACAATTGGCACAACCCTGGCACTCAGGTAAGTCCCTCGTAAATGGTACCCCTGGAACCAAGGGCCCTGATGCCAGGGAAGGTCTTTGAGGGATGCAGCATGTCTTATGCCACCCTAGGGACCCCTCACTCAGCACATGCACAATGCTTCACAGCTTATGTGTGCTGGTGGGGAGAAAATGACTAAGCCGACATGGCACTCCCCTCAGAGTGCCATGCCAACCTCACACTGCCTGTGGCATAGGTAAGTCACCCCTCTAGAAGGCCTTACAGCCCTAAGGCAGGGTGCTCTATACCACAGGTGAGGGCATAAGTGCATGAGCACTATGCCCCTACAGTGTCTAAGCCAAACCTTAGACATTGTAAGTGCAGGATAGCCATAAGAGTATATGGACTGGGAGTCTGTCAAACACGAACTGCACAGCACCATAATGGCTTCACTGAAAACTGGGAAGTTTGGCATCACACTTCTCAGCACAATAAATGCACACTGATGCCAGTGTGCAATTTATTGTAAAATACACCCAGAGGGCATCTTAGAGAAGCCCCCTGAAAACATACCCAACTTTCAGTGTAGGCTGACTAGTTTTTGCTAGCCTGCCACACACCAGACATGTTGCTGGCCGCATGGGGAGAGTGCCTTTGTCACTCTGTGGCCAGGAACAAAGCCTGTACTGGGTGGAGGTGCTGCTCAGCTCCCCTTGCAGGAACTGTCACACCTGGTGGTGAGCTTCAAAGGCTCACCCCCTTTGTTACAGCGCCACAGGGCATCCCAGCTAGTGGAGATGCCCGCCCCTCCGGCCACTGCCCCTACTTTTGGGGCAAGGCTGGAGGAGATAATGAGAAAAACAAGGAGGAGTCACCCCCCAGTCAGGACAGCCCCTAAGGTGTCCTGAGCTGAGGTGACTCTTACTTTTAGAAATCCTCCATCTTGTAGAAGGAGGATTCCCCCAATAGGATTGGGTATGTACCCCCCTCCCCACAGGGAGGAAGCACAAAGAGCGTGTAGCCACCCTCAAGGACAGTAGCCCTTGACTACTGCCCTCCCAGACCTAAACAGACCCCTAAATTCAGTATTTAGGGGTCCCCAGAACCTAGATTCCTGTAACCTAAAGAAGAAGAAGGACTGCTGACCTGAAGCCCTGCAATGAAGACAGAGACAACAACTAATTTGGCACCAGCCCCAGCGGCCTGTCTCCCTACTTCGACGAAAACTGCAACAGCGATGCATCCAACAGGGACCAGTGACCTCTGAAGCCTCAGAGGACTGCCCTGCACCCAAAGGATCAAGAAGCTCCAGTGAACAGCGGCTCTGTTCAACCATCTGCAACTTTCTGCAACAAAGAAGCAACTTTAAAGCCTCTGCGTTTCCCGCCAGAAGCGTGAGACTTTCCACTCTGCACCCGACGCCCCCGGCTTGACCTGTAGAAAACAAACAGATCAGGGAGGACTCCCTGGCAACTGTGAGCCCGTGAGTAGCCAGAGACGACTCCCCTGAGCACCCACAGCGATGCCTGCAGAGGAAATCCAGAGGCTCCCCCTGACCGCGACTGCCTGTAACAAGGGACCTGACGCCTGGAACCAACACTGCACCCGCAGCCCCAAGGACCTGAAGGAACCGAACTCCAGTGCAGGAGCGACCCCCAGGCGACCCTCTGCCTAGTCCAGGTGGTGGCTACCCCGAGGAGCCCCCCCTGTGCCTGCCTGCATCATTGAAGAGACCCCCGGGTCTCCCCATTCATTCCAATACAAAACCCGACGCCTGTTTGCACTCTGCACCCGGCCGCCCCTGTACCGCTGAGGGTGTACTTTCTGTGCCTGCTTGTGTCCCGCCCGGTGCCCTACAAATCCCCCCTGGTCTGCCCTCCGAGTATGCGGGTACTTACCTGCTGGCAGACTGGAACCGGGTCACCCCTGTTTCCATTGAAGCCTATGTGTTTTGGGCACCTCTTTGACCTCTGCACCCGACCGGCCCTGAGCGGCTGGTGTGGTAACTTTGGGGTTGCATTGAACCCCCAACTGTGGGCTACCTTGGACCCAACTTTGAACCCTGTTAGTGTTTTACTTACCTGTGAACTTAACATTTACTTACCTCCCCCAGGAACTGTTGATTTTTGCAGTGTCCACTTTTAAAATAGCTTATTGCCATTTTTGTCAAAACTGTACATGTTATTGTGATTATTCAAAGTTCCTAGAATACCTGAGTGAAATACCTTTCATTTGAAGTATTACTTGTAAATCTTGAACCTGTGGTTCTTAAAATAAAGTAAGAAAATATATTTTTCTATATAAAAACCTATTGGCCTAGAGTAAGTCTTTGAGTGTGTGTTCCTCATTTATTGCCTGTGTGTGTACAACAAATGATTAACACTACCCTCTGATAAGCCTACTGCTCGACCACACTACCACAAAATAGAGCATTAGAATAATCTCTTTTTGCCACTATCTTACCTCTAAGGGGAACCCTTGGACTCTGTGCACACTATTTCTTACTTTGAAATAGTATATACAGAGCCAACTTCCTACACAGTGTTTTCAGCTGGACTCATTATGATGTTGCACACCGCCAATGTGACCGTGGTGGTCCAACCACTATGTCCAAGCTGGAGGAAACGGAGAGCATTAATGAAGCAACTCATCTGCAGGCAGTGTTACACATTCTGTGCCACCATGGAATCCATCACAAACATCCTGCTGCTGCTCATCAAAGGTTCCCAAAATCCACGCCACAGTGGAAGCAACCAACAGTAAGTACATACACCTACCTGTGTCATTAACCTCAACAACAGCTTATTGCGCTGTCATCCGCATGATATAAGGCCCATGCTACAGGCACCAAGTAAACGTGTAATTGTGTCCACAGTCAGAGTCATTCACATTCACAGCAATTAAATGCCCTCTTTGGACAGGTCACTGACCTGCACTGTCACACTCCACAAAAACACATCTGTCCACCTCAGGCACAGGGCCAGAGAAGTGTACACAACATTGTGTCACTCAATAGAAACAATACATCAACATCACATCTACCAATTCAACTGACAACCTCACATTGCACACATGCTATTGACTGCTGACAGATTGAACACACATATGTATGGATGGGGCATGGAATGCAAATGCCCCTCCCATGAAACAGCCCTGCAATGGACCCACACATCACCCACATTGCAACACAATGGAAGGAAAATGGGATTCACAAAAGATAGAGAGCAAAATATCCAAAACTCACTATGCAAACAACACCTGCACAAAACGGATGGGAGCATCAGGAGCACTCATGGAAGGATACTGCCTTTGGACACATTGCACTTTGCACATGCCCCTAAAACAACATTTGCACAAGAAATGGCCCTTCAGGTTATCTCTGGGACAATGAATAGTAGAGCCAAGTGACATGCCTATTTGCATAATATGGAAGTGCATGTCAAGAAAGCAAATAGAACTGCAACAGCATGGGCCATACATCTAGATGAAGTAGCTTCAAGGTACACATAGATAGCAAAATGAAAACATGCACAGTCATATGCACAGGAAACTAGCACAATTGAACACACTCCAAGTATGAACCAACAAAAATCAAGCTTCCACACATGAGACGAATGTGCAATCCATATCGGGGGCAAGTCTAACACCACACATACGGACATTGGACAACTCAAAATGAAATAGTTACTATACCATGCATAACACAATAAAAAAGACAACCCATTTGGATAAACACCGACATATCAATACAGTCAACATCTACCTTTGTCTTGGGTGACAACAGCACTGCCCACTAAGTCTGATATTACAAACAACAGCAAATGGACCAGCAATCAGGCTGAAACATACAGAACTGTAAGTATGCAACAGAAGTTACTCAGTGTTGGAAAATGGGTTATTGGTAAGGGCAGGTAGGTACCTACACTTAGTAATAGGCCACTAACCTCCACTTAGGTCCAGTTAGATCTCAGTAAATTAAACCCAGCTCAACCGCTGTTAGCTTGTCAACGAGCGACAAGGCCTAACTTAGGAGACAGAGTGTAAAGCATTCAAATATCACAAAACAGTAATTAAATAAAACACAGGAAACAGTTTAAAAATCCAAAACCAATTTATAAAAATAGATTATATTTTTATCTTTAAAATGACACAAGAACGAATAAATTTGTATAAGGGGAACCGGAGACATGAATTTTTAAAGAATTATTGTTTTTTAGCGCCTAGAAACAAAAAGCGCCAATTGGGTCATCTGGTTGCACCTCGACCGGGGCAAAGTCAAAGTTTAAGGCCGACCGCGATAGAGCCCTGGTCGGCTACAGCTCGCGGGAGGCCTCGGTCAAAAGTTTACCTTCGGACTTAGGGGGTCATTCTGACCCTGGCGGTCCATGACCGCCATGGCGGAGGGCGGCGGAAGCACCGCCAACAGGCTGGCGGTGCTTCCTGGGCGATTCTGGCCGCGGCGGTAAAGCCGCGGTCAGAAAAGGGGAGCCGGCGGTTTCCCGCCGGTTTCCCGCTGGCCCAGGGTATCCGCCATGGCGGCGCTGCTTGCAGCACTGCCATGGGGATTCCGACCGCCTTCCCGCCAGCCTGTTTCTGGCGGTGTCCACCACCAGAACCAGGATGGCGGGAACGGGTGCCGTGGGGCCCCCTAACAGGGCCCCACAAAGATTTTCACTGTCTGCTTTGCAGACAGTGAAAATCGCGACGGGTGCCACTGCACCCGTCGCACCCCTGCAACTCCGCCGGCTCCATTCCGAGCCAGCTTCATTGTTGAAGGGGCTTTCCCGCTGGGCCGGCCAGCGGTCTTCTGGCGGTCGCCCGGCGGCCCCGCGGGAAAGCCAGAATGGCCGCCGCGGTCTTCTGACCGCGGAGCGGTCTTTCGCGGGAACCGCTTGGCGGGCGGCGACCGCCGACCGCCGCGGTCAGAATGACCGCCTTAGTCTCTTTTTCTGAAGATTTTCTTCAGCGGGACGAACCTGCCAGTCCAATCCGACCTCCTGGAACTCTTCTCCGGATACGCGATGCGGGAATCCTCGTTGAAGATTTTTACCTTCGGACTTAGTCGTTTTTTCAAGGTGAAAATCCTTTGACCGGGGTAAACCTTTTTTTAAAAGTACTCCAAACTTCTCCAAACTTCTCCAAACTTCTGGGGCTTCTCCCAGATGTTCTTTTAAGGTTCTTTTGGGGTCCACAGCTCACCCCAAGGGTCCAGAAGCTCTGAGGTGAGCCTTGGGGGTGCGGACTACAACTCCCAAATTGCACCTGGCGCAAACTCCTTTTTGGCCACTGGACATGGTCAGCTGGTTGATTTCTTCAGGAGTTGGTGCAGGGGACTCTGGTTAGCAATTTTTCACCTGTAGCAAACAGGGAGTCCCTCCTTGAACCAGTTGAAGCCAGGAAAAGTCCTTCTTGTGGTGAAGCCCAAGTGTGCAGCTGGTGCAGTCCTTCTGAGTGCCAGTTCCAGGTGCAGGCCAGGGGTCCAGCAGGGCAGTCCTCCTTCTTCTGTAGTTCTTCCTGGTAGGGATGTGGTAGGGAACTGAGGTGTGGGTGCAGGTCTGCCAGTTTTATCCTTGCTCCTGGGTGAAAAACAGGGGGTCCTGATTCTCCAATCAGGTGCAGGGTCCTTCCCCGTGTGATGACCACTTCCTGGGAAGTGTGGCAAAAATCAATCCCAAGAGGCAACATTCTTCAAAAATCCATCATGGCTGAATCTGATTTTTGAAGGTTACATCTGGCTGAGCCCACCCATTGGTGTGGCTAAAAATCATAAACACACCCCTCTCCTGCCCTCTCCTAATCTAATCAAGGGGGCACCTAGTTGTTTGGGGTTGCAGGATGTGGGGGTGTTGCTTAGGTGCTGCTAATGTCCTTCTCTGCCTTGGAAGACCAGTTTGGGAGCCCTCCCCCTTCCAGCCTCACCATCTGCTGATGGGAAATACCCTCCCACAGGCACATCTCTTTGTGTGAAGCCAGGCCACTTAACACCTCATCAAGGCAGCCTGGCCAGGCTGCCAGCGGCTGGCCAATCAGAGCACATCAGTAAAAACAATGCAGGGCTGAAACTGGCAACTTTTCAGGTAAAGTTTAAAACTATTTACCTGAAAAAGTTAGGGGGCCTCTGCAATCAGTCCTGTTTTCTCACACTCAGGAACAACATAAAACTGATTTTCAGGACAAATGTGTACCCAAAAAACAACTACTTGAGTTTTTTTGGGTTATGAACTGAAAATTCATAAAAGCAAAGGCCTTTGGCCAGTCCATATAGATATATCCATGCATGTCACTGTGACCACACTTGACTCCAATCACTGCCAGGGAACCTCCACAGCAAGGGGCATTGAGTGGGGAGGCAGGCACCTCAGAGATAATCCTTGGGTGGGGTGGGGTCAGATTTGGGATGGTTGTGTTTGAGTTTGAGGGGGGCTTTTTCTTTGGATGGGTGGGCTTCTTCTTGGGGGGAGGGATATGGGTGCTTGCTGGGGTGCAGGTGGGACAGTAAAGGACTTCGATGTGGAAGGGATGGGTTGGGATTTGGGTGGTGGCCTCTTGGGTTTGAGAGGGGGTAGAGGGAACAGGGGAAAGGGCAAGTTCAAAAAGAAAACCTTTCTTGGGAGAAGGGGTAGGGTCTGCAGAAGGGGTTTGGGATTTGGAGGATGAGGGAGTGATTGCCTAGTGTGTGGCTGTAGATGTCTTGGGTGTGTGCATGTGTCAGGTGTGCTTCTGTTTGGGTGGTGTCTGACGCATTTGTGAGTGTGGGCATTTGCGTATCTTGGGGTTGGGCAGGTGGATGTGCTGGGTAATGGAGTAGTGGATATGTGTGCGTCTGCTGGGTTAGTGTATGTGGGTATGCTGGATGTTGTTGATGTTTGTGTGTCTGCAGGTATGCTGGATGTGGTGAATGTTTGTGTGTCTGTTGGGGTGGTGTCTGCAGGTATACTTGATGTAGTGGTTGTGTCTGTGTGTGTTGTGCTGGTATCTAGGCTTAAGGTGGATGTATCACTAGGTGTTGTGGGGGTGTCCGTGGGTATGGTCGATGCGATGTGTGAGTTGCTGGTGGTATTGCCTGGTGAAGTGGTGGCTGATGTTGTGTTTGTTGGTGTATGTTGAGTGCCTGCATACACTCTGGGGTAGCAGGGGTAACAGGGGCTGGGGTAGAGGTCCCTATGGGAAAGGAGATGCCCACCTTGTTGGGTGAGCAGGAAATGCCAACTGGGTGGAGAGCAACAGGGAGGGTAGGAATAGAACTGGGGGTGGTGGAGAAGATGGTACAGGAGTAGGTCCTTATGGGTCTGCCACCACTAGGGAGTGGCTACTGGAGTTTGAACCCAATGTTGATGACGTTGATCTTCTGTCCTCCGTTGCACGTCCCTCACCCTCTGGGCCACTGGGTCTCACCATGTTGGTGTCATGACTGGAGGTACCGTGGCCAAATGCTTCCTCACTTGGTTGTTTCATGTCTCCTTCACTTGCTTGGGCTGATGCTGCCAGCACAAAGAAGAAAAGGGCACCACATGTTCCTGATCACACTTGAACAACAGCTCTGATTAGGAAACAGTTCAATGATGTCAAGTAGGCCCCAGCAACAAACTACATCAAAGTGCCTCCTACATGACCCTTACCATGTGCATGCATGCCATCTGAACTGTCAACAGTTGCCCACAGGCAAATCAGGAACTCAGACAACTACAATTGCATGGCTGAAGTTGTGCAATCACAATAACCATTAAACAAGTAAGATACCACATCACCTTCAATGCTTTGCCTCATGGAGCATACCTGTTAGGGTTTGTGCACAGCAAAGAGCATGTCCCCTCTCACTGCACTAGTGGGTTCTGTAATAGCTCCCTTTTAAACTTACTATTGAAAGCCTTTCTTGTTATCTCACCTTCCCCCTCCCCCCCCTAGGCTTCTGTGTATGTTGCTTAATGTGCTGTTTTGTTTACACATTGGGCCTTGCTTTTACCAAGGCTTCTTTAAAACACTCCTCTCTAGGCCATGTGTTAATTTAACTCATTTGCATAATAACTGAAACTCTGCACACCTTTCAAGAACATGTGCAGCATGTGAGGACCACACCCAGCTCTTCAAACCACACCCAGCTCTGCACACCTTTCAAGAACATGTGCAGCATGTGAGGACCACACCCAGCCCTGTCTATAAAAGGCAGCCCCGAGCCTCACCCAGTGCTTGTGCTCGTCTACCTCCCGCTTACCTGAGGACAGATCCCTCGGCGCTGGCACTCCTGCTCTCTACAGACTTTCATTGGCTTCAATGGGCGCAGCTGCTGGCTCTTCCTTCTTCCGGTTTCCGGTTCCTCCTTGCCTCAGCCTCTCTCCTACAAGCAACCTGCAAAAGAGAAAGAAGACAAGGTTAGACTGATCAGTATCTCTTGCCAGCAACAAGTAAGTGCAAAACTTTTATTACCTGAAAGAACTTTGACAACAATTTCTGGATTCGTGTATAGACAATTTGAAACAAGATACCTTTCACGAACATTGTGATTCAAACTCTTTGTTACAAGAATACTTTGCGGAACTTTGTGAAGCAAACATTTTTTTATGGAACTTTTAAGAATCGAACCGTGGAAACCATTAACAGCAAGGCAAACAGTAAATCAAGGACTTGCACAAATTACATGCTGTATTTTGACGTAAAAGTACAGTATTTGTTTTATAAAAGATTCTGGAAATATGGGAAAAGTGAGTCTGCTATTGGCAATTTAGGCTTTAGTTATATTAAGATGAATGTTTGATATTGGTAATTCTGATAACGGTATTTGTTTAATGTTTTAGAAGCTTTAGAGTAATAGAAAGCACATCCCAGAGCAGTAACACATTCCAAACCCGGAAACTAGAGACCAGGATCCAAGAGGTACTTTTAGAAGAACATTTCTAATAAATAAAGGGATAGTCAGGAACCCAGTTAGGAATAGGATGTACTTATCTGTTTTTTGTTTATGTTTCATTAGGCACCAGTTTCTACAGAAGTCAGAGAGGGCCGCAGATTTGTGCAGCACTTCAACAGTGGAAACGCAAGAACGGTGTTGTCTCTTTATTTTATTTTATCCACTTCCCCCCTTCCCTTGAGCTTCTGTTCTTAGTGCACTGTTTTAAAAACTAGTGTGCTGCAACAAGCAGTTTCAGGGTGGGGTCGGATTGTCTTCAACCTCCATCAGAACTGAACAAGGACTCAGGGGAGCTGGGCTTTGACAATACCTCAGTTACCTGTTATCATACAATAGTAGGCCAATGCTAGCGTTATTCCCACAGACCCCACACAAGGGCATTCAGACATCTATTTTTCACATACACAATAACTCAACAATAGGAAATGGTGCTCCTAAAACCTGACATGTTGCTGACAACCGTACAGTAGCCTGGAAAAGGTGACATGGAGATACTTGTCACACTGAAAACATATCTGCAGTGCACACTTCACAATGTGAAATTGGTCCTAATGGAGTCATGGAGGCAGTCCTAATGTTGCTCAGATATGCTAAACATTTGGCATGGAAATGCACACTGTAGAAAAAATGTGCAAAATGTAGAAGGCCCTCAAGTTGTTTTATCAAGCGAAAGCTACATCACCGTATCCAGTTTGGTTCTGAAAAACCAAATGTCTATGGATAATCGGTTGTACCCAACCACATATGATTCCAACATACCTTTAAGTAATTCCATGATGCATGCCAACAATCAGGTAACAAACTTTACCCATTACACATGTGCAGTGCACTTTTTCACATGATGCCACAGCAATGGCATAGAAATGCACATTGTGTGAAAAAAAGTCTGGTTCCCCCTGTCATTGTTCTCATTGCTACTGCAGTTATATATGCCAAATCACATGCTATGACAAGTGAGGAGTGCATGTGTCAGCCAACAATCAATGGTGACACACTCCTGTCTGTTGCATCGCATGAAATGTAGCCCCACTGCATGCATATACATGTGAGGTAATATAGAAATCATCCCATGAACAGAGGTAGACCATGCATGAATCAGAAGTGTACATTTTTTGTCAAAAGGGAAAGGGACACATGCTACATTTAGGCAACAGGAATGTTGGCAACAATGATGGCACATAAATCATGTCAATGGACATTCCCCGCTTACCAAGGCAAATTTTTGTTATGCAGCTGACCTAAAGAACAATGTATACTCTATCACATGCAGGAGCAGTTTCTGTTGCTGGGCGGAAGGGCACCCTCCTTTTAAATTTAAAAGTTATGTGGGTGGTAATTTCAAAAAGCAATTGTCATCGAAATTTCTCTTAGAAAGCAGTGCATTAGCCTGCCTGATGTGACATTTATTAGCACGTACGGAACATCAGGCAGGTAGACAGGCAGACAGTTTTCCTTAGGGACATGCACAAGCGGATGTGCCAGTGGAATCATTCTGGTACAATTAAGCAGCATACAGGTTGGCATGGTGCCAGCTGGTATGCAGTACTTTGGGTCTTCTGAGACTTCCCACTAAATATGCAAAGCAGGGACACATTTTGATGAAAACCTAGGCATGTACAGCATCAGCCCTGTTTGTGCAGAATGCCAAGGTTAAGCTTGTCCCCTCCCCTTTACATTTTTGTTGCATCTGTTTCTGTCACTCAGCTTTTTTTTAACCCAGCCTATCCCATAGCATCATAAGGTGGGGTTACGGGGCATGTAACTCAGAGTCACAGACCTTGAAAACTATGGGGCATATTTATACTCTATTTGCGTCATTTGTGCATTATAGGTTTTGATGCAAAAACGGTGCAAAACTAACTCCATATTTATATTTTGACTCTAGACCCATCTAGCATCAAAATCTATGAGTTAACGTCATTTTTTGAATGCATGAACCCACCTTGCGTCAATGAGATGCAAGGTAGGCGTTCCCATCCAAAATATCACTCCAAGCCCGTAGCGCCAAATTTAGCCCATGCTAAAATGACGCATGGGTGGGAGGCGGACCCAAAAAATTACGTTAACCCCGTTTTGTGCCACATTTTAACGCCTGGGTCTGACCGGGCATTAAAATGAGGCACATACACCACTACTTAAGGAAATTTTACAAAAGGAACATTTACTATCTCCAGGACAACATGGAAGTCGTACTGCTCCTGCTAGGTACATACCACAGACATCCGCAACAACAGCAGCTCCCTCCTCTGCCACAACAGCAACCCCAAACACCACCACAGCACCCCCAAAGGCAACGCAGAAGGCATGAGAGGATATTTCGGCAGGGACAACCCTCCTTGGCTTCAGGGAGCAAGCCGTCATCAGGACTTACTGTCTGAACCGGGAGTCCATTCTACGTCTGCTGAGCCAGATTGCACCAGACATCACAGCCAGGCTGCAAACGTTCAATAACACCACCTATCACAAAGCTCCTCACTGTTCTGCATATACTGGCTTCTTGATCCTTTCAGGTAACAGGGGCACTAGTGGCTGGTGTCTCCCAGCCATCAATATTAGTTTTCCTGCCTAAGGTCCTAGATTCCATCATCAGCCTCACACCCCACCACATCTGCTTCCCAAACACCCAACAATTGCAGCAGGAGATCAAGTAAGGTTTCTATCTAATTGCTGGGTTTCTGCCTGTGCTGGGTGCAATAGACTGCACCCATGTACAGCTGGTACCACATGCTGACACACAACATCTCTGTAGAAACTGCAAGCACACCCATTCGATTAATGTGCAGGCCATTGTGGACCACCGTGGGCTCTTCATGAATGAAGTGAATGGACAACTCTGAGATGCCCTCAAATACTTGCTGATAAAACACGCCATGTCACGTGCAGACTACTCAGGTGCTGTGGCATGTGTAATGTCATGTGTGCCTGGCACTCATTACATTTTCACTAATATTGCCAAAGGGTCATTAACTACTGAGTTGACAGTTGTAGGAGAATTACACAAGTCACATGTTGTATCCTGTTCCTATATCACCAGACAATGTTGCTGTAAAAGATGTGTACAAGGTGCTAGCAGACAAAGGACTGGGAGCAATGGAGGATACAATGCATACCTCACCAGTTATGACTGAAAAAAGGGATAATGACCAAACATACACCAAAACAGACACTATAAGACACCAATGTCTTCATGTCAAACTTTAACTGATATACAGAGAGGGTGGCCATGTTAGTACATGACCCAGACATGTTTTCCACCAGCATACCATGGTATTTGCCCTACGCATTGCACCAGTACAGGAGACAGTCACATACAACACCATCTGTACCATGTCATTTGTCCAACGTTGACATCACAACAGGTATTCAACCCCTAGTGAAGCTGAACATGGGCACAACTTTGGTCTCCAAAAATTCATACATGTCCTACGTGTGTAAGCACATGTCCTCTGTACCTGAGAGGGGAAGGCTGACATCAAGCAATGCACTGGAAATCACAACAACTAGGTCTGTAGGACCACATTTGTGAATGTCTCCAACTGCTAGGGAGTGTGCAAAGGCTGGAAATTAGCTATCATTAATGGTAGAGATCCCAGGTCAATGAACCCACGTACCACTGCTCTGACAATATCAACGTATGATAATGTCAGATGCTTGATGCACCTGCACAGGGGACAGAGTAAAGTGGGTCACCATTAACCTGCACCTTTACATGCATCCATGGGTTTGTGTTGTCACACAAACTCACACATTGATGAAGATGAGTAGGCCTGCCATCTATGCCACACTGCAACACAGTGGTACGGCATTGTATGTGACAGTCATGACTAACATGATGTTGACAAATCAGAGTATCCATTTGGAGGCATACACACACATATCCCAAAGATCTCTGCACACACATACCACCATAATGGGCACGCCATGGTAATGTGTATGGATTTAGTACAAAAGCTAACCTGGCAGCAAAATAATGGCATAGGTATCACAAAACCTGTGAGAGTAAAAGTTTTCTCATTGATTGTGTACTGACATATAGAACATAGGTGCCAGTGATGTGACTACACAGGGAATATTAAAAAGCCAACTTCTGTCTATGAAGGAAGATATCAATGTGAGCTTACACATTCCCTTGACACAGCAATGTTGTGATGAGTTGCACAAATGATACAACACATCTCTATACAGACACGTGGCATATAGCAATGTTCACCAACACACATGTCCATAACATTTGCAGCAACAAAGATGCATGGGAAACTACAAGGAACATGTGTAGCTCACCTGTTACTATGTAAATATGATAAGTAACCAGTGAGTAGACACACATGCACCCTCAACTTGACAGGGGGTATGTGATGTTAATGCTGTCCCAGTCCACTGCATACTCTGAGTACAAAATGTAATGGCTGACACATGCCTTAGCATGTGTTTGAGACAGGGCCTGTATACAATTATGTTTTTAGGTATGTATACATATATTGCCCACAGACATAACTATGTAGTCCACCTGCTATTCACTATTCATACACATATGTCCACACATAGCACACATGTGCCAACATTTATTTGGACACAGTGTAGGGACACATGCACATAGTATGAGTGAGTGCCTACAGCTGGCTTATGAATACACATATTGGTTGAACATACTAATGACACCGTAATGACATCAATGCATAGACTTGCACATGTAGCCAAAAAACATATACCACATAGCTGGACAGCCCATGTAACATGAATTGTGATTCTCTACCTCCATGCGGAAGTCTAGGGACATCCATCAAGTAGATGTAGCTCGAGTTACGTGTGTGCCTCTTTACTGCTGGACCCGTAATACCCAGAGGCGTTCTTGTCTCTCTGGCTGTTGGTTATCTGAATGGGTTGTGTTCTGTGGCTATTGTTCTGCTTAAGAGTGTATCTTCCCTCAACGAGCTCACCTCATTCAAAACTAGGCGAGGATGTAGTTACTTAGCCAGTAAAGCCTTCCTTGCCTGATACTAAGGCCCATATTTATACTTTTTTAGTGCCGCATTTGTGTCATTTTTTTATGCAAAAGCGGCACAAACGTACAAAATATAATTGTATTTTGAAAATTTGCACTGCTTTTACGTCAAAAAGAGACGCAAATGTGGTGCAAAAAAAATATAAATACGGGCCTAATTCTGGAGCCATTTCACAGTGTAAACTTGGGGGCAAGATGTTCCTACTATGCTGGGTCACTACTTTATCGACACCTACTTTGGTACATATGTCCTCCACCAGTACTGAGAGTTTAGCAAACTTCGTGTCTAGATGGCTAACTAACATGCTAATGCACTTGCGCAAACTTTTAATCTCTTAATAGTTGGAACTGTGAAAGGGATTCCCTCAGTTTAAGCCAAATCTACTGGCTTAGGCATTTTCAGAAGGATCCTGCTCCTCTCATGAAGCCCCTGCAGCAGTGACCAAGGGAGCAAAGCAGTTGGAGCAATCAATATTGATTGCAGATGCACTTTCTATCTGGGACTGTCCCAAATGCTGGTCTCCATCAGCTACTGGCCCGCGTTCAGCTGGAGATTCTTCTCAAGGGGCAGTGCTGCCAATATGCCCACCAGCTCCACTATTAGATCAACTACACCAGGAAGCACAATTTCTGACTAACATTCCAAACATGTCAATGTTACACCCTTCAGATCAGAAATTACCACTTAAAACCGTATAAGGGAATTCCCAAAGCTAGCCTATTAGAGGAGCATTCCTCACATAGTGAAAAACAAAATAGGCTGTGGCTGTTTGGGACTACTAAGAAATATAAAACATAAAAGAATATGTCCTACCTTTTATATACACAACACTCTGCTCATAGGGCTATCTCGGGGCCCACCTTGGGGATGACCTAGGCGTAGTAAAAGGGGAGTTTATGCCTTAGAAAGTAGCTTGAAATACCAAGTCGTAGAAGTAAACTGTGCACGCAAGTACTGCGGTGGCAAGCCTGAGACAGGTTTGAAAGGCTACTTCCCTGGGTTGTGGAAACTGTGCTGCAGGCCCACTAGTAGCATTTAATTTACAGGCCCTGGGTATATGATATTTCACTTCACAGGGGACTTACAGGTAAATTAAATATGCCAAACAGGTGTAAATTAATCATGCCATGTTATAGGGGAGAGATCAAATGCACTTAAGTACTGGTTAGCAGTGGTAAAATGCACAGAGTACTAAAGCCAACAAAAAGAAGGTCAGAAAAATAAATGGAGGAAAGCAAAACGTTTAGAGATAACCCTGCAGAAAAGGCCATTTCCAACAATTTTCATCTATGTTCATGACTTTTATATGACATGTTTGTCAGCATTGTGTTAGACATTATGAGTTTCACATTGCTAGATTGATATGCATTTTATTTAGGCAACTTACACCACAAAACTAGTGAACTAGCACGTTGCTTACATATGTCAATATGGCTTAATCTCTATGTATATGTGTGTGTACCTACACTATCAGTAATTGGTGAAACGCGTATTTTGTGCTGTCGGTGTCACAATGTTACACAAGATTGATTTTTAAACCTTTCTGGGTCCTACACTTACATTGCATGCCACAAATGGACTTTGCAAATACTTTTTCCAGTGTTAGTCCTGTAACTTTGGACAATATACAAGAATACTTGCATGTGTGACACCATTATTCATTAACACAGTATTTGTTATCACACCTGAAAAATTGTGGACCTCTAACGCATACCAAGAATAGGTGTGCCATTGAGGAGACACTCATCTATTGTGTAGCCTTTGTACTCATATGGACATGTTTGGCATTCACATTGGTTTTGATGTGATTTGTTGACCAGTGCAGATGATGTGGTTCACTTCATTCACACAGAGTGGAGTTCTACACTACTGTTCACAGATGTTCTGTAGCTACTGACATTGACAGATTAGTATAGGAGTGTCAGTATATGAAAACATTAGATACATGCTGCAGTTCTTTGTTCCCACTATGTGCACATGATGCTAGGGACCAGAAATTTAGGAAGGTGGCACTGTGCAGTGCATCAAGTCACCTATCTACACTCCACTGTGTTACTGGGAAAGGGAAGTGTTGCACAGTATTGTTGCCATAGAACTCATTCCTGTCCTTCTACCCTGTAATGGCACACAAGAGACTGCCTAGCAAAAACATAGGCACATTTGCACCATGGTGCAAGGGTGCCTGTGTTGCATGGTGATTTTTCTTTGTGTAGGAAGGGACATATTCCTGCGCATTATTAAGCCCTAGAGGCATAGTCAACTATATATGTGTGCCACAGAATATGGCACACATTGGAAGCAAAAGTGACTTCAGGGTCTACATTTATTTATCCTTCTTACACATCAGCTAGGGTTAATATTTTTTGGACGCATTCCCAGGTTTACCTTGTTTGGTGTACATGACGTACATCATTAACCATTAACACCCACACAACACACATGGTACATCTCCCTTGCACATAGTGATGCAACATAGCATATTGCACAGGGTTGTATTAGTCCTAAATGTGTGGACATTCAAAACCATCCAGGGTTGCTTTGTCTGCCTTGAGATATCAGAGTTAGGGATTTGCCTTACACATGTACCTTGATGCATGATGCACATTTGAGGCACATACAGTTGCCCAAAACTCCAGCAGCAGACACAGGTATTGGCGCTCCGCTATGCATTTCTACATTTTAGTTTGTGTTTTGTATACCTCAGAATGACTTACCAACAAGTAGACCATTCTGGAAACGTTCATTTATGATGTTGTACCTGGAGATCATCATCATCAATGTCTCTTTATTCAATTGTATCTCGCAATCATAAAAGCAGGTAATACATAGAAATAGCACCAATCGACAATCACATGAAAAGAAAAGAAGAAAAATGTAAAATAGATGAAACCGTACAACAATTGGTTTCATATGATAAATTCACAGCAAAAATCTAAATTCATATATTATTCTTGAGGGCAATATAAAATCGATAAAACAGTGTAATTAAAGAGAAGTATTGCTTAAAAAATTATACGAGTTGAAGATCTCCCTGGTTTACCTAATAATAAGATCTGGCCTTAAGTATTGCACATAAATATGAAGCTAATCCATTACAAATCATAATTGATGGAAGATACAACAAGTATATAAAAGCTGGGCGACAATGTGCATGGTACTTTGATCAGACACTGAATCACAAGGGCATTTTTCCAGAGCTAGAGTCCAGTCATTGGTGTGCGGGAAACTGACAAGACGATGGAAATTCTCTAGTCTTAGGACATATCGATGTCTCAGGTTCAATACATATTTTAAATATGGTTCCATGCCATCAACTTGCTGCAGCAGAAGATTCCTCCTTACACTAGATTTATTTGCCTCGGTAGCCCACCTCAAATCGGCCAGATGGGTAAGGCAGATGGTTTTCAAATTTTTCCTACAAATTGTTTCCATTTTCTCTGGAGTATAATAAAGCTCGGGATGTCCCAGATCCGTGAGAAAGTTCTTTATCTAGTTCAACCATGGGATTTGCAACGAATAGGTTAATAATTGAGCATCTTTAATGATAGACCTATTCAGCCTAGCGGAGTCAGAAGTCCAAACTTTGTGCCAAAGTAGAAATGGTTGCGTATTTATTAGATCTGTAATGTATGTTACCCCTATTTCTGTATGGCACACGAAGGTTGAGATAGATTTTGGAACACTTAGGATACACTTTAAAAAATCATTTTCAACTAGCTGTAGGGCATTACAATTCCTATATCCCCAGAGACCTGCCCCATACAGTGCAACAGAAACACATTTTGCATTGTAAATTGCCATCATGTCTTTAGGGATAACCCTACCACCCTTTTTAGAATTTTTTAATAGCCATAATAGTTTTCATGAATAGTAATTTTCTAGACCTCATAGCTTGCAACCAGGTACCTTTGTTGTCAAACATGACGCCTAAATATGAGAAGGTTTCTGTATCATATAGTTTCACACCTTTTAACATGAGTTGTTTTTTTTGGGAGTTTTTTTACCACATGTCATTGAAAAGGTTTTAGAAAAATTAATTCTGAGGCCTAAGTCTTCCATGTAATTATCAAAGGTTGTTAATAATCGCTGCAAAGCTACTGGGGTGCGTGCCATCAAAACAGCATCATCCGCATATAAAAGTGCTGGGATCTTTCAGGGGCCAACTTGTGGGAGATCTCTACAAGCAGTATATAGTACTTCCTCTAATTTATTAATATATAAAGCAAACAATAGAGGAGCTAAAACACAACCTTGACGTTCCCCCCGTTTTATAGAGAAAACTGAGGTACATTCCCCCTGAGACCCGTAACGTACCCTAGCATTAGCTCCTGTATATAGTTCCCTGATGAAATGAACTATGGTGATATCTACCCCCATATCCAATAAGATAGGCCAAAGTTTGCTATGGATCACACAGCCAAAAGCTGAGGTCAGGTTCACGAATACAAGATATAAGGCTCCTAACTTAGCCATCATATATTTACCGATTATAAAATCTAGATTCAGGGCCTGGCCCATAGTCCATATCCCGGCCCTGAAGCCATATTGTAGGTCCGAGAGAATATTTTTGGCTTCCGTCCATTCCCGCAACCTGTTTAAGAAAATTCATCCAGCAATCTTTGCAAGGGTATCAAGCAGTGAAATTGGACGATAACATGCAGGATTTTGGCGATCTCCTTTTTTAAATATTGGGACAATAATGGACTCTGCCCAGGTTGGGATAAAGGCTGTGGCACAACAGGCTTGCAGGACCTGTGTCAATAGTGGACCCCATAGCAAAACATTGGACTTATAGATGTCAATTGGAACCCCATCCGGGCCTGGAGCTTTCCCACTCTTACTCGCGTTGATAGCATCAGTAACCTCATTTAAGTTAAATGGTGGAGTAATAGGGTAGAATTCCAATCTATGGGTGTTTGAGTCCGAGGCTAAGTTGTTTGAGGAATATATTCCGGAAAAATAGGTAACCCACTCCTCTTCCGTGATGGCTAATTCAATAGTTCGTGACGTTCCATCATACAGAAGGGGGGAATTCACAATCCTCCAGAATTCAACATTATCCTTCTGGTAACTAGCTTCGTGAAGAGAGTGGCAGGCCTTGTTTTTTAGGGTCTGTTTCTTATTTTTTATGGCCTTGTAATACTCTTTCCTGAGGAGAGTAGTTCCATGTTTATTGGGGTTTTGGCTATGTAAGTGCTGTTTAAGCCTCTTGTGGGCTTGTGTACATTCGCTATCAAACCATCCATTTTTTCCACGAGATCGAGATTTACCCCAACTTGCAGTGAGAGACTGTTTGCTTCCAGTGGTGATTGCAGTGAATGCTTTGATACAATCCTGTGGTCTGATGTTATCTGACAGGCAAATTTCAAACTCATTAGTGAATTTACTCAACAGCTGTGTCATAAAGTCTATTGGTTCAATCTGTGACCACCGAATAGTATAACCATTTCTTGTACCCAGTTCGGTGTTCAATACCTTCTCCACTGGACCCTTATGTTTTTTTGTAAGCTGAGGCAACATGAGGCTTAAACTTTGGGGGTAGTGGTGACTAAAGGCGATATCATGAATTCTATACTCAGATGTACAAAAAACAAAGTTATTAGACACTAGTATAAAACCAATTATTGTATTAGCACATCTTTCATTAAAAGTTGGTTTTAGCTGTAAATTACTATCATTTAGGCTATTACATAAAAGGAGGTCAAATTTGAATAATACGTCGTTCAGCAAATTATCATTATGTATAAAATGAAGTGAATCTTCATTCCCTCCTGTGCCAGAGGAACAGGATTTCACATCGATTTGAGGGCACAGGTGTATGTTAAAATCACCCCCCCATACAATAAAAGTCTCTTTAAGTGAGGACTCTCATACACGATCCAGGTCATCCTGCAATAGCCTAAGTATAGATAAAAATCTTAGTTGGGGGTCATTATTATAAAAATTAATAATCACCAATTGTGCTTTCTTTTTTAATTTGCATTTGACCAGTTGATAAAACGTGTTAGAAATTAAACTAATGTGCTTTATTAAATCAAACTTATTGGAGATAAAAGTACACAATCCACCTTTCGCCCTACCCTGTAAACCAGGAACTGCAGGGGTGTGAAACGTCCTAAACCCATTTATGTGGATAGGATCCACTAACCATGTTTCTTGTAAGCACACACAGGAGAAAGGTCCGATGAAATCTAGCCAATCCTTATTTTCAATTTTAGTGCGCAAGCCCGCAACGTTCCAAAATAAAATATAATCTCTCAATGTATTTATGCCCTGTCCCAAAAGTGCATGTTGTGTTGCATTCATTATTGGTGGGGGGATATTGGAAGTTGATATAAGAGAGGTAATTTGAGCAGGCACTCCATCTATTAAGGATTCATCACTAACATTCTGTCTTAGTGATTTTCCCATAACCATCTTTTCGACTCCCGTACTCCCGACCAGACCATCACCACCCTTCAATAGATCAGGTATAGTGCTCATAGGAATATACCTGATCCTGCCTGCTCCTTGATCTATTGCCAGTCAATTGATTTCTTCTAAGGAAAGGACGTGAAATCTATTCTTGGTGGGTACCATGTAGATTCTCTCAAGTCTGCTTGATTGTTTAGCAGAATTCAGGGTAGGTGGATCGTGCTTAACATTACCATTATAAAAGAAGCCTAAAGGAACAAGTGAAATGCCATGGTCCGGAATCTGTCGCAAACTTAAATTTCTCAGAATGTCTTCGACCAAATTTAGAGTTTTAAACGAGAGCACCACGCAATTACCTCCAAATATTTTGGGATTTCTGCCCACCCATTTTACCCTTCTGACCATTTTAATATCCTCAAAAAGTGATTCTGTCATACCAGGTTTCATGCGTGTCCCTATCCAGTGCAGGGATTTATTTCTCAAAGCTGACCATGTTTCCCTATTATCCACGGAAAGGGTAGGGACATTTGCGAGAACTACCATGTAGGGAGTTGCAGCAGGAGGAAGATCTAATGTGTCTCTTGGTGTTGGAGAAATATCCTGGAGAGGTTTCAATCTGTTCTGTGGTTCCGAACCATTAGAGTTCACCTTTAAATGTTGGGAACTTCTGATACTGGTTGACGGAAGACAAGAGTCTACATGTCGTTGAGGGATCTGAAGGATGGTAGGTGGGTGTTGACACTCTTTGTAAAAGTTGTAATAATACAGAATTAGTCACCCAACAACAGTTAAAAATACCTGTCTAGAATCCTAATACTCGTGCACCGCCAATTCCACATTCACAGAGACGATGTCGGGGGGGCCTAGCCCAGCCTCTTCCTGGCGATTACGGGCGAAGGACGGGGCCGCCCTTGGCCCGGGCTTTGCCCAGGCGCCGCCCGCATGTGACCCGCAAGGCAGGAGTGCGAACAAGTCTTTACGGGGGCTCCTGGCCCTCCCCTGCTGCCGCCGTAAAAACGCACGGCCCGCAAGGCCAGAGCGCGAACAAGTCTTTATGGGGGCTCCTGGCCCTGCCCCCTGCTGCCGCCGTGAAAACGTGCTACCCGCGAGGCGTGAGCACGAACAAGACTTTATGGGGGCTCCAGGCCATGCCCCCTGCTGCCGCCGTGAAAACGCGTGTCCCGCAAGGCGGGAGCGTGAACAAGTCTTTATGGGGGCTCCTGGCCCTGCCCCCCGCTGGCGCTGTGAACATGCGCTACCCGCGAGGCGGGAGCGTGAACAAGACTTTATGGGGGCTCCTGGCCATGCCCCCTGCTGCCGCCGTGAAAACTCGCTACCTGGAGATGCATGCATCATGCGCACTTCCAGGGGGGATGTTGATGGAATTTGTGTGTCTACTACTGAAGAACAGGTGTGTTGTTTCTGTTTGGGGAACCAATTTGACATGTGTCCAATCCACAGCCCCCAAGACTTGTGGAAACCCTGCAATCAATTAATCAATAGGGTATTTATAAAGTGCAACTTATCACTCAGAGGGTCTCAAGGCACTGGTGGAAGATATGGATCAGTCAAAGATCCAGGTTTTGAGGTCCTTCCTAAACTGGATCAGCAAGGGAGATTGCCTGAGGTAAAGAGGCAGTGTGTTCCAGGTCTGTGCAGTGAGGTAGGAGAAGAATCTTCCTTCAGCGCTGGGAGATCCTTGGGGTGACGGTGAGGGCCAGCTGGATGCTCAGAGCTGTCTGCTGGGAGTGTAGAAGGAGAGGCGGTGGGTGAGGTAGGTGGATCCGATGTTGTGTAGGGCTTTGTATGCATGTGTGAGGAGCTCAAAGGTGATTATTTTCTTGACCGGTACCCAGTGGCTCTCAGGTGTGCGGTGATGGGGTTGTGATGGTGGATATCCAGGATGAGTCTAGCCATGGCATTCTGGATTCTCTTTGTATTGTTTGGAGTTTCTTCATTATGCCGGCATAGAGTGGGTTGCTGTAATCAAGCTTGCTGCAGACGAGTGCCTGGGAGACTGTTCTTATTGCCTCAATGGGGATCAATTCGAAGATCTTTCAGAGCAGGCAAAGCATGTGGAAGCACAATGATGAGGCGGCGTTGACTTGGCAGGCCATCGAGAGCTAGGAGTCGTGGATGATGCGTTTGCGTGTGTGGTCGGTGGATGGTCGGGGGCCGAGAGCTGTTGGCCACCAGGAGTTGTCCCAGCAGGCAGAGGGGGTGGAGCCCAAGATGAGAATCACAGTCTTGTCAGAGTTGAGCTTGAAACAGTTGTTCTTCATCCAGGCAGCGACTGCCTTCATTCCGTTGTGGAAGTTGTTCTTGGTTGTTGATGGTTCGTCAGTGAAGGAAA
Source organism: Pleurodeles waltl (assembly GCF_031143425.1). NCBI lineage: Eukaryota > Metazoa > Chordata > Amphibia > Caudata > Salamandridae > Pleurodeles > Pleurodeles waltl. The sequence goes on along the minus strand of NC_090437.1, from coordinate 380,195,933 downwards.
GAATAAGGTGGGTGTCGTTGGCATAGGAGACGATGTTGAGACCGTGGTGTCTGAAGATGTTAGCGACCAGGGTCATGTAGTATTGAAGAGGGTGGGGCTCAGGGAGGAGTCTTGGGGGACTCAACAGCTGATCTCGGTTGCTATTGAGGTGAATGGTAGGAGCCTGACTCTCTGGGTTCAACTGGTGATAAAGCAGCGGATGCCGGTGTCCTGTAGTCTGGGGCAGGGGTGGTGTGGGAGACGGTGTCAAAGGTGGCGGAGAGATCTAGGAGGATGAGGGCTGCTGATTCACCATGGTCGAGTAGGATGCGGATATCTGGCGTGGCTGTGAGGAGTGCGGTCTCAGTACTACGGTTGATCCTGAATCTGGAATTGGAGGGGTCCAGGATGTGGTTGGTCTCAATTAATTTGGTAAGCTGGGCATTGATGGCTTTCTCAATGACTTTGGCTGGGTAGGGGAGCAGTGAGATGGGTCTGTAGTTTTTCAGGTCAGTTGGGTTGCAGCCCTTATTTAATAAAAGGTTGATCTCCATGTGTTTCCAGTCTTCCAGGAAGGTGGTGGACTTGATGGAGTACTTCATGGTGTGGCACAGTTCAGGGGCGATGGGAGTGCTGGCTCAGTTGAAGATGTGGTGGGGGTATGTGTCCGAGGGCACCCAAAGTGGATTGATTTCATGATCTTGATGGTGTCTCCTGAGGTGAGGTGTGTCCAGTGTTGGAGGGTTGGAGTCTTTTGGTGCAATGGCAGTGGGTGGGGTCAGTGGGTCTAGGGTTGTGAATCCGTCAGAGATGTACTGGATCTTGCGGTGGAAGAAAGTGGCAAGGTTGTCGCAGAGGTCTTGGGAGAGTGGGTTGTCTGTAGTGTCCATACTGGGTTTTTGTGAATTCTTTGACCACAGTGAAGAGTTCCTTGCTGTTGTGAACGTTGGTGTTGATGCAGCCCTGATTGGCTGATTTTCTTGCTGTTTTGATGAGGTGGTGGGGGCGGTGATGACGGTTTCGAAGGCTTTGTGGTCTGCTGTGTTGTTGCTGCTTCTCTACTTTCTCTCGACATCTGGGGACATGATGTCGAGCAGGTCCCATATCTCTATGGTTTGTCTGATGAGGGAGCGAGAGTTGAATATTATGCAGATGAGATGTCTCGGAGAGCACGTACTGGGTGGGCTTGGTGTGCGGAGGCAGGTGAAGGTGCAATTGCGGCAGGAGAAGGGGGCATGCATGTGCATGGGTGAGGCATGGTGGCAGGGAGGTGGGAGGGGCTGGTCAGCTAGGAAGTGGGAGGCAGGAAACATGATGCTGAGAGGGGGCAGGCCACAGGGGCAAAGCAGCCACAGGGGAAAGAAGGGGATGAAAGAAGCGTAGGCAAAAAGCAGAATAAAGAGCAGAAATAAGAGGCAAAAGGTAGGAATCAAATGCAAAAGCAGAATAAGCAGAAAAAAGGCATAGACAGTCAGAGGCTCACCACTGGACCTACAGGGATGAGGTGCAGGTGTGAACCAATGGTTGGAGAAGGGCCTCAAACTCGCAGCAACAGAGCTCACAGAGCAGTGCGTAGGGCAGCAGCACACTGGTGGAGCTGACCAAAACAAAGAATCCTTGCTCGGTATCCATCTGTTGTGGAAGAGAAGGTACAGTGGTGTGAGGCGAATGATGGCATCCAGGACATTGGACAAGAAGGCAGAAGCAGATGCCTGTGATATTCCTGCCACTCTTGCTGTTATGACCTGGAATGACCTAGAGGCCAGCATGGGCAACACAGCCATCACTTTCACCTGTGGCGGAATGTTGGTGGGCCTGGCAGTTGGTGGCAGTTGGTGGCAGTTGGTGGCAGCAGACTTGTCCCACTTTTCTTCAGCAATTATATAATGGCCTCCTTCCTGAGCCTTTAGAATGTGATCACCTCATCCTCCCTGAGGTTGATGAGGGAGATTTGCTGGTGGACCACCCCCTCCATGATCCTTCGCTGCCTACATCGTGGCAGGCTACTCACTACTAAGAGTTGCAGAATGATTACCTCCACGACACAGCTGAACTTGCTAAAGTGTTTTTGGATGTTTTCTATGCCTGGTTTACCAATAAGCAGAAATGTTGGCGCAGTTGAGGCTTTGTGTGCCATATCCATATCCATAAGGTGAGTCACACATTGCCCAAGCCATAAATATCACTGCTTTAGTTCTCTGTGACTTTTTGTGAGGGAATGCCTACCTTGCATATATTTATTTATGGGAGGCGCAGCTCGTTGAGGTGCAGCTTTTAGACAACACAAATCTAAAACAATGTCACATATGTCCAAATGTATCATCTCATAGATTTGGAGTAGTGCTTGCACCGCTGATGCTTCAAAACTTTTGGCGCAATGGGAGCACAAGTTTCTCATAAATACAACCCTTAGTATTGAAATCTATGATCATCCCTATCCTTCACCTTAAACTTTGGAATTATTTTGAAGCCTTTGGTACATATTTAGAAGCCTTCAGGTCAAATTACATTTGGAATATCATTGTGGTGTTGATTTTCTTTTCAAATTCAGATGTCAAACTGGGCGCAGTCCCAGTGGAATTGCACCACACCCTGAGCATCAGCAGTACAATGGATGTCTGACTGGGAAGCAATGCCACTGGAAGAGACTCTGCAGCAGGGGTGGCTTCCGTGTGGGCAAAGAGGCCAGGAAAGGTGGGGCACAAAAAACATTACAAAGCTGACTCACCACCTCCACTGAGCCGTGCTGCTCCTCCGTCCTCACTCGGTGCTAGATTCCTGTATTCAACCGATGTAAGTACCCACCTAGTTTCTAATATCCCTGATGGAAATAGCGATGGTAAATAATTATTTTCTATTTGATAATAGTTTCTATTACCAAGTGAAAGGTGTAGCTAAGGGAGCAACTTTTGCACCAAATTTAGCTAACCTGTATATGGCAGATTATGAGATATGAAACATTTTTAACCAGACAAATCCTTTTTTAGGAAATATATGGAAGTGGTCTAGATACATCGATGATATTTTGTTAATCTGGCGAGGTTCAGTTACTGAACTTCAAGAATTTCACACTTGGTTGAATAAAAGGTCAAATGATATACAATTTACTATAATAAAGAAAACATCCCTTTCCTGGACCTGAGAATAGGAATAGATGAGGACAAGCTATTTGTCTCCTGATACCGAAAAACGATGGAAAGGAATACGGTACTATATTATAACAGCAATCATCCAAGAAGTTTGAGGGATAACCCTTTTTTGGGCAGTTTCTCCAGATCCGGATACTTTAAAGAATCAGATACCCTTATAGATAGACTCATAGAGAGGAGTTACCCCAAAAGACTGGTAAGGAGAGCAAGAAAGAGAGCATGGTATAACCATAGAGAATGTCTCTTAGAACCCAAACTATTGATAGAGAATAATAACAGACTAGCCTGTGTAACTACATTCAATCCGGCAAGCCATGATATTAAAAAGATTATTTTACATTATTGGGAATTGATCAAAGAACACCTTCATGTACAGGATCCCCCCATGTTTTTTTTTAAGAAAGGGAAGAATCTAAAAGATACTTTGACAAGAGCACTTTTACCACAAATACCTAAAAGGACATGCAATACACTATGGGGTCTGCCAGCGGTATTGAGACATTATAAATGTGGACACTGTGCGGCATGCAAATTCAGTTTTATTACAATGGAATTTTGCTACAAGGATAATACATTCACCTTGACTGCATTTACAAATTGCAATACACATGATGTTATTTATGTGATCTGGTGTCCGTGTAATCTCATGTACATTGGCAAAACGACACAGAAGGTGAAATGCAGGATCCTGCAACATAAAAGCAGAATCAAATGCAAAATAGTAGGAGTGCCCTTAGTAGAACATTATGAAAGACTCCAACATAACAGTGATGACTTAAAATGGCAAATTATTGAACAAATTACTTTGGGCCCAAGAGGAGGTGATAAAGACAATCTCCTTGCCAAACGTGAACTGTACTGGATGAAAAAATGTGAAACTATAAGTAATGGACTGAATTCCTTAGAGGATTGGAGCCAGGCCTCTTTATTGTAACTCTTTTCTCCTCATGTCTTCCCTATCATTTGCTTACTGATGTTTCTAGACATGTCTGGGATTCCAGGATTTTAGTTGATATGTCTAAATATCAAAATGTGTGTATATACATATGAATCACACAGGTGTGTTCACAAATATCTGATTCCTAAGGTCTTGCACATCAGGACTCTAGAAATAGATGATTGACTTGCAAAAACATCTGCGGAATGCCGCAGAGCAGTTTGTTTTTGTTCAAAATATACAACTTTCCATTTCCAGAAATGACCATATTCCTTTCCTTTTTTAAAATATTATAGCACACATTTTAAAATTACAGTAATTGTTCCATAGATTTCATGTATGATTTATTTTGATGCAAAAGATGAAGCCCTGGTATCACCAATTCTTGAATTAATACGTATGTTTAAAAAAGTTTCTTTTAGTTTGATGTACGCATGTCCAACACAAATTTAGGCCAATCAATGAGAACTTGTGACATTCAGTCATTGGCTCCATGTGAAGTTGGACCAATAAGGGCTCTCAGTATATAAGATAGGAGCCCATCCCTTCACATAATGACTTGTATATAAAAGATCCTTTGAACAATAATTAAATAGATAATCCTTGCACGGAACAACAAGATTATACATGATACTCTCAAGTTATATTCTAGCATAATCAATGAGAAACCGCGTTATTTTCTACGGCTCTTTACTACTTACGAAGACAGAGCCGGTTTTAGCGTCCTACGTATATACCACATAAGTACACTAAAGCAGACCAGAAAGGGCATTTGTTGCCGAGATGTAGCTAAATTCAAAAGGATGAAGCCAGCTCTGGCGTCTTACGTACATATGACGTAAATACACCCTAGCAGACAGGACACCGGTTACAGATTGCCGAATGGAAGCATCTCTGAGTAAATTGACGCTAGCCCCTTTTTAGGCAGACTAGAGAGGACACCACCCTCCTGAGTTGGCACATATGAGCCCACTCTATTTACATGCTCCCTGCAGACGCATACGGAAGGTCGCAATTCGGCGTCTTCCGCCGCACCGGATGATACTTTAAAAGTAAGTTGATTACAATACCATTATTAAGGATTGAAGTTATATTATTTGTAATTTGGCATTCTAAAACTCATTCTCTATGTTTTTGTAGAGCTGTGAATTTAAAATCAGCCGCCATTATTGCCAGAACTATACAAAGTGATGATTTAAGTGAGAAATTATAAATATGGTGAAGACTCCTAAAAATAGGCATAGCTTAAAAGGACTACAACTGTACAGAATCGCTAACATTGTAAGTAATTTTACACAGGGAATGATTTTTGTAGTACAGTGAATTTAATAAATATTACTGGACACAACAATAAAAAATCTTGAATAATTTGTGTTCCTATTAGGAAGACGACCAATACATTTTGACAGTTATTATCAAGACACGAATACATTAAATTGAACCAAAAGGTGAGTGATACCCTCCCTTTTTTATAAAAAAAAGTCATAAATTTGTTTTCCTTTTATGAATATAGTCCCCAAATATTATAATAGTATATTATTTGTTTCTTGGTGCTACCAAATAGAGAGATTCTCAGTCCTGATGATGACCCGCTGTTGATTCATATCTATATACAGGGTAGAAACGTTGACAAAAATTGATTGTGGATTGATATTAAATGCTTTTGAGTGACTTCAGGACTCCTGGATTGAAGGAGCCTCTGGAAGTTCACGATTCATTGTTTTTAACCACATATTTTGTATATATTGTATATAACACTGTCACTTTTTTCACAATATTCACTTTCACTGTGTCTGTAAGTTTAGGCGCACGTAGGATTTTATGATAATATTAGGAAGTCTATGATTAGATTTGTAGACTGTAGTAATTGAGTTCATAAAAGAAATACAATTTAAATTAATACAAGGATATTGGATAAAATGAATATAGTCCCTTCCTTGATAGAGTAATTTTACAGTGGAAGTCTAGGTTTACTTCCCCTTTGTAATGACCATATATTACTTCTAATGTTTACGTACCCAGATCAAAGGGTTAATGGGTTTTGCCTCATTTTTTGAAAACACACATACGCGCAGCATTTGCTGGAATGTTGCAGAGATTCCTTCTGTTTTTCTAATGATCAAACGTTAAGGTTTAAATATTTTTATGGACAGAGTAAAAATATTGCCAGTCAGAGCAAAGTGGATCCTAGTTAAAACAAGCTTTTGCTATACAACGGGTCTCGCATTTCTCAGAGTTAGAGCTATTAGCAGTTGTAAACTCCCAACTGGACTTTTCTTGCCTCACTAAATGGAAAAAAACAAGCGCGACCGTGCTGCTAAACAAGCAAGATCGTGCTGTGAAAAAAGAGAAAAAGTAGTCCACAAACCGGACGGAAAACAGGGAGCCTCGCATGTTTTCAGTACTTTGTCGCTGCGTTTGAGGAGGGCTAACCACTGGAAAAGGCATGCATACCTTCCACTAATGAAAGCAAGCAGATTTTAAAAGGCAAGCCCACAAACCAATGAAAGACACTGACGGGACATGGACAGGGCTCCGAATCCTTTTCTAACTACTGCAGCGTCTCGCAAGCGATACGCATGCACAAGCGCATGCTATACAGGCTCGACTCTAAAAATTGATTCATACAGGTGTAATGCAAGGCTCTGCAGTGCAGGAGGGGTCCGACCCACCAGGCTTCAATCTGGTGACTATGGGTGGTAGTGAAATATGTGAGTCTCTTTGGGAACATCTTTACTGGCAGGGCTGCCCAATACTTTTTGGATACACTACCAGACTGCTGCACATGTGGGGCCCCATTACAGAGGCTTTACAGTGGTTAAAAGGGTGCTTCCAGTTTCCCCATATTATTGTGCCTGTGGATTGAGTAATGGGGCATATCGTATTTTCATTATAGTAAATACAGATCAAACAGATCCCATGCTTTGAATGCTGTGTTCATATATAAGCATGATCCAAAATATGTATAAATGTGTTCTCAAACAAAAGTACTTCTAGTAACACAATGTACTAATCCAGCCAAACAGTACTATATTACGCATTCTACATTGCATGTCCACAATTGCCACACAACTATCTGTATGTATCTATCTGAAGCATCTGCATCAAGAATAGCAATTGCCTATTAATTTCCCTCTAGGCTAGAAACTGCATGCAGCTAATCGATTTACCATTTCTAGCAGTGCTGCATAATACAAGACTACTACCAACACTAACAATTATGTTTACAACTAACACTATAAAAAATCCTGTGTGTCAGGGAGTAGTCTACTGCACATCCACAAAAGTTCTTCAATGCCTCGTCTGGCAAAGTAGCACTATATAAATCTAAAAAACAATACAATAAACAACATCCTTCCTCAAAGCAAATACTTGCTGAACTTGAAGCTTGCAATTAAATAATGTCATCTTGCATGTGGACAAGAACAGCGCCAGTCAGGCAGAGTCTATCTAAGCAACAAAGGGCATCATTTACATCTTGGCGGGGGGCCCCTCCTCTGCCAGGGCAAAAGAGTAAATTACTCCATCTCCGTGAAGGAGGGGCTTGCTGCCACATTTCGAAATGTCCGCTGGCCCAGTAGACTTTTCTAACATTGACAATAACCACAGTCACTGCGGTTACTTCTAATGCATTGTAAGTTTGATGGATGGCTCCATAAACATGATACAGCTGTATCACAAGATTGTAGTTATTTTCAAAAAGAAAACCCCAAAGTGTGATTTTCTTTAAAAAAAAAAGAAAAAATCCCTCTCCGCGCCATGGGAGTTTCCTCCAATGGCAAGGGGTCATTGTGCACTTTTCAATGCCCCTTACTGCTAGATTCTTATAGTCGGTGATGGGCACTAAAACATATCTGTATATCCACCCATCTAAATTTGGCAGGCGGACATATAGCCAAACCTCCAACAGCTCTTCATCCACTGAGTTGTCAGAAGAGTTTGACAATGACAGAGACTGAGATTAATTCAAATGGGGTTGCAGAGCTTAATGTTGGTGGGATTTAAAAGGTTAAATAAGGCCCCAAGTCTGTAGGTTGAGTTGATAGCTTGAGTGATATCTCAGCCCATTCTTCAATTCTTGCCCAAAGCAGATGCCCAGGGTAGGATGCTTTTCAAGATGCTTTTCAATCATTTTCAGTTATCCTGGATTGAGAATGTCTGATGGAGGTTGCTGAAGTAGCAAACTAATGATGGAAGGAGAGGGCCTGTGTAGTTGCAGAGTGTTTGATGATGCCCTGCCTTCCAGTTGCTGCCCATTTACTGACACGTGTTTTACGATACATCATCTGGACTCTTCCTACAATGAGAGGTATCTTTATTTCATGAATAAGGCGATTTAATGGTCAAGGTGTGGTATTCCTTGGAGGCAGCAATGAGTGTTTTCCTCCTTTCTGTGACCACAAGGGGTGGATTACATAGAGACCTTGAATTTCCCTTAATAGTATCTATCTGGTACCTGAACATAATCACTCCCTGGTATGTCTGAGATAAGAATGACTTGTTTTTAGGTGATTTGTAGACACACAAAAGCACAGAAATGTCCAGCAGACATTTAGCCCTCTGAGCTATCAACAGTTTAATTCTCTACATATGCATCATGCCAGTTTTTTAACTTAAACAAGCGCCTATTAATAGACTGGTGCTACTTATGGGTTGATTCGGCACACTGGAGAGGCCAGCTGTCACTGTAAAAGGACCCTCCCCCTGGCACCAAAGTGTCTACTGTGGGTGCTATGCTAGTTACACAGTACTGCCAAATGTAGCTTCTTCAATCCACCTTACAAACTGTTCTTTGAGTACAAAACAGTAATAAATGGTACTGGGGATGCAATATCAATGAGCCTGCCAAAGCAGATAGGCCTGGCTTGTGTTTCCAGTTACAAGTCGGTTGGCTTTGGCATGCTTGTCTTACAAAAGTGCAACATATTGGCTTCCCATTACCTACTAGGTTTGTTAGTGCACGGTAGGGTCAATTAAGTTGTCCTAGTAATGCAGAGAGTTATCCCAACACAAGCCACAAAACTTTTGCCTAGTGGGCACATGGACTCACCCTGTGACTCTCTCTAATCCCACTGACCTTTTCCAAGCTTTAGCCTGTTCAAACACATGATGTTCCTACAAGCTCCCTTCCATTCTTGTCACAAGATCAATGTGCTGTCAGTGACAGGCATGAAACTGAACAAGCCGAAGCACTGAACTGCAGGATAGGCAGCAGACAGAGGGAGAGAAATCCTCCAACTTGCCCTTCCCAACCCTTGGTAAGTGACAAATGAACAATAAAATGGCTCCACTTAGAACTGCATGGGTTGCTGTGGGAGGGGGGAGGGATAGGCCTGGTGATTTCTTTCTAACTTTGGCTGCTCCCTGTATCTGCAGGCTAGCAGCATGACTCAGATAGTTATACACCGAGCAATACAATTCAATGAACTGCAGGTCACAAGTTTGAATTCCGGAAAAGGGCAGTGTGCTTATCATCCTAGTTAGGTCCGCTACTCACTACTGTCCCCAGAAAACATCGTCTTACTATCCAAGCTCCGACTACCTGCAATTGGCCAAACTAAAAACGAATATGAGGTTTGCCGGGTTTTATAACTTATGAATGGAATGAGCAATAATGGACTGAAAATAATGACATTACTGGTTAGTAATTTGAACACTACCTAATCATCCCATTCCCCCTTCCAGTCGTTACTCTAATGGGAATACCTAAGCTAAACAAACATTTATCCAAGCTGTGTTATCATATAATAAAACTGAGGCAAAAAAACTACAATGATCAAGAAATAATTTAGGAACTACGAAATCACCTGCATTTTACTTAGAAGCAGAAAGAATTCTAGAACCAAAACCAGTAACGCTAGAGCTATCGACCTGTAACTAAATGTTGTGAAAATGGAAGAGGTTGGCACAAGTCACAGCTCGGCAAATCTGCAACACAGAAGCGTCTGATCAAGAAGGTGATTTCATTGGCTGTGTCATCAATTGTTCATAGCCAGCCATTCAATAGCATATTCTGTTCATTTTATGTAAGCCAATCTCTTTTCCCTCTTTTAGCTTACCATTCTGTGTGTCTTTTACCCAAAAGTCTGAAAAGACCCTTCATCCCTGTAAGGGTTCAAACACTGTCGATTTGTAGTTCCTTGAGCCATCATTGATTGGATGACACTTCTGGATATTGATGAAAGGAACCTGTATCTGAAATCTTGTGGCCACTTTGGATCTTTACTACCTTGTACACTTGATGCTCCATGCTGCGAGAAGACTACCATCACCACATAGGCAGCAAAGGAGGAAGGAGAGTGCATTCCGGCAGTGCATCTCCCTTATCAACCGCCGGGAGGATGAGGTAAAAAACATTGATAGGCACAGGATGGAGTCCATTATAGAACTGCTCCAGATATTGGGCCAAGTCTGCTGCCATCAACTGCCAGGCCCACTAACGTTCCTCTCAGGGTAAAACCGGTGGCAGTGCTTCACTTGTTGGCCTCTGGGTCATTCCAGGTCATAACAGCAAGGGTGGCGGGAATATCACAGACATCTTTTTCTGCCTTCTTGACCACTGTCCTGGTTGCCATTATTCACCTCACACCACAGTACCTCCTCCTCTCCAAGACACAACAGCAAAAGCCTGAGACCAAGTGCAATGCTATCTGTATTTAGCCACTGCCTCCATCTTGACCACTGACTCCATTTTGTGCTTAGCTTCAAAGGGCATCACATTGATGGTGCAGGTATTTTTCCACGCACAGCTTGTTAACATGTTTTCTTTTTCCTCACCAGGGAAAGGAACACAACATGGGGGATGCAATGTTGATAAGAGTGTACAACAATGAGAATGTATATGGCAGAGAAGGATACAGCTTGGTCTTGGAAAGACACTTTGGGACCTGGTCAATGTCTTGCATATTTTTTCAACACTGACCCAGGATGGATAGCACTTGAATTTCACAACTTACTCGACTGGAGGAGGGGTTTCTAGAACCTTCCTCTTAAGTTTGTTTAAGGTATATAAGGTGGGGAAGCTTGACACTGAGGGTAGAAGGAACTCATTTCTGAGAGAGGACGCATTGCTCAAGTTTCTCCGGTCTCAGCTGTCCACAGCTTGATGTTGGCAGACAAAGATGATGTTTGAACCAATCCCCATGATGATTCATTTTAAATTCTTGATACCTAGCGTTACTGTGTGCATGAATAAATATACATAGTCACTGCATGTATATTCATTGTTGATGTATTGCATTTTTTAAATTATTATTATCCAATTGCTGTGCTTATTTTAGTAGCTACATGTGTGTTTCTGCATTCAAATTAAGTGCTCACATTATTATTTTTGCATATTTGTATTTGACACCTGGGAAGTGCTCTCATTACTCAGATTAAGAGTGCTGCATTCTTCTCATTCTTTAGTGTTGTTCCCTCTCAGTCGGAAGCAAAGCAGAACAAATTGGCGTAGTCTGCAGTACAAGGTGGAAGTTTGAAAAGTGAAAGATTTAAAAGTGAAAAATGTTTGGTAAGAAGTCAAAAGTGGTTTCCCAGGTTCCAAATGAGATTCCAGGGTGGGAGAAAGAACTTTATAATAGTCTTGTGAATGAATGGTCTTTTGGTGCAGGTTTATGCAAAAGCTGGGACGGATGTCCTAGCGATGCTGAGCCAAAAAATGTTTTACTCTGTTTACAGAAAGTACATTTGGAACGGGGATGTGATTTATATATTTTAGGCAGACAGGGCTGGATCTTGTTATCTCGTTATATAAATATGCACAAAAAATGTAGGCAGATAGAACAAGAAAACCTGCAATTAGGAAGGCAGCTAGTTAAAGCTAAAAATAATGTAACCATGCTGCCTTGTCAGAATAAGTTCTTACAAGATAAGGCAGATACTTATCAATCAGTAGCCAAGAAGGCAGGTATCAGACTCGCTCAATACAGGCTCGGTAACGGAAGGGTAAAATCAATCAAAAGAAAGTTCATTTAGCTATTGCTAAAGCAGGGTTAAACTGTGATCCAGAAATCTGGGACTCAGATGTCTTGGAATCCACTGACTTTTCAGATTCCTCTAACGAGGCAGTTAAAAAAAGGTGGGGGGCCAGCTTGAGCCAGATGAGCCGAAAGTGGTTCGCATACAGCCAATATTTAGACAAAAGTTACAGGGTAATCCACAAAATCTGGCAGCAAGTTGAGATGCACTGCCTAGAGGATTGCACCCAGCAAGAAGTTATTTACATTATAGACAGATTTAAGCAGAGACCTGGGGAATCATTACTTACATGGATGGTGCATTTATTTGACACAGGAGCCTCTGGAGTAATGTTAGATATGGGAGATGCTCCTAAGCTTTGTACTCTTAGCACTGATCCCATAATACAGGAGTAGTTTGGAGGTTATCAGGGTAACCAACAGATTATCCTACTGCAGCTAGCATACGTGGGGTGTAACCATAAGTATCCTACAGAATCAGATTGGCCACAAAATGACCCGCCTTGGTACATCTTAAGAGATGCAATGCAGAGAATTAAGGAATAGGTAATGAAAACTGCTATTTTCTTGGGTGATGCTCACCGCCTGTTAGACGGACCACTATCTGTGTCAGTGCGAAATAAAATCATTTGTCTTGCTCCTCTAGCTTACAAGCGGGTAATAATGACTCTCTTATTTAACTAGACAAGACAGGCAATGAAAGATGTATAGGAGGAAGTTCACGAGTTAGGAGAGCTCGGAGACTGAACAAAACTTGAGAGCCTCGAGGTCTGAGGGTCACACAGATAATAACAGAGTATCTAGGAGAGACATGTTTATGGCATTACTGAAGGATGGTATCAACAAGGAGCAGATTGATGGGAAAGATACCAAAAGTTTGTGGGAGATGTATCGTAAGAGAGGGCTGGACAGAAAGGAAGGCAGCAGGAAAGTTAACAAGCAAAATAATAAACAAGTGAATCAGGGCCTGCCACAGATGTAGGAGAACAGAAAAGAGAGGGAGAAAAATGTTTCTTCACGAGGGAAAGAGGAGGAAGATTTGGACAGTGGTTGGTTAACTGCTGGGAACAGAGAATGAGAGGAATCTGCTTGCAGATATGAAAACATATATCCAAACCTGACTTGGGCAAACGTAGACAGGTTTAAATCAGATCAGGAAACAGGCCAATCTCCAATACAGGGAAGGGCCCGTAAAGATAACAGACCCCATGCTGATTTAGAAAGACCCTGTAAGCACAAAAATGTTCAAAGGGTCCAGGCATTAGTCGACACCAGAGCTGAGGCCTCTTTAATTTATGGAAATCCAAAAATGTTTACCGGTTAGCACTAAACCATAATAGGGTTGGGTAAAAAAAAAAACTGCTGTGCAGACTACTGTTCAAATGAAAATAAGGAGAATACCAAAAAAGAGAGTATACTGTTTTGATTGTGCCACTCGTAGAGTATATTTTGGGAATTGACATTCTAAAGTGGATAAGTTTATATTTGGTCAATGGTTGTCATCAATGTGGATCAAAGAGATACATTTCAGTGGCAGCAATGAGGGTGGGTCATCTGATCACGAAGATCAAGGTGGTTTGTTTGAAACAATTTTGAATTCCAGGAGGGCATGAGGAAATAAGTGAGACTATGCAAATACTGATTGAGGTTGGTGTGGTGGCTCCAGTCACCACTGAATGGAGTAATCCTCTGTGGCCCATGTACCGGCTTGATGGGCGCTATAGAAAGACTGGTTATTACAGCGAATCGAATAAATATACACCTCCTTTGACTGCTGCGGTCCCCGAGACCATCACTTTGATTGAAAGAATAAAAAAGCATAAAGCGACATGGAATGCAACCATTGATATTGCTACTGCTTTCTTTTCTATATCATTGGCCCCTGACAATCAGGAGCAATGTGCTTTCTCTCACGGTGGCAAACAATTCTGGATGCTAAGGCTCCCCCAAGGGTATGTATATAGCTCCACCATCTGTCACCGGCTGGTGACAGAACACTTGGATGAAGTATCTGTCATTCAAGGGGTGCAATTGACCCATTATATTGATGATGCGATGATTCAGGGAGAGACACAAGAACAGGAGCAGACCCAGTTGGATCAGGTTGTGAAACTCTTGCAGAACAAAGGTGGGATGATTAATCCAGATAAGACACAAGGACCCTCTCAAAATATGAAATTTCTAGGAATTCAGTGAAATCAGGGAGAGAGGTGTTGCTACAGGCAAAACAAAATATCTTAGAATTTGCCACTCCCTGCACTAAACAGGAGACTCAGCGATTCATTGGATTGTTTGGTTTTTGGAGACAACATATTCCTTACTTGAGTCAGATTTGTGCCCCTTTGTACAAAGTGACAAGAAAGAAACATGAGCTTGAATGGGGAGAGACGCAGCAGTATGCGTTTTACTTAGCAAAGGAGGTGATTCAACAGGCTTTCTACTTATGGCCAGTACAGGAAAGAGCCATTGAGTAGAATGTAACCATTCAGGGGCAATATGCAAATTGGAGCATGTGGCAAACACAGGGAAGAACGAAGGTTCCTCTGAGTTTCTGGGCTAAAAAGCTACCTGATTCTAGAGAACGATACACTTCCTTTGAGAAACAGTTACTTGCTTATTACTGGGGGTTAGTAGATACTGAGCAAATGACCTTAGGTCATAATGTGATTCCAAGAGCTGAGATTCCAAAAATGAAGTGAATGATGAGTTCCCCTGAAACTAGGACCTGCACAGGAGGCCAGCATTAGCAAGTGGAAATGGTTCTTACAGGACAGGCCCTAGTGGGACCAGCAGGGACTGCAGCCCCACATGAACAGGTATCACTAGGCCCCTGTGCAGGATGATGAGAGGGTGCAGTAGGTACCACAGATAAATGTCATCAGTGAGATGGGGTGAGCCATTTAAATTCTTGTCCCCTGAAGATAAGAAGCATGTATTCTTTACTGATGGTTCAGCCAAGTATGTGGGGACCAAGAGACATTGGAAGGCAGTTTCATATAACCCAGTCACCAAGCAGTCATCTACTACAGGAGAAGGGAAGAGTAGTCAATATGCAGAAATGTGTATGAAACAAGATTTGCCTGGAACTTGTCACATTTATACTGATTCTTGGTCTACCGCCAATGGGTTAGCTACCTGGCTGCCCACGTAGCATGCACATAACTGGCAAATACATTCTAAGGAGGTGTGGGGCAAAGAGTTGTGGCCAGAAAATTGGGAAATGCTAGAGCAAAGTACTGGTACCGTGTATCATTTAGATGCCCACTGTCCCATTGAATCACTAGAATGATGGTCCAATTCCCTTGCAGGTGCCAAAGCCAAAGTCTCAGAGGCTGAATTGGTGACACAGGATTCTGACTTGGTGGGGATCGATAAGTGGGAGCACCAAAAATGTGGACACCTGGGAGAGATGTAGTGTCCTGTTTCTCAACACACACAACAGAGATCTGTCCTGCAAACAGTCAAAGGTCAATTGGGGAGAGAGAGGTTGTCGGGGCAGATATGGAAAATGTATTACATTGGGCCACTATCGATTAGTTGCGCGTGTCAATACACTTGCACAGAGGTGGACACTTATTCTGATTACCTGATTGCTGTTCCTTGCAAAAAGCGACAGTTCCAGCCTTCCTTCCAGTGCGTGGGGAGGGAGGTTTTGGCTCAACTGACAAAAACCTCAGGTCATCCTCCAGAACAAGCAGAAATCATAGAAAAGGGCAATGACAACATCCTGCTAGCCATGAAACCAGGCAGGGAGAGATGGGAATATGTAACAGTGGATAAATGTTATTTGCATAAATTATCATACATGTCTCTTTTACAAATCATATTACAAAGTGTCCTTGTGCCAGCTGTTATACGTGGTCTCCCTTCGGGCGTGTGCATGTGGGGTCGGGAGGGACCGAAAGCCCCTAGCTCCAAAATGATTGACTGACCATGCCAGTCTGCACCGTTATTGCACTTGACTGAAAATGTTTGGACTCATCTTGCAAAAGTCGTACGCAACGGATCGGATTTCTGCATGTCCCAAATGCAAAGTACTGTTGATATGATTTCTAATTGTCTCATCGCAATTCTAACCCCTGCTAATTTTCTATTACAAATATTTAATGCCATCAACAAAGATGGAGCAGTTCAAGAAAATGACATGTTATCTCCTTTCACACCCTACAAATATTTTAGGTTGTGCCAAGAGGTAACGGATGAAAAATGAGACAATCTGACTCAGGTGATTACTTACAATATTACCACAGTGATATTTCTTACAACTTATTTCACGATTTTCACAAATCGGAAAATGTGCTCAACTGCACCTAGAGGCAACAACAGAGATCTTGTGGGAACAATGAACACTGTGTAACCATAGAAACAATAGATTTTGTAAGAATATGAACAATAGCATGTCTTGCCTATTCATGGTGACTGCTACTAGTCACATCAAGCATTTCAAACTACCAGGGGGATGGTTGTTCTCTTGTGGAAATACCATTTTCACATACATACCTGTTAATGTAACTGGTGGATCATGTACCTTTACACGATTAGGACTTATGATGTTTCCATTTCATTCTATACGTACTCGCTATCCAAGGGAAACAGTACAATTAAGCAAAGACTGTGACTCTGAAATTCAGTTATTATCTAAATTAGAATATGTAAATTTAAGTATTTCTATTGTAGGAGTCCCAAGTTTAGCTGTTTATGATACTTCGGTTATTAACAAGTTAGCATGTTTAATGGTTAAGAACATCAACCATACCTCCATCGCTTTAGCAGTGTTATTGCTATATATATGAGATACTAGGAAAGCTGCCTTGCAAAACAGAGCCGCCATTGACTACTTACTGTTAAAACACGATCATGGTTGCTCAGAATTTGAGGGCCTATGTTGTTTTAACCTATCAGACCACTCTAAATCCATTCAGTCCTATATTGATGCTTCACATAAAGTGGTGAAAGGAGTAAAACAAAATGTGGACAAAGGGTGAGGGGACTAGTTATTTAGCTGGTTAACTGACTTTGGGTTATTACTCAATATTTTAGGCAGGATACTTGTAGTGCTTTGTATTATAATCATGCTATGCTGCTGTGTACAATGCATACCTAATCTATTTACAAAGTTTAAACCCAAAATTGTTACTTTTAAACCAGTTTGTTATGGAAGTCACTGGTCAAAGGGAGTCAGGGTTCCACAGCTTGATGTTGGCAGACAAGGATTGATGTTGGATTTGATCCCTGTGGTGATACATTTTTTTTAATTCTTGATATCTAGCTTTACTGTGTGCATGCACAAATATGTGTAGTCACTGCATACATATTCATTGTTGATGTATACATTTTCTTTGATTATTATTATCCAATTGCTGTGATTATTTTAGTAGCTGTACGTGTGTTGCTGCATTCAAACTAAGTGCTCGCGTTATTATTTCTTCATATTTGTATTTGAAACCTGGGAAGTGCCTTAATAAATTCATTACTCAGACTAAGAGTGCTGCATTCTTTGCATTCTTTAGTTTCGTTCCCTCTCAGTCTGAAACGAAGCAGATCACCAAACAAGAATTCCATGCCACTGCCAGAGTCAGAGTTTCCACATGTCTTGGGTGCTAGATTGCACAGATGTGCAATTGGTTCCCCCAGTAGAAACAGCACACCTGTTCTGGAATAGAAAACATACGTACTCTACTAACGTCTAGGTCATTGTGGGCCATCTTTGGATGTTCGCCAATGTGTTGGTAAAGTACCCTGGAAGTGCTCATGATGCCTAAAACTTCCGGCACAGTACTATTAACGCGTGCTTCCAGAATGGGCGATATGCAAATGACCTATGTGTTGGTAAGTAAATTTGAAGTACGCAACATACCAACAAAAATGTTGAAACATATGACATAATGGCCATATCTATGCTTGTTGATGGAGCTTGGGGCACATGTAAGAGTGGTGTGCCTCATACTTGCACCATGCGTTGTGGTACATGTGTGATGCAAACTCATAGGTCAGATATTTAAGGACAAGCCAAGCCACTTTGTGTGTTTTGGAATTTCATTCTAAGGCCTATATTTATGGGCTTTGTGACACAGCACAGGAAGTCACCTTGATGTGCTGCCCTGCGTCATGGGAAATTGGCAGGAATGTACCATATTTATCTGAAACAACACATTCCAGTACTTCCTCCCTGCGCTGGTGCCCTTTTGGCAACATACCCCCAACGAAGGCATCGTTGCACCATGGTGCAAGGGTGCCTGCCTTGCCTGCTGGATTATTTTTGTGCAGGAAGAGGCACCTTTCTGTACAAGAACAAGTCTGAGAGATTTTTTCCTCAGAATGCAGCACACACAGAAAGGTGAAACAAAGATATTTATCTGGTATCCGTCTCCTGGGGAGGTATATCTGTTTGGTGTCTTCCCAGGTTTGCAAGGTTTTGTAAATCTAGGAATATTTAAAACAATGGGAATTGTGTGAGAACACCCATGCAAAGCCCAGGGAATGCGTCCCTGGCACAGAGCAAGGCAAATCAACAAATTGCAAAGTCTTGCCTCACTCCATATTTTGAAGCCATTCAAAGCAACGTAAAATGGCCTTGTGTGGCTTAAAAAATATGATTTAGTGGTTTGCACCATGCATGTACGATGTTGCATGGTGTAAGCATGGAGTAACCCTCTCCTAATTGTGACTTTAAATCTGTAGTCATGCAACATAGCAATGAATGCTATGCATAAGTGAGGTGTCCCATGGGTGTTGTGCAACTCCCATGGTTGATGACGCATCTTATGTATACTAAACATGGTATACCTGGGAATGCGTCAAATAAATATGCCTTCCCGGTTGATGGGTAACAAGTATAGACGACATAGGTTGTGCAAGTCACTTCCGCTTCCTACGTGTGCTGCATCCTGTGGTACACATAGATTGAGGAACATGCATCTAAAGATTGTAAACCATATTTATGGGCTTTTGATGCAGGGCAGTGCAACAAGTCACCTTGCTGCTCTGCACTGAGTCAAAAGGAAAGGGAATACAACATATCTATAGCATAAGGTGCATTCCTGTCATATCCCCCTGTCTGGCACACAATGGGCTTGCCTAACGCCAATGCAGCGCTTGCACCATGGTGCAAGGATGTCTGCATTGCATGCAGGATTGTTTTGGTGCAGGAAGGGGCACCTTCCTGCATGCAAACAATCCTGGGAGGCTTTTTCCTCTTTCTATCTGTGACACATTCTGCAGCACACATAGGAAGAGAGTAAAACAAAGAGAAATAAAGATATTTCCCCTTGTCATGCCTTTCCTGTGAAGGCATAAGGTTTTGGCCCATTCCCAACTCCTTGTAAATATGGGAATGCGTCAAAATCAATGGGTTTTGCTTGGGCACCCCTTCCACAATGCCCATGGAACGCCTCCCTTGCTCATTTTAAGGCAATGCAGCAATTTGTGCTTCCTTGCTTTACTCCATTTCTATAAAGCCATTCAAAGTCATGCAAAGTGGCTTTGCATTGACTCATAGATGTGATTTTAAGGTCTGTGCCACCTTTATATCACAAAAAATGACAAACCTCAGCTCAAGGGGCTCATGAATATGATCTTGTATATGTGCTTCTTCTTACACTACAACAATCATGCATGCAGCACAGTCACACTTGCCCTATGGTGCCAGGGTGCCTGTGTTTCTGCCAGGCAGACCTTTGTGTGTCACTGCATGGTGAATGTACAGGAATGTGCTGCATGGTTGAAATACTGTGCATTTCTCACCTTTCCCAGTGACACAGTGCAGCACAGCAAGGTCACTTCTTATGCTGCACTGTGCCACGTTGTCAAATCTCTGGTCCCTATTGTCATGTGCATAGCAGAGGAAAACAACTTACCGTAATGTGTTGATAATAATTTGCCATTCTCTCATACCCCCATTAATCCTGTAATGGCAGGAGCTATAGAACATCTGTGTGTAGTATTGTCTCATCTAGCATTGACTGAATAGACTTAACCACATCATCTACACTGGTTAACAAATCAAGATATTATTCATGTTATACACAAGCCAACTCAACATGAGTACAAACTGCACATGATGTCTAAGTGTGGGATGATAGTTGCTGTACTGGTGTACCTTGTCTCAGTATCAGGTAAACTTCTAAAAATGTAATGATGTTTCAACTAATTCTGTGTCCTTGTGTCACACATGGCTGAAGACGTGTGTGTTCGCCATAGTTCCTGAAGTAACTCTGAAAGAACTAGTTGTAATTTTCATATGTGCCAAGTAATGAAAGTTTAGGCCACAGTCATGTGTAAAATGCAATTTAGTGCACCAATGTGAGAGACAACTTAACAAAACACATGTATCTTTCTTCCATACTAACAGTCTAGGTCAACGCACAGATGTATGTATCATGCCACATTGACATATGTAACCAAAGTGATACCTCACCAGTGTATTTTGTAACTAGACCAAATTCCAGCATATGGAGCCTTCTATGTTCTACCTTTAAACTCTAACACAATGCTGTCAAACATATCATACACCAGTAACTAACATAGAAAGGAATGCAACTAGGGCAATGTATTCCAATGTACGCAGCATCCCAATCTCAAGCCACGTCAATGATGACTGAATCAAGGCATAGAAGTACAGATTCCCCTACAAGCTAGAATCATATACATTCATGTTATAAAAAAGTATTGTGTTCTGCTTTGTAGTAGAAACTAACTTGAATCTACATCAGTGTGTTCTGCACAATAATGGCCCACATTGCCAGACCTACGTGGCCATTACTTATCTGACAACAAGCATTAGCTGAAGGCTGACTACAAATTGTACAACTAGTCATGTACCATGTTGCAAAACATGTCTGCAGCACTCTGCAACATTCAAGTAAGTGAACAAATCAAGGGCTTTGCAAAGACATACAGTCAAGCCACAGCATTCAGAAATTACAAGAGGACATATGTATGTGTGAGTGTCAAACAGGTTGCCATTGTCCAAACCCACGTAGTTCTGAATATATGATATAAAATTGGATCACTACTTTGTCTCTTTTTACATGTAGTGAGTGCATAGAACATAGAGTTGTCCACAACGTTCAGAAATACCAATCACAGTAATCTACTGCCTCCACATGAAAGTCAGCATTTGACAGTGTCCAAAGTAACAAGACATAACCAACATTAGCCTCAAACCAGATAACTGGTAGAAACCTGTGTCAAACCATGGACAAATTTATTTTTAACCCATGAAGTTCTATTCTGTAGGAAATATCTATTAGCCAGTAAACATAACTCACATGTACATGTATCTCTCTGTAACAATGTGCACAATCACTAAAAACAAAATTTCAGCTGAGAAAGGGTATGGTCTGCAGCCGTGGGTCATGACCCATTCTCCATCAACAGATAGAGGCCAAAAGAAGCTATAACCACGTACTGACCAAGACGTGCAACATTGTGGAATGTACGTTTAGTGTGTCAAAGTCTGGGTTTAGGTGCCTAGATATGTCTGGGATAAGATTGCTCCTCTCACCTTCTATGGTTTGAAAGATAATCTTGATATGTGCCATATTACACAATATTTGTGTCTGGACAAATGTGCCCTGTGACTTTGATCCAGAGGACAGTGAGTAAAAGGAGAGGAGTAGGACATTGTGGAGACCTCCAACACACAATGGTAGGACATCTGGGAAGAAATACCATAGTGTTGAATTTCTTCTAATAATCATTTTCCTGAATGTACAAAGGTCTGACAAAATCTTCCATGTTCAACATGAAAATAAGTGTTTGAACTAATTCATTGTGTTGTCTGTATGTAAAAGTCAATGTAAACATCAAGTCAATCACATCTTCTCAACTAGGAGTAGGCCTAAACATTTATCAATCATGTTGACATACCTGTTAAGCAACATGGGGCCATGGTTCCTAATATTCAGTCAACCAAAGCAGCAATCAATGTGATGCAGTGTACTGCATGTAAAGGACAGGCCAGGCTTGTCACATACCCACATCTAAATAATACATTTCTGTCATCACGATCTTCAGCAGCATAGTGCCGCACAGCTAATGGTCTTGCTGTGTTCTGCAGCAGCAAAGTGTGTTTCTTATGGTAGTCAGTGAGTGTTTCAACACTAATCACCAAATATGTCAAAGCATGTGACAGACCACTGTGAATCCCAATGTGGTAGCATACAGAATGGCAGCACATTGCAGGAGCAAATGTTGTTGCGCATACCTTTACAGATCATGATTGTCAGTTGTCATGGGCAAAGGGCAAGTATAATGTGTACAAATCAAATCATGGATACATTATCACAAATACCACATCAGAACACAGTTGTCAAAATACCCATTATACAGGCATTGCACAGCAATGTGATGAGACATAAACTCCTGTAGCACAACTATATGAGCAGATGATGTTGCAAGTGAGTAACTTCCCTGACAGTTATGACTGATGGTTTTGGAAACATCACAGCACCTGAAGAATACAGAGATGTCAAGAGTGTGAAGTGTACATGTTAAAAGGCATACAAAAATGTATGTGAACGCACACTAACTCATTGAACATGGTATGATGGAGGAATTTGGAAATGAACTTACCTTTGCATGGCAAGAGTAGTTTACCTCTGACCTGAGGTTACAAGTGCATAGTGTAGGGGATCACAAAACTTGTATCATCCCAAAGGGGAAATGTGAGTTGAGTGCGTGCCATTACATATGCCCATGTCAGGGACTGCTCTCTCCTTGGGCCAGGAAGCCCACTCAAAGACCTGCCTATAGAGTAGATGTAGTGCTGCTAACCTTGACAAGTGTGCGACAGAGATCATGTGTGTTTGGCAGCATTATTTTAATTGAACTTAGTGAAATCGACTATTTGACCCTCGTTCACTTTAGTGAGTCATAATGATTCACTCACCTATTCCAAAGGTCTTTTGATATGTGCCACAATCACTCCTGACCTACATCATGTTTTCAGAAATGTGTGTGCATGATAACACTGTGTGCAGAACACATATCCCTGTGCAAGGCCTACACAACAGAAAGGTTGCAATGTAGAACAGTGTGCACATGCTGAGAATGTGTGTACTGCAAGAGTATGTTTATCTTCAGACCCTCTAGCACAGTCAAAAGGAAGTGTAGTTCTGTACAGTGTGCAATGACATTGTGTGTGCTGCACTTCATGAAGTTTGGCTACCGTCCTACATATATGGATCACAGTATAGTTTACATAATGTCCTGTGACTGCAAATAGAGGGGCATATAATGCAAATGCCCAAACAGTGCAGCACAGAAAGTGTTCCTATGCCATAGCTATGTGTGAAAGCAATTAGCAAGTAATGTTCAGTATCTACATTTATTTTTTAAAAATCTTGCCTTTTCCCCTATGCTGGTGCTATTTGGCTGCCCAGACCCAATGCCGGCACATTTGCTCCATGGGGAAAGAATGCCACTATTGTATGCATGAATGTATGTGAGCATAAAGGTGCATCTTACTGCTAAGCAATATATCCTGTGAGCCATATTCATCCGTCTCTGTGTGCTGCTGTACACAAGACACATAGAAAAATGAAGAAAGGAAATTTTAAGGTCTCTTTTCATGTAATGTCACTTCTGGGAAGGTAGTACTTACAGACGCATTTCAAGGTTTACCTGGTATGTTGATAAATGCATATAATACTGGGTGAATGGCTACACACATGCAATGGTTAAGGAGCCTCTTTCTGGTGCAGAGGAAAGCAATGCAGTGATTTGAAATATATTGTGTCATTCATGATAAATGACACTTGTCTTGGCTACTCAAGCTGGCCTTGATTGTCTCAGGCACAGAGATCTGCAAAGCACATTTACCATTGTGCATTGTGCAAGCAACACACATATTGGTTCAGCCATATAGCCCTGAGTGCAGACATGCCTATACCACCACATTACATTGTGGAAGTTTCCACCCTTAGTGCACAAGTAGATGGCTGCCCGACAATCACATGGGCCATATTGGAATTACACCATATCTATCAGATTCATCCAGTAATTCTGTAAGCTGGCTGACACATACACTGTAGAATGGCTGATCCAGCCTGTCTCTGTGCCTCCCTAAGTGTGTGTTGCATCCGTAACACATCTTATGGCAGGAATCCTGACAGATTGACTGAATAAAGATATTGGGAAGAATAGGGAATACAATAGCATTTCATATAGATGTAGGAATGCAATATGTATGACAGACTTCTGGCTGAACCTCAGCTACCTATGTCCACCCAAGCTTACTAAAAACCACAAAAGGAAGCTAAACTTGTAAATGTCTCCATACATTACAATATTTACTTGTTTTCCATCAAATTAAATTGTCACTCAATATGTCACTCATAAGAAGGTCAAATGTCACATATAAGCACACAATGACAAATATAATACTTATCTGGTAAAAAAGCAGAACCAATGAAAGTGTGCACAAGGTGTGTTTTCCTGCATTAAACAATCCCCTACAGTGGATCCCAGACAATAGGCCAATTGCATGGGTCAGAACCCATGCATAGACCCATTTGCGCCACGCATTGCACCCGTTACATCGATCATAAGCTGCTCATTGACGCCAATGTGTGGAAAGAAATGCATAAGTGCTAATGAACGGACCTATTACCTATGATAGCAACATAGCTAACGGACGAATCTGTGCCAGATATCCTAGAAGCACTTCTTGGAAACGTTTACCTACTCAACACCAACAGGCTGCAGGGTAAAAAAAGGCAGAGTGGTTGCTGCTGTTGTCATAAAACACCTCATATTTGACAGACATACTTAGATATTGATCCCTATGGTGGATAACATATTGATGAAATTAGATTCCCCCACATTACCCTTGTTAGTTGTTCTCATGTATGGACCCTTGGGTCATATGCACTAATTCCCTCACTCTTGCAGATTTGTTAGCCTCTTAGGTTACTGATCATGTGAAAATCCTTTTTCCTGGAGATTTAAATTATTGAGCGAATGAGGACATCAGAGACCAAACATCTATGGATTTAACTGAAACATTGACCAGTCTTAACTTTTACTGTAACCCTAGTGCTGAGGTTGACCATGTTGAAATACCCCCTGCAGTGGACTAGTGACGCTGTGCATTGTCTGGGAGTTCAGGTACATACGGACCCAAAAGTTGTCATGCAGGATAATTAGGACAGAGCTGTGCAGCGCATGTTGGAAGCAGGGGATCAATGAATCTATTTACCTCTGTTGTTAATGGGGGACGCTGTTATCATGAAAATGGTGGGCCTGCCCCGATTGCTGTTCTTTTTCTATACTGTGAGTGTTTGTAAGCTCAGGACTCTGATGGTCTATTTGGCATGCACAGATAATAGCCGAGAGAAGGGTGGACAACTCTGACCCTACTCTACGATATGGGGGGATTGAATGCCCCTGAACTAGAAGCGCATTACTGGGCTGTGCAGGCACAATTAGTTTACTATTGGATTCTTGGTCCAGCCAATCAACACGTACGTTTGGAGCTCAATGCGGCAACTCCACATAAGTTGGCTCAGACACTGTTTGAGCTCCCAATTCACTGGTATGGGTTTCTGGACTCACTGAATACAACCTGATATGCTTGGCAGCAGGTCCTAGAGAGTCAAGCAGGTTCCTTACTGCAGTCACCTCTGATACTGCTGGACTGATGCTTGTGGTTCCCACTTGACCAAGAGCTGGGAGCTGCAGGGGACCTGCGAGACCTGAGCATATGGACATTGGGGGATCTTTTTACTAAGGGTATGGATGTGTGACTGGGCTGAAATAACAGACCTGGAGGGGAACACTCCCCCTTAAATCTATTTTATTATTATAGAGCAAGGCATGCCATGCAAGACTTGTTGGGAGAGCAGGTTCTAGAGCTCCCAGCCTTGACCTCGCTATGGCAGACACTCACACCTCAACACAGTGTCAAGATTGTATGCACATGTGCATGAAGCACCTAGGCTGGGGCTATCTAAAGCTCACCTGGCATAGCAAAGAGACCTGGGGGTAATAATTACTAACAGACAGTGGACTTACTGCTGTTCAGTGGTGAACAGGCACAGGTTATTGCAATTTAAATACATTAACAGAGTGTGTTATACTCAAACTTAACTGCACAGGTATGGACTGCTGGACAATGCTCGATGCAGTGAGGAGGAAGCTGGGTTTGTACATATGGTGTGGTCCTGCCCAGGAGTGTGGGGCTTCTGGCATGCCATGTTTAGCGACTTGAGCAGAATAGTCAGAGAACACCTGGAGCCAGAGACACTTTTGGCATCACTGGGATATGACAAGGAGACACAGAGTGATATTAGGATACTGGTAGCTATAGATTTAATGCTTGCGATGAATAGGGTGGCAATACGCTGGGCCTGAAACTCTTATGCAACCTTACAACACTGGCATAAAGACATGGCATACTTCAATACACAGTCAGACTTGTACTGAGAGCTCCTCCCTAGCTTTAGCTGCCCACGGGACATTTGGGGTTCATGAGTAATGAGGAAGGTGAAGTGCACCTGTACTGCAGAAGGCACCCACACTGATACTTGGCTGTACAAACTGGGAACTGTTAGGGCTGGGCACAGCAGTGCTTGCATGGGCTGAATGTTTTCCCCTACCGTGGGGGGTAGGATGGTGGATTGGCTCTGTCTGCGATTGATTTGAGTGTGGCCCTGAGCACGAACTACTGCAACATCTGTGCATGTACTGTTTTAAGAGGGAAAATTCAGATAATTTTTTGCCTGTATGTTACATCAGTACAAAGTATTTGTCTAATCTTTCTACTCAATTTCAAGCTTATGCCAATGTAATCTACCACATAAACACTTGTATGTTTGTGTGGAAGTTAAAAACTCAAAGTAAAGTTAAAAAACAATACAGTCTAAATTTTGACCAACATATATTTGAACCCACACATATTAAAGGCCATGAGTTAGACCAGGTTTGGTCATCCAATTAAATGATATCCAAACTTAGGGGGTCATTCCAAGTTTGGCGGCCGGCGGTTGCCGCCCGCCAAACTTCCCCCGTCGAAAGACCGCGGGGGCCATTTCGACTTTCCCGCTGGGCCGGCGGGCGACCGCCAAAAGAGCGCCCGCCGGCCCAGTGGGAAAGGCCCTGCAACATTGAAGCCGGCTCCGAATGGAGCCGGCGGTGTTGCAGGGGTGCGACGGGTGCAGTTGCACCCGTCGCAATTTTCACTGTCTGCAAAGCAGACAGTGAAAATCCTGCTGGGGCCCTGTTAGGGGGCCCCACGACACCCGTTCCCGCCATCCTGTTTCCAGCGGTGAAAACCGCCAGAAACAGGCTTGCAGGAAGGGGGTCAGAATCCCCATGGCGGCGTTGCAAGTAGCGCCGCCATGGAGGATTCTCCCAGCCGGGGGAAATCCGGCGGGAAACCGCCAGACCCGGCTGGGCGACCGCAGCTTTACAGCCGCGGTCGGAATAGCAAAGGAAGCACCGCCAGCCTGTTGGCGGTGCTTCCGTGGTCATCGACCCTGGCGGTCGATGACCGCCAGGGTCAGAATGACCCCCTTAGTGTCTCAATTGCATATGCTCGGGCCATCACCTTATTAAGATTATTTTAAAAGACTTCTCCTGGCTGATACCCCCCACGTGTTCGGGCACCCTTTTTAGAAATTGGAACTGTACAAATCTTAACTCAATTTGTGATACATTGGCATACTTTTTACCCACTCCTACTAAAAACCTGGATGATCTTGAGGAGGCAATATCAGACTGGCTAAGAGCAGCCTGCTACAACCATGCCCCTCTATGGAAAACTAAACAAATTCAACACCATGAAGCATGTAAATGGTTCTTTGATGAGTTAAATTCTCAGCAAGCAGAACGGAAATCGCAAAATTCCTTGTCCAATGTTTAAAAACTTAATTTTACAGGCAAAATCTCATAAAACAAAGATAAGTTCATATTTGTGACTGTTACAGAACTATCCAATCCGGTCAGAAGTAACACTATCTGTGGTTCCCACTCAAAATGTATGCAATGCCCTACCATCATTTTTATATAAATAAAGGTGATGAAAGACAGTATTCCCCCAGGTTCATTAACAACTGCAACTTTATTAGAAGACAGAAACGTTATGACACTCTTGGCTTTCCCTGACATTAGTAAAGATTGTCTTATTGATCTGATGGCCAAAGTTAAATCGGGTTCTTTGAACAATATCTGTCCTCCATGGATCCAAAGAACTATGGGCCTTATTATGAGTTTGGCGGTTAAATCGCCACAACTCTAATGCAGAGGTGGTGAGGCGACCACTGCTGCAGTACGATGTTTCCACTGGGTTGACAGGCAGAAGCATCTTATTATGAAGTTTCCGCCGGTCATCCTGGGGGAAGGCATTGGCCTTGTCTCCCTGAAGTCAATGCTGTCTCACACCGCACCCTCAGAAGGCACACTGTCTGCCATAGGCTGTGGGCAGTGCAGGGACTCCCTGAAGCCTCCAACGCTGCCTTTCCACCAGTATTTTCATGGCAGGGGCACCACCATGGAAAGGCTGGAGGAAAGCAAAGTCGTGATCAGCACAGCAGTGCAAAACTTGGCACTGCCGTGGCTGACCACAACCTTGACCGTCACCAACCGGCCAGGATCCCTAATCCTGGTAGAGGCAGTGATCTCTTGCAGTCTGACCTCCAGGATTGGAATCTCATGTTCGGACCACCAGGAGTGCAACTGTCCCACCGCTACTGCAGGTTTGGTGGTCAGAAGACTGCCAAACTCATAATGAGGCCAGATCTTTTCTTGCTTTCCCAATAAAGCTCTCTCTTCTCAATCAATCCCTTAGGCAGGGTAAAGTCCCTTACTCTTTTAAGGAGCCTGTTTTACTTCCCCTTCAAAAAAAACAGGGGAGGACCCTGTTAAAATGCTATCTAATAATTATTTCATTAAATTCCCACACCATAGATGCATATTAAACATGAATCTAAATTAAAACATTATAATGTTTACACAATTTATGTAACTAATTAACAATGAATTAAATAATTAATTATAAAGAAATAACTTATAATTAATCAATTATTATTTAACTTCCCACCCTATAACCCTACAAATCCAACAACTTACATCTAAAATTAAAATTAAAAAATTATAATAATGACAATTTAAATAATTAATAATGGACGAATAATTAATAATTATTAATTAGGCATTTCATTATTTTTCCACCCATACTCCTGCAAACCCAACAACCCTCACCTAAAATAGAATTTACAAATTAATAATAATTACACAATTTGTACAACTAAATCACAAATACTTAATAAAAAAATGATCAATAATTAATAATTAATCAATTAATATTTAATTAATTTCCCACTTTATACCCCTACAAACCCAACAACCTGCACCTAAAATATAACTTAAAAGAATATTATTTACAGCATTTATATACTGAATAATAAAATAAGGTATCTAAATTAATTATACTTTAATAATTTCCCACCCTGTACATGTACAAACCTCATAACCCCCTACAACACTATAAATTACTATTTTACAATTACGTTAAAGATAGAAATAACATTACTAACAATATTTAAAAACATTAAAAAAATTACACAAGCAATATAAAACATAGACAATTAAAACATTACTATACACATAAAAACTTGAAAAAACAAAATTTCTTACCTTAAAACAACAATATTTCTGTCAGCAATATGTTTGCACACAATATTTCTGTGTCACAGTATTATTCTGCAACTCAATCTTTTTAAATCAATATTTTGTCTGAAAACCAACCATGCTATTCTTTGTCAGGACCACAGGCCTGTAGGGTACTGTCCTTGATCAAATGGAATCCTTTCTTAAAGACCATTCTCAATCACCCACTCCAACACTACCAAGATCACCTGCGGAGTCCCCCAAGGGTCCTCCCTCAGCCCCACACTCTTCAACATCTACATGATCCCCCTAGCCAACATCCTCCGAGCACACGGAATCACTATCCTCTCCTATGCAGATGACACCCAACTCATCCTCTCCCTCACCCGCAATCCCACCACTGCTAAAACCAACCTACACGCCGCTCTCCTCGACACCGCCAACTGGATGACCACTAACCACCTCAAGCTCAACTCAAACAAAACCAAGATAATCATCTTCAGCCCCAACAAAACCACATGGAACGACTCCTGGTG
The DNA here is from genome assembly GCF_031143425.1 of Pleurodeles waltl. Taxonomy (NCBI): domain Eukaryota; kingdom Metazoa; phylum Chordata; class Amphibia; order Caudata; family Salamandridae; genus Pleurodeles; species Pleurodeles waltl. The sequence continues at coordinate 380,165,746 of NC_090437.1, read as the reverse complement.
GCCCACCGACCTAGGCCCCGCACCAACCCCCGCAACCCACGCATGCAACCTCGGCATCATCCTCGACCCCTCCCTCTCCATGACACAGCAAATCAATGCTCGAACCTTCTCATGCTTCCACACACTCGGCTCTCTAAAAAAATCCTTCAAATGGATTCCCCCAGAAACCAGAAAGACAGTCACCCACGCACTCATCAGCAGCAGACTGGACTACGGTAACGCCCTCTAAGCCGGCACCACACTCAAACTCAAACGCAAAGTCCAGAGAATCCAGAACACAGCCCCTCGCCTCGTCCTTGGCCTCCCCCGCCACAAATGAATCTCACTACACTTCAAATCCCTTCACTGGATCCCCATAGACAAGAGAATCACATTCAAGGATCCTCATCCACGCACACAAATCCCTCCACAACACCGGCCCAACCTACCTCAATGAAAGAGTTAACTTCCACACTCCCACACGCAACCTCCGATCTGCCGACCTCGCCCTAGCCACAGTCCCCCGCATCCAACACACCACCACAGGAGGCAGGTCTTTCTCCTACCTCGCCTCCAAACCCTGGAACTCCCTCCCCACCGACCTCCGCAAAACCAAGGACCTACTGGTCTTCAGAAAGAACCTCAAGACATGGTTGTTCGATCAGTGACCCTCTCTCTCCCCCCCCGTATCCCCTCCCCAGCCTTGAGACCCTCACAGGTGAGTAGCGCGCTCTACACATTTTTTTGATTGATTGATTCTTCTCACCTAAGGTCCAATTATTTTATGGAGTGCTTCAGGGATCCTCCCTAGCCCCTCATCTTTTCAATCTTTATTTTTGCCCACAGATACACTCCCTCCAGCAGCAAAAGGTGAAAATTTACAACTAGGCTGATGATATGCAGCTGACTTTCACCACTGACAATACAACGGAATCTGAAGAATGTTTCCAAAACACCATGTTGTATATTCAGGACTAGATAAACAGCCATTAGTTGAAGATAAACTTCAACAAAACAGAGATTGTTATTACCAAGAATAAAATTCACTAATGGAACTCTTCCTTCTGGCCTTCTAAGATGGGGTCTTCCCCTATGCCAGGAAAGTGGCAAAAAGCCTTGGGATCCTCATTGATGAGGATCTCTTCTTTAAACTCTAGATACGAGCAGTGACTTCTGTTTGCTTTCTCCAACTTCAGAGAATTAGGAAAATCAGGAGCTACTTCCCCTTTGAATCTGTCATTCAAATTATCATTGCCTTAGCAAAGTCCTGAATAGACTAAACTGATGCTCTCTATCTGGGATTTCCAGTTAGCATTAACCGCAAGCTGCAAATAGCACAGAATCAGGCAGCTCATCTGATTTTTCATCAGTCTAGACCATTACCACACTGAGCCCCTGATGGAAAAGCTACATTGGCTTCCTGTAGCCAGAGGACTATTTTTAAAACAGGCTGTATTCTTTTTAAATCCCTTTATGATAAAAGTCCGGCCTTTATGTCCTCCAAAATTCAGGGCTATACCCCCAATCATCAACTTAGATCAGCCTTGAACCTATTAACTGATCCAAGAAGGCAAAGGAAGAGGCTGGGTGGGGCTAGGTTCTCATTGATCACTTCCACATTTGGAACACTATTTCCCCTGATATTAGATCCACGGGCAACTAGGAACTATGTGGGCTTCAGGAAACACTTAACAACTTGGCTGTTTAGCTTATGGCTAACTTTTATGGCTAGTTGTGGCCTCTACTACCTAAGCGCCAAGAGCTCTTATGGTGCATGCGTGCTTTATAAGTTCCTTATTAACATTAACATTAATGCACTGGGCGTTCATTAGTATTGGCAATTTCAGCACCGATGCATCTAAAAAATGACACATTTGTCACAATGGCCAGGATACACCCAGGAAGTGACACAATGGGTGTAATAGGCTGAAAACTAGGAAGTTACTTTCACTTTCTTTTACTCTCTGTTATTTTGGGCTGGGCCCTGGAGGTGTTTTGAAAGTGTCTGTGTGAGTGTAGAGTTTTTCGGTCTAGTGAGTGTATGCTCTGTCCCTGTATTGTGTGCTTGTCATGTGTTTTTGTCCTTTTTCATGGTTTTGTCTAAAAATTTGTCACTGTCTTATTGGAAGTAAGGGCCTCATTATGAGTTTGTCGGTCCAAGGACCGCCAAACTTACTGTGGTAGGCTGCACTCCTGGTGGTCTGACCCTAGGATTACAATCCTGGCGATCAGACTATGAGGACTATGAGGAGACCACCGCCATGGAAAGGCTGGTGGAAAGCTAATGCTGAGGGCCACAGGGGGGCCCCTCCACTGCCCACGACCAAGTCATGGGCAGTGCAGTGACCCCCCCTACCAGCACCCTTGGAATGGGCACTGTCTGCTATGCAAACAGTGCACATTCGGAGGGTGCTGGTGTGTGATAGCATTGGCCTTGGCTCCCTGCTGCACTGTTCATCATTATACAATGTTTCTGCCAATCGGCCCAGTGGAAACATCGTAATATGAAAGGGGGAAAGGCCGTCACCTCGAAGAGTGCCTCCTCCCCGCAGGTTTGGCAGTCTGATGGTCGGACCGCCAAAATCGGTATCAGCCTTTTTGTTGTTTAGTCTGTTGGGTAAGTCATAATTGGTAGGGGGTTTGCATTTGGGTTTAGTGTTTTTGGGAGAGATATCCACATGTCTGGGAGAGGGGAGAACTTTTCTGAGACAGAGTTTGGAGGACGAATTTGGCTTATTGTCTATTACCTGCTCAGGATGCTGGTGGCTAGGGATAGGGTGAGCCAGGGCTACCCTCCAAGGACAAGAATAATCAGTGGGAGAATGTGCCCTGGCACCACCAGAAGGCATTTAAGGTTGCTTGGACCACCATCCAGATCAAGCATAGATTGGCTAATGTGGTTGCACTGGAGGCTGATGGCATTGACCTCCTTGGATGGGAGACTGGCGGACCTGTAGGTATATATGCAGCTTCTGCATTTTGTGATGTAGCTTTATAAGTAATGCCAAACATAAACATGGACTGTACATAATTTGTGTATTTTTTCCATATTGCAATCTACAAGATGTATATCAGGATTATATTATATAAGGAAATAAGGAAAACTCAGGGAAGTTTGTGTGCCTCAGTGTGTCTACATTAATCAAACAGAAAGCAAGCACAGGGTCAATTGATCCATTTCCATACCCTGGCACAAGGGGCTATTCAACGGTTAGTAGATGGAAGTTATAAATGAAAATGCTTAGCATTATGAGCATTTCATTAGGTGATATATATGCCAGAACACCCACTGTTGTAGGTGAAGCTGGAGCTCTATTTCCCAAATCCATTTTTTAGGAAACACTTCACGGGTGTTACATTGGGCTGCACTTGTACACAGATTGGTATTGCTTTGAATATCCTCATTTGTAAAACTGTGTGTTTTCTGACAAAAACATTATACCTGCTGACTAGGCATGCAGCCTTGCACAAAGCTGGAAGGTACAATGATTCAACACTAAACAGCACTCTGTGCACCAGTGCTAGTATATCTTATATGTCTTTTCTGATGTTACATATGGTGTACCCCTGTCCTTTTCAATCACAACAAAACTTAGATAGTCCTAGGGTCAATGTTTTCACCCATGTGTCAAGGTACACTGGAGTCTGACATGATGCTGGCCAACATGACTAAATATACCACATGCCTAAGGCATGCTTCCGGCATGTGATGATGAGTACATCTCAACTTCATCATCTAGCCAGCTCAGGCCTGCAAGGAGACTATCTTCATCCAATAATTTAATCATATTTAGAAATGTGTGTTCAAACTGTTGTATTAATCTGAAATACTGGGATAGCATAATTTGTAAGATATAAATGTAAACATATGTGAAAGCACTATTTACAAAGCAATGTCCAAATTCATCTCTTCTAGGTGGACATCTACCACTTACACTGTGAGAGGTGGGTTCTTTTTAGGACCACAGTGCTACCAGTAAGTGTTAAAAGTACATGTATGAAGCATTTTAACATCTGTGTGTGATCTATGTGATATGTCATATTGTGATGTGTGGTGGGAGGTAACATTCACCTACTATTAATTAGCTGGCATTGTGTGAATCTGAACAGAACCTACCCACAGATTATTTTGGAATGATCAAAGAGGAAGATCATTGTGAAGGTAGGGTGTATGTTAGCAGGCCCACAGGATATAAGCATCTTTAGATTTGTTTTTATGTTTGCACATATATAGTCATGTGGTTTTGGGCACAGTGGCCATCATCTGGTGCAAACTCTGCATGTGTTCAACACTTACACATTATTTCGTACAACAAATGAACAAACCTTAACAATCAGCTTTCAACATATGTCATAGCACAGTGAAATGTGTAATGTTAAGCATGTCTGGCCAGGGTTTTGTTGCATATGTTCTAAATTGTGCATGACGCAGGTACAGATGAAGGGCAATATTTATACACAGACACTGTTAGCAAGCATGGCCAGGTAGGTATTATGTAATCAGAATCACACATAGGGGGTCATTACGACCCTGGCCGTCTGAGACCGCCAGGGCTAAAGTGGCGTCCGTACCGCCAACAGGCTGGCGGTACGGAGACCCATATTACTACCACAGCGGTAGCGCCACGGTCGCACCACCGGAGCCGGCGGTTTCCCGCTGTTTTAGCCCCGGCGGTGATAAGCAGCGCTGCCCTGGGGATTATGACTTCCCTACCGCCAGCCTGTTTCTGGCGGTTTGCACCGCCAGGAAGAGGCTGGCATTAAGGGGAGTCCTGGGGCCCCTGGGGGGCCCCTGCACAGGGCCTGTGCAGCTTTTCACTGTCTGCAACTGCACCCATCGCACAGCCGCAACACCGCCGGATCCATTAGGAGCCGGCTTCTATGTTGCGGCCGCATCCCCGCTGGGCGGGCGGGCGTAAACTAGGTTTGCGCCCGCCGGCCCAGCGGGGATGTTGTAATGGGCAGCGCGAGAGTGCGGCCGCATGGCGGTCACCAATGTTGTAATGACCCCCATAGTGTAGTTATGCAACATATGTTCATCAAAATGTAGCATACTTGGCTCAGACATGCTCCATATTTTTTAGCTCTCCAGATACAACATTTCTGTTTGACTGACCGTAAGGGTAGACAAATATATACCTGCTGTGTTACACCTAATATGTTTGGAGACAACATAACTGTCCCTGTAGAAGTATGGCAAAACTAAAGCAGAATTGTGAAAACATTTATGGCAGTGTCAGCAGCGCAGCCATCACAATCTGACCAATTTTGAATATGGCAATTGCAGCATATGTTTTTTTTGTTAATGTACAGAATTCTTTATAAGTAATGTATTTAGCCCATGATTCACAACAAATGACATGGCTACAAGTGTGTCTGTTCATGTGTTTGTTCATTATTAACTGGACATTTTAATCTTCGATGTCTTAGCCTACCACAAGATATGTCTGAAGCAATCTGGCCTCGGTGGTAATTAAGCCTCCTTCAGAGTCATGGTGCAAGGATCCCTGCATCATATTCAACATTGTTCTTGATCAGATGATTACTGCGCAAGCATACACACACTAATGAGATGCATTACCAAATTTATAATATTTGCAGCCGAATGCAGCCTTGGGATGATGTATGTGCATAGCCATGTTTCGTTCTCTACAAGTGTGAATTAGAAGATACATGTTACATTTCTGTACAGTTGCCTGAGGGTGAACATTAGCAATGTACCCCAGTCATGTTCAGCAGGACATACATGATAACCCCATCCATGTATTGGCCATCTGACACAGAATAAGTGAAGCAAGCAATGTGTGCAGCCTTGTGGTACTCAAGATGGTGCATGCAACGCAAAGCCACACTGCCTAGACTGTATCACCTTAAACACTTACACTCATGTTAATGAGCAAGGATCAGTACATTTGCATTATGCAACTCCAAAATCCAAATGTAAAAGATCTAGACAATAGGGGGCATATTTATACTCTGTTTGCGCCGAATGTGCGTCAAAAATTTTGACGCACAATCGGCGCAAACCCTGCCCCATATTTATACTTTGACGTCCGACCCCGCGGGCGTCAAAATTCCACCATGTGCGTCATTTTTTGGAAGGGGGAACCAGCCTTGCGTTAATTATATGCAAGGTAGGCGTTCCCTTCCAAAAAATGACTTTAAGGCCTGTGCCCCATATTTATACTCTGACGTCATTTTGACGCACAGGAGGGGGTGGGCCTTAGAAAACGGCGCACAGCCTGATGGGCGCCGTTTTTTAACGCCTGGGTCAGGTAGCCCAGAGGTGCCCTCCCCTGCCCCCAGGGACACCCCCTGCCACCCTTGCCCACCACAGGAGGACACCCAAGGATGGAGGGACCCATCCCAGGGATGGAAAGGTAAGTTCGGGTAAGTATTTTTTTCATTTTTTTTTTTTTGTGGCATAGGGGGGCCTGATTTGGGCACCCCTACATGCCACTATGCCCAATGACCATGCCCAGGGGACATAAGTCCCCTGGGCATGGCCATTGGGCAAGGGGGCTTGACTCCTGTCTTTGCTAAGACAGGAGTCATGTCAATGGAGGTTGGGCGTCAAACTAAATGGCGCAAATCCGGTTTGAGGCCTGAATTTTGCCTCAGACCTGACTTGCCCCGTTTTTTGACGCACAACCCCCATTTTCCCATAGGCCGGCGCTGCCTGGTGTGAGTCATTTTTTTTTACGCACACCAGTCCGCAGCGCCGGCTAACGTCATTCCATAAATAAGGTGTCTCTGGGGGCGTTGGCGCAGTTGTGCGTCAAAAAGTATAAATATGGGCCTAGGTCTCATTATGAGTTTGTCGGTCTTGTGACTGCCATGCCTGGCAGGACAGACGAATGGTGGAACAAACAGTCTGGCATAGACCATGTTTCACCCAGACTCAATGCGAGGTTGCACTCTGCCAACATAACCGCCTCCATGGAACACCAGGCGGAAACAAACAGTATAAAAGGAGACACTCACTTCCAGGAAGCCAGGCACGTCCGGAACGGCTATGGCACCACAACTAGAAGTCATCCCACTGCTCCTGCTTGCCGAAAAGACAACAGAATCATCGTCGACAGAATCATGTCAAATACTGTACAGTTTCATAACATACTGTAGGGAGGTGGGTGTGAGGGCTGCATACACACGTAACAGTACAGTGACACACACTCACATACTACATTAAAGACACCTACAGTACACACACTGCAGCTAGCCCCCCCACACACTGACACACCACACATCTATAACACAGTTATGCACAGCGACACAGCACAGGCCCAGCCTCACACATTCCCATGCAACATACCAACATGTCACAACAACACTACAACTGCACAAATATGAACACATGTCACAAACTCACAACCAACACTGGCCAGGGACTCAACACACATACAACACAATGAGCAACCATCTGTGCTGGAACACACACAATTATACAATCATACAACCTTGCAATCAACATACACATTACACACACAGAAACACACACACACAGCACATCAAACCCATTATGCCATGCACAATACAGGCAGACTCAAACAGTCAAAACACACAAAGCCAACAACAAACACATATCAACACATACACAGCGCAATACAATGACATCAACATATTTTCCCATCCATACATAACCCATCACACAACACACACTCTATCCCTTGGGCTTTGGAGGGGGTGTTTGGGCTTTGGTTTGGGAGGGGGATAGACCTAATTGGGAGGGGTGGATTTCTTTGTGGTGGGGGAGGGGCATGGGTGCTGGTAGGGGTGGTAGGGAAGGCCTTGGAAGTAGAAGGGATGGCCTTTGGGAGGGAAACAGTTCTTTCAGAGGTGTCAAGGGGGAGGAGTAGGGAAAAGGTCAAACTCAGAAAGGAAACCTTTTTTTGACAGACAGGGACTGTAATCAGACGCGTTTGGGTGTGGAGAATGAGGGAGTGGTTGTCTGACATTTATGTGTGGATGTCTTGGGTGTATGTTTGTGGGAGGTGTACTTGTGGGGTGGTGGGTGTCTGGTGGGTGAGTGAGGGCATTTATGTGTCTTGGGCTGAGGGGGTGGAGGTGCTGATGGATGTTGTTGTGGGTGGGTGGCTCTCTGTTGGGGTGGTGTTGCAGGTATGGTGGATTTGCTGCATTTAGGCGTGTCAGTGGTTGTAATTTCTGCGGTTGTGGTGACTGGGGTGGGTGTCTGAGAGTCTGCTGGGGTGCTGTTTGAGGGTAGGATAGGTGCGGTGGCTAGATCACTGAATGTTGGTGTGGTGTCTGTAGGTGTGTCAGGTGTTGTGTCTGTGATGCAGGGGTGGTAGGAGTGTCTGGGCAGGTTGTGACTGTTGCTCTGTCTGCAGGTGGATGTTGTCTGTGTGCGTGCTGGTGGTGTGTCTTGTGGTGCTTGTGTTTGTCTGCACTACTCTTGGGTGTTGAGGCGGATGCATGCCTGTCTGTTTGTGTGCTTTGGCTGGGTTGGGAAGTGGGGATTGGGACTGGGAAGAGGAAGGTGGAGGGGGGATGGTAGACAAGGGGCTGTCATCAGTGTGGAGGCCAGAGCCTGAAATGATCTCTGTAGGCCAGAGATTGCACCGTGAATGCCCTCCAGGAATACATTGCTCTGTTGGATCTGGCTTGCCAGTCCCTGGATGGCATTCATAATGGCAGTCTGACCCACAGAGATAGAGCTCATGAGGTCAATAGCCTCCTCACAGGGGCAGAGGTGCTGGCAGCAAAGAGGATGCACACCCTTTTGAGGGCACGGACAACTTGGTGGGGAGCTACAGGAGGGGTGGTGATAGAAACGGGGGTGACGGACATAGATGGTACTGGGGTGGTCCCAGATGGGTCCGCTACCATCAGGGAGTGGCCACGGGAGGAGGATTCCAAAGAAAATGTAGTGGATCTGGTCACCCTCCAGCCCACTGTATCCCCCGGTGTCTGTGGTGTAATGACTGGAGGTCCCGTGGCCAGAAGCTTCCCCACTTAGCTGTGCCCCGTCTCCTTCGCCTGCTGGTGGTGAAAATGGATAGTGAAGTAGGGTCATCAAATTCACAAGATAACACTTCCATCATACATTACATATGTCACTTAACATACTTTTCACTAATATCCTCAGAACGTACCAGTATAGTGCCAACATCATGTCACAACAAACTATAATGTATGTCCCTCAAAATCTTAATTGTGGCACACCACCAAAGCTACCTAATAGATACCATGATTTAAGGTGACCAATCACACTTGCCAAACCATGATAAGATGACTATGCCACAGGTTTCTATCCAAAACTACATAGACAAGCACCCACCAAACAATAGTTCAGAAATTTGAAATAGCTTTCCACAAATACAAAAACATATTTAACACACAAATACTTTACACTGAAGTTATGTACCAGGCAATGATACATGTTGTAAAGTAAAAGCAAGCAAGTCTTGTGCAAACAAGCCATACTTTCTTTAAGTCACATATTTGCTACCATACACTATGGACACATGCAAACATGTAATACCTCAAATTGTCACAAATGTCAATTTTTTTTCAAGGAGTTAGAAAACATGTCACACACACATGCACCAATGTTGAGTTACCAAGCAGTGCCAAGAAAATGTGGATTAAGGCATGTAGGAAAATGGTATCCAGAAATCGAACAATATCAGTCATGTGATGACCAAGTAAACTCAGACCAATGTCCCACACACAGTAACAAGTTGACAATAAAGTGTATGTCTCAAATGGACAACTGTACTGTGCAGGAGGTGAGAACCAGGCATAGCTAAGTATGCAATTAGTCCGTCAGTAGGCCACTGACTGACTAACAACATCACCACCCACACATAAGACATGGCATGTCTGACATCTGTCTGTGAAGGATTCCTAGAGCCAAAGCAAATGTGATACTAACATAACTGGTACACCAACCATGATGCAAGCCAACAGCCTGGATATACTAACCAACCTACTCACAGATGTATATGAAATTCCACAACTGTATCAAGTCAGGTGTCATAGCAAACATGAGGTTACAGAACAGGCAGTCCTCGTTAGACATATCTTTCATAGCAACAGCAGGTACACATAACAAATCTCAGTGTTGAGTAATTACTTGACCTATCCTTTGACACATGATGTTGTCAAATTACTGTCTGGGCCGTAGCTGTGAATAGGCTACCATTGCCGTTGTATCATACCTACAACAGTTTGCCTATGGACAAAGCTGTGTGGCCAGTTTCTACTATCAGAACATCAGCATGGTGGTTACATTCATACCTCTGATACCAAGATATATGAGCCTATCTAAATGCCTATATAAATGTTGGAATACCTGAATGGTATCTGTTGTAACATCATTGTTGGAATAATTTAAACATAAGTATTATAGTATGTTGTCCTAATTATATATTACTACTGTTATTATTCTCCTAAACCATTTTACCCATTACCATTTCCATATAACTCCAATTGTAAGGTTCTTAGTAGTAAAATGGTGCACTCCATTCCGTCCTCTGGAATGTTGAATAATGGTACAACCTGGAGTGCACCTTAGAATGTTGATGAAGAAAAGCATTGGTTGTCATATGCAGTGAGAAGTGAAGGTGCTATGCAAGGAGTCTGCTAATAAACTGACTACCAATTCAGTTGGTCTCTGTTATTTCAAGATTATAACAGAAGAACTTTTGGCGACGAGGATGGGATGCTGCGCAGGGGCGGTAGAGACTCCTTGCCCATGATTTTGTTCAGCACCACAGTGTATTATCTTATTCCTGTTGAGGAGACAAGAAGGTACAGTCAAGGGCGCCTGTGTGTCTTAAGCGGGCAGAGAGCATCATAGGACGTGAGCATCTCAAGTGTCAACTGCAGTGTGATGGCTGTATATCAATTCAGCATGCTATAGGGGAATACGCCGTGCGAAGAGTTAAGCGGCTAGATCTAAAGTGTTATATGTTAATGCTACCGAGAATTAACATTTATCCTGGCCGAAAGCTATAGTGCTGAAGAAAATTTTGCCTAGAACAGGCGCCAGAGCTGGGTGAAGTTAATCGCATATGAACGCTGGTGTGCAAGCACTCAGGATAACCTCCGTTAATACAGCGCATGCTAATTGCGCTGGCCGTGTGAGAATACACGGTCTTCCGCTGGCTGAACAACACGTTCTGAATTATTGTATCGGCGCATTGAGGGGGTGCCTCAGATCGGCACCAAGTCGAGGCGCGGGAGAGTTCCGAGTAGCGCGGCGACTCAGAACGGCTCTGAGGCATGGTGTGCGAGCGTTCCGAGTAAACCCAGGGTGTCACAGAGCAGCGCTGAAGCGTGGCGTGTTGTCGTCCCGGTACGGCGCTAAGTGGAGAACGAACACGGCGGCAAGATATGAAGCGCTGAGGGGAATTTCAGCACTAAGAGCCCTCGCTGCAAAACGGAGCACATGTAATTCACAATACCAAGCGTTGAGAGCTTACCGGCAAAGCTCTGGGAATCCATGACCTCGGGGAGTCGGACTGGTGAAGGAAGGTAATCCTCGAGGCTGAAGCGAGCTGCCCTGCAGATGAACGTTCTACAAAATAAAAGCCTGTCTTGAGTTTAGGCTTTTCAAAATAAGAGTGTTGTGGTGTGGAATCCATAATATACACGAGCGCAGACTTTATTAAGACTGTGAATACATAGCAATAGATATACCATAAAATGTGTTGTATAATCTTAATGCTAACTGATTCTGAAATGCAGTGCATGGTGTAGAGTTGTTAAGGCAAAGGGCACATCATTGTAGAACAGGTAATAGGAGATTGTCCTAACAAAAACAAAAAAAGAAAAAAAAGAAAAAAGGCAGAAATCACTTAATACAACACCTTTTAGTAACGTTATCACCTATTTTACTATAAAATAAGAGAGGATAAGATGGCTGCTGCGGGGATGTCTCAACCTCCCCCATTCTTAAATGAAATAGGTGAACCATTATTACCTTGGAAGGAATGGTCTAAATTGTTTGAGTCTTACTTAATTGCTATAGGGCGAGAAAAGTTTACAGCGTTAAGGAAGCAACATATACTATTACACAACATAGGAATACGTGGTAGAAAAGTATACGAGAGTCTGACAGTCAATGAAGAAGAAGGAGAGGAGGATGGAGAACATTTTTATGTTCTCCAACAAACGTTGTACAGGCTGGAGAGTCATTTTGGGCACAAAGTTAATGTTGTATTAGAACGACATAGATTTTTCAGTAGAGTACAGGCCAAAAATGAAAAGGTAGGAACCTACATAGCTTCTTTGCGAGGGCTTGCTCAAACATGTGTTTTTGGGGACCTAGAAGACTGGTTAATCCGTGATCAGTTAGTTAGGTGTACAAATACTACTCTGAAAGAAGCTGTGGATATGGCAAGGAGTATTGAGCATACAGTAGAATGTATGAGAGCGATTAAAAGCACACCTGAGTTAGATAGTGTGAAAGAAATAAAAGGTGGCAATACAAAGGATGAGGGGGTGGACAATAAGGATGAAGAGTCAGTGGTGTTGGCCACTACGGTAAGGAGGAATTTTAATGAGGACATAACTAAAGGAAGATGTTTCAGATGTGGGAACCCCAAACATCTAGCAAATAGTCCTTTGTGCCCGGCGCGTGGTTGCATGTGCAGGAAGTGTGGTGCAAAAGGGCACTATGCGATGGTGTGCTAAAATGATAAGAACACCAAGAAAAAAATAAATAGGGTAGAAGAATTTACTGATGTAGGTACTAAGTTTATTCTGCAAGTCAAGGGTAAGCAGGGGACGGAATCCCTCAACAACACTTATCCTGTGTGTGACATCAAACTTGACGATATTGCAGTGAAGGTCTATGCCGATTCTTGTTCACCTTATACATTCTTGAACTATCAAACTTTTGTTGACAAATTCCAAAAGCGGGGTTACAAATTGCACTATGCCAACATTAAACCGGGTGGGTACAACAACGACCCGATACCTCTTAAGGGAATGCTAGAACTAGACATTATGTTCAAGGGCAGACACACGAAAGGAGAGGTGTACATTACTGAGAAGGGATCCAATTTACTGGGATGGAGGCACCAGAGGGAGCTTGGAATCAAACTGGATCCCAATGGCGAGGAACAAGTGTTACTAGTAAATTTGCAGAGATTTTGTGAAAGAGTTTGTGAGGAATGTCCTAGGCTGTTTGATGATAGATTAGGGTTGTTGAAAAACTTCCAGCACAACATTAAACTTAAGGAGGGTGCTACACCTTTGGTACATAAAGTGAGATCTGTCCCGTATCTAATGAGGGAACCTCTGAAGGAAGAATTGGACAAATTGGTCAAATTAGGAGTTATAGAACCTATTGAGAGTTCCTTATGGTTGGCGCCAATTGTGGTCACAAAGAAACCCAATGGTAGAGGTATTCGTCTGTGTGTGGACTTGAGGGATTTGAACGCGAATATATGGGTAGATAGATTTCCCTTACCCAAAATAAATGAAATGGTAAGCATGTTGGGGTCCGCTAAACATTTTAGCGTAATCGACCTATCTTCTGCATACCACCAGGTGGAGTTACACCCTACATCACGTTCGCTCACGTCCTTTATTACTCCATTTGGGGCATTTAGATATCGCAGGATGCCATTCGGCCTCGCATCAGCTGCTGCGGTATTCTAAAGAATCATGCAGAAGATCTTGCAGGAAATCAAGCAAGTTATGTGCTTCCAGGATGACATACTAGTCTATGGGAGCACGGAAGGTGAACACAATGCAACCTTAAGAGAAGTTTTCCAAGCTTTAGATAAAGCTGGCATGACCATCAGGAAGGAAAAGTGTCAACTGGGGGTTGAATCTGTGGAATATTTAGGACACAAAATAAGTAAAGATGGTGTTGAACCCAAATGTGATCTAGTAGTGGCTGTAAAGGAAGCTCCAGCTCCTACCAATAAAGATGAATTGAGATCATTTTTGGGTTTAGCGGAGTATATGTCAAAGTTTGTTCACAACTTTGCAGCAGTTACTGCTCCTATGAGAGCTTTATTAAAGAAAGACATACCCTTTGTGTGGAATGAAGAGTGTCAGAATGCGTTTGAAAAAGTTAAAGAAGCCATTGTCCATTGCCCTATGTTAGGAAACTTTGACACCACCAGGAAGACATGGCTCACCACGGATGCGAGTGGAAAAGGTCTAGGTGCTACCTTATCCCAATGTGTAAATGGGCAGGAGAGGATTGTGGCGTTTGCATCCAAATCATTAAAGGAGGCAGAACAAAATTATTCCACAATAGAGAGGGAGGCTTTAGCCTGTTTTTGGGCCATCAATCACTTCAAATTCTTTTTGTGGGGATTGTCGTTTGTGGTTAGAACAGACCACAAACCCCTTATTTCATTATTTACTGTTAAAGGCAAAGACCAAGCTACCCCCCGTATTGCGAAGTGGATTATGGGGTTGGAAGGCTTTAATTTCGACATGCAATATGTCCCCAGCAAAAGAAATATGGTAGCTGACTGTCTCTCGAGACTACCCAGGAAGGGTGGGAAGGAGGAAACTAACGAGAGCCTTGATCCAGTGCTTCATGTAGAACTGTCAGGTATTACCAAAGAAGAATGGGTCACAGCTACAGCTTCGGATAGGATTATGCAAACCTTGAAAGATATGATTTTGAGGGGTTGGCCTAATAATTGTCAGCAGCTTGATGAGGAGGTAAAGGGGTATTGGGAGGTACGTTCTGAACTCCACTTAACCAAAGACTTAGTAATGAGAGGTGAGAGAATTGTTCCCCCCAAAGTACTCTGGGAAAAACTGATAGGATTGGCACATGAGGGACATCTAGGAAGAACTTTGACTAAAAACAGACTGCGAGCCTCCTACTGGTTCCCCACAATGGACAGGTTAGTTGAGGATACTGTTCGTGATTGTACCCATTGCTCATTGAGCGATAAAACCAGAAGTATGCGCAAGGCTCCTTTATCTCCAGTTGAGGTCCCCACCAAACCATGGGATAAGCTTGGGTTAGACATATTAGGACCTCTCACGTGTCCAGGATCGAGAGCCAGGTTCATTTTTGTATTAGTGGATTATCACACACACTGGGTGATGACCAAGGCTGTACATAATGTAACAACACATGATGTAATACTATTTCTTAAAGAGACCTTTACCCGTGAAGGTCTTCCAAGCACTATTGTGACAGATAATGGGGTACAGTTCACTTCAAGCGCCATGGTTGAGTTTTTGACAGTCAGTGGGATCAGACATTACCGGACAGCGTTATACAACCCAAAGGCAAACGGTCTGGTAGAAAGAGTCAACAGGATGATCAAGGAGTGTTTGCAGTTAGCCAGTGTATCCCGAATTTCAGGAGAAGGTGCAATTGAGAGTATGTTGTGGTCATATCACACCACACCCAATTTGGTCACGGGAGTATCCCCTTTTATATCCCTTAAAGGTAGACAACCAGGAACCAAGTTAAACCCGAATTGGTTGGGAGGAGGGGAGCCCGTTATTGTTCATCGTAAGGATGTATTGACAAGAGTAAGAGAGAATCAGAGGAAGTACCAGGATTGGTATAACATCAAAATGGGCACTAAAAGTAAACAATGGAGGGTGGGCCAATGGGTTAGAATAAAACTACCAGGATCTACTCGGATGGAGAGAAGCCGGTTCTCTAAGCCATTAAGAATTACTAAAGTACATAAGAATGTGGTAACTTTGGAAGATGGTCGTGTATGGAGTATGGACCGTTTAACTGCCACCGAGGACGACCCCAGTAGGTCAGAACAAAGGTCTGAAGAGGAGCGACAATGAGCCTTATAGGATGCAAGTTCATTGTGCATATGGAGGACTTCCCGGATATATGACAAAGAAAAGGTCCTACTGTAACGAGTGATTGTGTCATGTTCCTTTGCCATTTTTTTCATTGGTGGGGAAGGGGAAGTGTTGTAATATCATTGTTGGAATAATTTAAACATAAGTATTATAGTATGTTGTCCTAATTATATATTACTACTGTTATTATTCTCCTAAACCATTTTACCCATTACCATTTCCATATAACTCCAATTGTAAGGTTCTTAGTAGTAAAATGGTGCACTCCATTCCGTCCTCTGGAATGTTGAATAATGGTACAACCTGGAGTGCACCTTAGAATGTTGATGAAGAAAAGCATTGGTTGTCATATGCAGTGAGAAGTGAAGGTGCTATGCAAGGAGTCTGCTAATAAACTGACTACCAATTCAGTTGGTCTCTGTTATTTCAAGATTATAACAGTATCCAACATGCATATAGTCCACTCTGATATGACATCATAAATGTCTATGTACATCCCTCACTTACCAAGGGGGATTACCTTGCTGCAGGTGTGAAGATGTTAAACGTGTATGTCATGTGACATGTCAGATGGACATCACAGCCTCACATGAGGCTGTCACTTTTCAGAAACCCTTAGAAAACTAGAGATGACTTGATTATGTCTGCCTCTATGTTGCACTTAGACATGAATCTTGAGACATTGCAAAGGGCAGAGAGCAAGCACCTACACACCTTGCCATTATGAGAGTGGGAGGATAGACCTCTTGGTGGGAATTGACAACCAACAGGGTAGAAAAAGGCAGTATATGTGCAACATTATATGTCATTGTACTGAGGGTCAACATCGTTGAAGAACATGTTTCAAAATACATTTGAATATGCACACTTGTGTGCAATAGATGGCTACTGTACATCAATGTGTTCACATGAAATCTGTGAAACTTTGCACTTACCATATTGTCAGATCTCACCATCTGTTTCATCTCTCATTCACCTAATAAAGGGGCACATGTTTTTAGGCCTATACTTACCCCCTTGTGGCTGCTGTGCTGCCTTCAAAAGCACATCTAACTCAGGGTAGGCCACCGCCAAAATGTGGGCCATTAGAGGGGTCATGGTCTCATGGGCACCCCATCTTCATTGGGAGGACATCACCAGCTGGGCCTTTGCGGTCTTCCAGGCCCAGCATCTTGGGTACTCCCACCTCCTCCGACAGTGGGCTCTCTGCCGGCTGTGGACCCCCAGGGTTTGCACTTTTTTGACGATGGCACACAAAATCCCCTTCTTCTGATGACCGTTGACTTGCATAGATGACAAAGAAGTGAAAGAATTTGATGTTTACATGTACCACACTAAAACAAGCAGAGTAAATTACAAGTCGGTTCAGCAACCCTAACACAGACTGTCCAGAACATCCACTCCACTGATAGATGAGCATATACATTGAGGGCATTTGTGAGCGGGAAACAAGCAGACAACATGCATCTCCAGCACCAGCTGTCATTTTATCACATATGGCTAGACACCTAACACATATGAAGAAGAGCTGTCTCAGGCAAAGTCTGGCATAACATATCCACTAAGCATGTGCAACAGTCACAAGATGGCTTAGGGAACATACATGACACACTCTCCGCAATGTCTCAGGCTCTAAATCTGTCATCAAACATTACTACATGCCCAGGAAGACACCCATTTTAGCAGGACTTTAGCACCTAAAGGACTTTAAGGACACAATCAAAACAGTGCCCATTAGCCAATACTTAGCATATCAAAGACTAGTCTAGCTAGTGCACATGGTGTACTTACCTGCTCCTCTGGTGCATCATAAAGCTGTCCATACAGGGGCAGGACCCCCTCCACCAGTATTTCCAGCTCCTGGGATGAGAAGGCATGGGCCTTATCACCTGTAGGATGTGGCATAATTGCTCCCAGAGGCAGTACACAGCAGCTCAGGTCATGGAGGTCTTGCTCGCAGCAGTGTCAGTAGTCAAGTGAGAGATGAAGTTGAGATGGCTGCCACGTCCACCACGTACGAGACCATCCCCACCAGCAGAGATCGCCATTGGCCTTAGACCACCATAGACAGCAATGTGTTCCAATGGCAATGTCCACCGCGCTAGTATCCACCTACTGCTATAACTACTTCTGCCAGCAGTCGCAGGCCGTTTGCTATTGTCCAGTGCAGTAAGTCAGGCAGTTGCCATTTTAAGGCCCTTAGATGGTCGGAAAAGTTAATTTCACGATGCATCACAAGATCGGAAACATATACATTGCATTGTCTTCTGTGCTGACATTAACTAACCATGTATAAAAGTCCAGATTGAGGTGACATGTTGCCATGGTGATAAGATAAAAGTAAGGTATCTTTATTGGCAGAGTTAGCACCCTCTTTGGCAATTGGCTAGATAGTTTGTTTGCTTTTTTATGCAGTGCATAGTTGGATGTCCATATAACAGATGCTTTCTGAATCATGCATTTACATTTCCAAGTCATAATTGAGAGAAGGGGATGAGATTCCACCAAGATGACATCATTAACATTGGTTTGTGCTGTGTACCATGTGCCTACTGTATCATTTGCCATGCCACATTATGATATGAGACATATGTTTAGAAACTTAAAAGGGACACAATGAATGATGGACATATCTTCTTATTTTCCCTCACATAGTTACCCTGTAATGAATATGGTCAGACAACCTCCAGTGTGCCGTCCACTAGCAGACATGCAGACCATAGATGATCGACATGTCATTCAGATCTACTGCCTTGATAAGCAGACAATTATGGATCTCTGCCTTTAGTTGGAGCCAGATCTGATGCCTGCCATTCATCGTCCAAATAGCATACTGCCCAATGTACAAGTCATGTCAGTGCTGCATTTCCTAGCTACAGGATCCTTTCAGAATGCTGTGGCTCTAACTGCAGGCATTTCCCAGCCTATGTTCAGTCTGGTCTTGAAGGATCTACTCTCTGCATTGTTACCTGGACAGCTACATCAGATTTCCACAACGTAAGGATTTGGCCCATGTGAAGGCAGATTTCTATGGATTGGCATGCATCCCACATGTAATGGGAGCCATTGATGGTACCCATTTAGCCTTGTTTCCCCCACATGGCAATGAACACGTGTATCGGAACAGGAAGACCTTCCACTCCATTAATGTCCAAGCAGTCTGTTTGGTGGACCTCTACATTTCCCAAG
This sequence comes from Pleurodeles waltl, assembly GCF_031143425.1. Taxonomy (NCBI): domain Eukaryota; kingdom Metazoa; phylum Chordata; class Amphibia; order Caudata; family Salamandridae; genus Pleurodeles; species Pleurodeles waltl. The sequence continues at coordinate 380,146,792 of NC_090437.1, read as the reverse complement.
TATGTGCACAGTACCTGGGTTCAGTCCATGAGGACTTCATCATGTGGAACAGTGCCATCTCAGCCCTGATGATACACCACAACCCAGAGAGTGCCTGGCTGGTTGGTAAGTCACCTATGTCATGTGTGTTAGTGTCCTATGTCTGCTGTCAAATATAAAAAATGTCCAACATTTGTGTTTGGACACATGTAATGATTCCTTACAGTAGGCTCTGGCTACACAATTCATCCATGGTTGTTGACACCAGTGAGGTACCCGACCACACCACAGGAACTAGTCTTCAATGATGCTCATGGAAGGACAAGGCCTGTCATGGAGAGAACTTTGGGCTCTTGAAGGCAAGATTCCATAGCATTGATAAGTCTGGTGGAGCCCTCCTCTACTCACCTGCCAATGGTGTGTCAGATCATTGTGGCCTGCTGCATGATCCACAACCTCACCCTGAAGCATCAGATCCCATACAACCCTGATGAGGGGGAGCCAGCAGTTATACCGGGTGAGAATGCAGAAATGGCAAGTGAGGATGACAGCGATGAGGATGAAGGTGGAGACACCCAGGCAGATCTCATCAATCAGTACTTCTCCTGAGTGTACATATGTGTTGTTCTGTAATTTGATTAACTCAGTAGGGTAGTGGTGGGGTTATGGATGTTTGAGAAGGGTCTTTCTAAGACCATCAGACATGTTATCCATTGTTTTGCGATGCATAGCCCAGCTTTTACTGTAAACTAGTAAATGGAGTTTAATCTATTGTGATGTTCTTTTTTGTTAGTGTTTGTCACAATGTACATTTTCAGTTAGGTATTTGGGACATGCATTTCTAGGTCATGTTGACCCTTAACTGCCTAAAATCCTTGTTTATCTCCTAAAATCCTTGTTGATCTCTTCACAATGCCATCCTCATGTGGACATTTCTGATCTGTGTCACTGGCATGTGGGTTTAGTTGGTCTGACATGTGAAGTGGACAAGGATTGATCCAGGTACTATCTGACATTATATTGCTGGTGGATGAGTCCCATGCCCAGGCTGTCAGAACAGTTGGATGACTGTGTTCTGTTCCAAACAATAGACCTATTTGCCATGGTATGGGGTTCCCATGGTGTCGTGTGTGTGATCATGTGTCTATGACAAATGTCTTCCTGTGCAATGCATTCACTCAACTTTCTCATTGATTTGATCATGGTACTATCTTACTTGTATGTAGCTGGCACTGTGTTTCTTGATTGCAGGCCACTGTGAATGTGTGTCAAGACAGGCATAGGTGAGTATAATGATTACAAATACCTGACCCTGGTAAGTGGAAGGTTCCCTGACTGGGGACAATTGTATTAACCCATGTCTATATAATGGGGTTTGTTCACTTGATAGGTATGGTATGGGTATGTGATAAGGGTTTAGCTGATGACAAATGTCACCAATCTGGAATAACAAAGTCTGACATGTCCCTTACTTCAGTGGTCTATGGGATGTTAATTACTACCACCTATGCTGACAAACTAAATTGTAAAGATGTACTTCACTGTGTGATCATTGGCATGTGGTCAGCCTATGTGCTGCACAGTGCTATGAATGGGGTTTGATGATTGTCCACTTGTAGCATTGTGTATGCATTGAACCCAGAATCAACAGTCCATGTGACCTGTCTACTCCCACATTTGCTACATTTGAGTTTATTATGTGAATTTCAAGAACATTCACAGTTAGCTGTACACCGTAGTTGAAATATGACTCTCAAACATTTATTGTAATTTAGTTGTGTTTATTTACAAGTGCACAGGAAAATAAAATGAATGGGATCAAAGAAATAAAGTGCAAACAGTGAAGGCTTCAGTTATGGTGGATGTTATCATCAGGTTAGCTGCTACATTTGGAGTCTCAAGTCCAGTGCCCTGCTATCCATGAAAAATAAAGAGTGGTCGTAGAAGAGTGAACAGGTTGTATCAGTGGCCCACAAGGGGAACCCGTCATTAGAGGATCACTTCCTGGCAATGGCTGCAGTTTTGGTATCTGCACTTCCTGGTTGTTTTGGTGGATGTTCACGTTTGCAGGGGGGATCTTCAGCTACAGAAGCAAGGGTGTCTGAGGCATGTCCTACCCCTGGCAGAGCCTCCATCCCACTGGCTTCCACAGATGTAGAAGGGGCTGATGTTACATGGCCAGTGGAAGGGTTTAGTGCTGTGGACAGACCATGCTCAGAGGGGTGTTAAGTCTCTCAGCATCTCTGTTAGGGAGACCATGTTGGAGGTGAGGACCTCCCACTGTTGCATTACTTCTTGGTGGTTGTCCCTCTGCAGCTGCATGATCGTCTTGATTATGGCAAGTACCTGGCCCATCACGCCTTGGGACTATTGGTAAGCCCCAAGACTTGTGAGATGGAATCCTGGCCAGAAGTATCCCTAGCAGTCTCAGTCCATTGGCCCACTCCATCCCTCCCACACACCCTACCCCCACGTGCCTTTGTCCTTGGCACTGTTTGACCACTACCAGTGGTGGCAGGTCCTTCATTGTCAGGGTTTTCCACTTGTGACCCCGGTACTTGTACTGGGGGGCACATGATGGTAGAAACTGTACTAGGGACAAGGGTTTGGGGAAAAATGGTTGCTTTGGATGTTGATTCAACAGGGCTGAGTGGGGCCGATGTGGGCAGAGTGAGGCTGACAGTTGTAGACTGACCAGGTATCCCAGATGGTCCAGAGTTGAGGAAGTGGCTGTCTCAAGTGTCCTCTTCGTGGTCCCAATGGCATGTACACCTGTAAAAGAAGTGGAACATACAGTTACAGATCGTAATACAACTGTGGTATCAAACTTTGATAGGTAGTTATGCTTTGAGCCATGTACAGAAAGGCTTTGATTGATCCCCTGATATGACAGTGCCATCTGCTTTCAAATCTGGAGCACAGCTATGTGGAATACAGACAATTCCTATATCATACATCTTGCTATAGGATGTAAGAGAACGTTGGCATTTGGATGTCTGTTCTTAGACCCAAATCTTGGCTGCTGTGTAGCTTTATATTTTTCATGTTACCTCCCAGTTGGCAGTAGCTCAGTATTGAGTCAACAGACAGCTGTACAATGTAATGTGGAAACTGGCTGGCTTGTCCATCAAATTAGGAGTAACCATTCTATCTAGCCATATGTGTGTTCTTCCCTGGTGAGTAAATTTCAATAGTTAATGGGAGGTAGAAGGGACAGTTTAGCAGAGGACAAAGCTATTACTGCATGTTGGTGGTATTGTACTGGTAGATGCCCATAGCATTGCTGTCATTGCCATAGTACAATTGTGGAACATTCAGGTGGGTTTAGTCGATTGTTTAGTTGACATGCACTGCAATTTTCATAGAGGAACACTGTTCTGGTTTTCTCCATGGTGGCAGTTGTAGTGCAGTCAGTCCCTGTACTACCCCCACCATGCAGGGCACTGTTCCCCCAGGTGTGTTTAGTTGACATATGTAATGCCAGGCAGGGGTATTAGGACAGTTGGACACAGGGGTGGTGAGTGGGTTGGTAGTCAAGATATCAAACGGTGATCAGTGAGCATGCCCGACAAAACTTTTGTGTGACATCATAGGTGTTGTGACTTACTCAACTCCACTCCCCCAGGTATTCCTGTCAAGCCCTTAAGATGCAGGATGGCCAAGACCTTCTCCTCCCACAATGTGAATTGTGGGGGAGGAGGTAAGGGACCACCGCCAGTCTTGCTGACTCCCAGCTGGTGCCTGGTGGCCATGGAACAGACCTTCCCCCTGAGGTTGTTCCACCTCTTCCTGATGTTCTCCCTTGTGCAAGGATAGATGGCTGCAGAATTCACCCTACTGCATATCTATTTTCCTGATGATAGTAGTTTGATGATCTTGGGCTCCAAATAGGTGTGGCTCTACTCTGATAATTTCGTCCACTATGACCTCAACTCGTCAGTGAAACAGGGATTTGTTTGTGGGACATAGTGGTGCTGGACAACACTGAAAAGTGATGAAAACGGATGATGAGGTGTGGGTGCTGTGTTGTTAGTGGGTTACGGGTGGTGCCTGATATGCAGGATACTAATTTGTGTTTTGGGTATGTTGTGGAGGTGTTGGATGAGTGTTTTTTAAGATTGGAGTGGTGTCTGATCTATGGTGTGTGTGGCATTCTGGTTGCAAAGGATTGATGAGTATGAAGGGGTGCTTTTTATAGTGCAGTTTTTGGGTGTGTGGGTGTGTGGATATTTGTCAGGTGTGTGGAATTCAAACTATCTAATGTGGTGTTGTGTATTACTGTGGTGCTGCCGAACTCTGCAGTTCGCACCGCCATTGGTTTTCCACCATGGAAGAACCACTACTGTGAATTGTGGATCGCAGAGTCCTGGTGGTGTTGGGATTTTGGCTGTCTTTTAGCGGGCTTGCCTTGGTAACTCGTAACATGGTAGTCTGTATGACTGCCAACATGGCGGGCTTTTGGCGGACACCACCACAATGGTCTTACCCTCACACCGCCAGACTTGTAATGAGGCCCAGTATGTCCAATTCAAACAGGACATCATCATGAGAGTGAATTACTGTTCTTTATGATATGGTTGTAATCTCATTGTGACTATAGTTACATTTAGTGCAATTACACAGATGGCATCTTACTCAGTTTTCCTTGTTCAAGCGGGGGATGTCCATGTAGAGACAGTATATTGTTCATGTATCCACCTCTTTTACTATACTGTCACTACATAGACATCCCCTACTTGAGCAAGGAAAACTGAGTCAGGTGCCTAATGCTAGCGGCAGATGGATGCCCCGATTGCAAACTCCCACTTTTGGCTGGAGCAACAGTGGGAAAACACACAAAGCACAGGAAGAGTGGCCACCACCAGCTTGCACCACCCCTAAGGTTTTGAATGTGAGGTAACCCTCCCATTGTATTTTCCTCTATCTTGCATGGGATAAAAATAGGCTATCGTGGATAGGGAAGTGACCTCTGCCCACAGGAAGTGGTCACATAGTGGATGTAGCCACACTAAGGTAGATGACCCATTGGTCACTACTAGGTACTCCTATAAAGAAAGAAGACCTTAGCTCGAGAACTGAAGTCCTGCTGCATGAAGAAAAATGCGCCAAGCCCTGCCAGCTGCACCCAGGACTCGAACTCGATAATTGCTGCTAAGGGGTTGCTCAGACGTCAAACAGACTATAAAAATCCCCGGAGAACCTCCACCCTTCTAAACGTTGATGAATATCTCCCACCAGAGTGAAGGCATCATTCTCCTGCAAGACCAAAAGACAAGTGAAGTCCAGTTCACTGACTGGCTGCTGACAAAGGAACCAGACACCACAGCCAGATCAAATTCCACTTGACAAACCAGAGGACAAAACTTGTGTGCCAAGGTTGGTGGCACTGTGACCTCCAGTGGCTGAACCGTGCAATAGCACCAGGTACTGGTCAATCAATGTCAGACAACGGGAAGGAAAGTCGACTCCGAACTCCAAAAGGACCAGAAGGAAGCCCTAGTCAAGTGACTGAAGAAACCATCAGAACAACCCACCAGAGTGGCCCTGCTGACCTGTAAGTGACCCCCAAAGTGACCTACCTCCTGCTTCCAAGGGCACCTTTGCGCACAGCTCTTGGCTCATCTATCTGCTCTGCACCCAGCCTCCCTAGGCCCTACACCGGAGTACCAACTGTGCTATCATGGTTCCCTACCCCTTGCAAACTCTACACTCCAAGGAAACCCACCAGACTTACCTGGAAGTTCACCTGTGTATTGCTTTTCTAAGTGGTCCCCCATAGTGGTCCTTCACCAGCTCAAATGACTTTTCAGCAGCTCTTCCTGTCAAAATAGGGAACCACCTGAACACCTCCGGCTGGCCCACAAGACTTCTCAACAGCCTTAGCCTAAGAACAAAAGAAGATATCGGTAAACGCATTGCCTCATTTTATATGCATTTGTACATTTTTCTCCCATTGATTCCAATGGTGTGTAGTTACACACAAAAATACAACTTTTGCTAAACTTTAAAAAATCATAACATAAAAAATACTTATCTGATTGTGATGATCTTGGTCTTAAAAAGATTATAAAAATCTGAAGTATGTCTGTAGATTTGGTCTTAAGTTATTCCTTTGAATGTGTGTCTTCATTTATTGATACTGTGTGAACAACAAATGCTTCGCACAAGATTAGCCTAACTGCTAGACCAAACTACCATAGAAACATGTGGTTTCCCAAACTCTCTGCACAGTGGGCCTAGCTTTGCATACTACGTGGAGAGCCAGCCTCCTGCATTTGGTATCTCAGACGGTGGGATAAAGACTTTGCATTTGTTGATACCACTTTGTCAATTTGTGAGCACACAAATAACTCTCCAAATTGTCTTTAGCTTAGTTGCATTTTTTTTCAATTGGCTAAAATTTTTGCTAATTTGTAAAATAACTGCTAAGACCCTGGTTAGGTTCCTACATTGATAGTTAGAATTTAAAAGTCCTTACTTTAGTTGGCCTCATCCATAAAGGGGTTCCAAACATATAAAAATTCTCCAGCTTTAGGAAAGTAAACATGACAGATTCAAAGAATTAGAGCCAGGAGCTCAACCAGGCCCCTTACCAGGCATAAAGCTATGACCAGTTAAGGAAACTCTGCAAACTGTACTAGATTTGTACTGGGAAAAATACCAGCACAGACAAGCTTTGGCTTCTGGTGGCCCAGTATGAGTAAGACCACTTCATAGAAGAAGTAGATGTTGAAGATTCTGGTAGAGAGGACGATGCTGTGGGCAAAGGGGGAGAAGGTAGCTCCTCTGCCGCAAGTCCAAGAGCCCCCTTAGAGGAGGATGTGGCACTAGACAAGTTATCCCAAAGGTTGGCCTTAGAGACTCAACTTTTGGAAATAGAAATATAGCTTGGCGCCCATCTCTGGTGGCAGCGTACTAATTAATAGGGATGAAGAAAGACCTTTCAACCTAGGTCTCCTAAAAGGCGCTGCCCCCCTACCAAGAAGGAGATCATATCCAGAAATGGTTCATTGCCTTTGAAAGAGCCTCCAGTGGGAGGGAAACCCAAAAGAAGCACAGGTGAACTCTGCTATGGGAATTATTCTCAAGAAAGTGCTGGGATAGCTTCCTGACACTGAATGAAACAGATGCTAAATCCTATGACCTCATGAAATGTATCCTGATTCATGGCTTTAGATTTACCACTGACGAATACTGCATAAAATTCAGCGTGGCTCAAATTTCCCAGAGTCATTCCTGGGTAGAATTTGTGGACTTCTAGTAAAAGTTCTAGGTGGTTGGTTGGAGGGCACCAAGGTACATGATTATAAAGGACTGAATGATTTGATGATGAAAGAACACCTTTTTGAGTAATTGTGTCCATGAAAAGTTGCACCAGTACCTAGTAAACTTGGGGACAGTTTACCCCCAAGAGTTTGGGAGGGAGGCTGATCATTGGGTGAGAACTAGGGTGTCCAAAACAATAACTGGACGGGGTGACCAAAAGTAAGAGTCAGGGAAGCTCTCCCAGGAGAAAAAGATGGTTCATCCTAGAAATAAAAAAGGAGTCAAAAAAGTCCTGAAAATAAGTCCACTGTTAAACCCCTAGTGGTAGAAAGGGTGGAGTTCTCTATGGCACCCGTTCACATTGTGTTTGACTTCGCAGTTCTCAAGGGCACGGCTATCTTGTTATGCGCTCTGCTTATGCTGCTGGGTCTGTTTTTCCATCCCTTTTTATCCATTTAATCCTCTACCCTCCTAAACTATCTACCCCCCATTTTTATTTAATTCATTAGACTCTCATATAGCATCTCTATTGTTACTTTTTTTTTTTAAAGTCCTGTTATTTGTGACTTTTTGCCTTTTTGTTTTTTCTTCCTTCCTTCATTCTCTTTCTCTTCTCATCTCTTCACCCCACCACACCCCACCACACCAAGTACCATGACAGATTGTAGCAGTAGCCACCTACCTTTTGGACAGCAGAACCGGCAAGAGGTGCAGCCTAGCACCATCTTCAGCGAGGAGGAGGTGGCAGCACTAGTTTGTTTGTGCAGCAATACCTCCTCTCCATGCTGATAGTAGGCGGCAGGCCTTGTTTGGGTTACACCCTTCCCAAATGTGTTGACTCCTGGGAGAGAGTGCGCCAGCGTGTTCGTCAGCACATTGGGACCCAGAGCACCCAGCAGCAGTTGATGAACCATTGAGCGGACATCATTGTCTGCCAACAGGACCTGTTTGACCTGCTGGGAGTTGAGGTGTCGGGCTTGGTGAGTAATAGTTATTTATTTGTATTTATTGTTGTGTGTGTTGTTGTTCCACAATGCAAGTTGCTGCTTTGACTCACCCTGCGACAGTGATGCATGCCATAGGTGCCATAGGTGTTATAGGTGCCATATGAGTGAAAACTCCTCTTGCAATACATTTCTTGCAGGAAGGTGTCCCTTCTTGGACAGAAACAATCATCCCCTCAACATGGGCATCCTTGCAGCATGGTGGGGAGTGCCTGCATTGGCTCCTGGCAGAACACTGTACGCCAACACAGGGTAAATGGAGGACAAGAATGTGCCTTATCTATTGTCTATACAGTATGCTCCTGTCCTCTCCTTTTGACTTAGGGAAGCGCTGTAAGAAGGCTTGCGGTGCTCTTCTGCATCAAAAGTTTGTAAATAATAACATGGCTTGAAGTTTAGGAAATTTAGACTAGGGCTTAGGTGTAGGAATTAGGAAAGTAAAAGTAATAGGTCAACTTGAGTTGAGTCCATCATATTGGCAATCTGATATAGAAAAGTACAACATTACTGAACTTGGCCCGCCCACTTGTCCCAAAAATATTTTTGGGAAGATTAACTGTACTACTAATATTTTATTTTTATCTTCTTTATTTCTTACCTGAGCACCGAAGGGGAAGGAGAGGGCAACAGGATCCAACGGTCAGGAAGGAGAGGGGGCCAGTACTTCCAGTGCCACTACCAATGCGGATGCTGGCAGATCATCTTGGCCCCAGTAAGTCTTCCTGGTAGATAATTTTTATTTCCTTACTTTTATTTTTATTTTTCACCTCCACTCATTTAAAATATTTTTCTTTTAGTTTTACTGTGCCTGACTACTTTTTTTTTTACTCAATTTTGTTCTATGTAAGGTTTGCTCAATTCTTGTTATCTCTGCATTTATCTACTAATTTACATGTTTTTTCTGTGCCTAACTTTCTTCTGCTTTTTTAGTATTTACTATGCTTAACTTTCCCTTCTCCCCTTGTATATCTTGCGGACTGGTACCTAATACTAGGACAGATTTTTAGGACAGGTACCTACTGATAAGATTGCATGCCAAAGTCAGCTTTTCTACACAAGTTTGTGAAGATTTTCTTTGCCTTGCTCATGCCCATTGCATTTGACAACCAATACCTCAAAATAGGTTCTCGTGGATTGAACAAAGTATTCCACACCTTTATTGCACTTTAGTGACTTTGCTGTGCTCTGCCCCTCTATTACGAAACATTTGCGGTTGATGATGTGTCTGCCTTGCTTTTGTAACAACCAACAAAATTTGTATAGTGAATGATAGAAGACAGAACTCTAATGCTCTATTTTGGTTATATTTATTTTGCTGGAACTAAATTGTCTAACTTTTCCAGTTGCACCGACCACCAGTGTTGGGGCCATCATCAGCACCAGCACGCCGGATGTGGCAGCGGTCAGAGGGGGAGAACCGGCGGCAGGAGGGACGGGTGCTGGTAAGTCATATTGCTCTTGCTCATTGCTAATTACTAACATATTCACTGCAAGGGTGTTGCTTGTGAAGCACTTGGTTGAGCAGCTGCAGTGAGGATTGAGTTCTTAATTCTAATGGCCTCCTTTCTCTGCAAATCAGCAGATTGAATGGAAGTTCCCAATGTTGGCATGATGGAAAAGCAAAGGATGGGTGGCTGAAAGAAAAAATGGGTGAAATGTTATAGGAGTGAAAGGATGTGTGGGTGAAAGGAAAAGAAAGATGCATAGGTGAAGGAGATGCAAGGGTGGGTGAAGATAGTTAAAAGGGGATAAAGGGGCGAAAGGGTTCGTCAGTGGGTGAAGGAAGGGTAAATATGTATGCTTGGGAGGGGAACGGGTGGATGGTAATGAACGATACATGGGCAAATGCCAGAAAATAGCTGAAAGCATGGTGTTTGAAAGGATGAATACTGGATAGGTGAATCCATGGATAGAAGGGTGGATAAATATGGATGGCTGGATTGGAATAGTGGAAGACTGGATGAGAGAGTAAAAGCTTAAATCAAATGGTGGGTATCAAAGGGTGAATAGATTAGATTAATGAAAAGAGGAGTGTATAATTGCTTGACTCAAGAAGAAATAATCTGTTGTGGAGAGGGATGTGTCTGCTGTTCACCTAATTCGCTTGCTTGGTTTGCATGGTTATCAAAGTTATGGTTAAAAGTGGGCGTATTTGAATTTCCTGACTTTACTCTTAACTCCCTGTAGTTGAAGCAAAGAAGATATGTATCCTCCCACCAATCATGGTCATGCCTCCCTCCATATTAGTCACAATGCTACTATGAGTATGTAACTGCAGTGAACAATAGTCATTTATGTGCAATGTGTGCTTCTGCCTCAGTTAATGCAGCATTTACAAAGTGGTCAATGCAGTCAAACTTAAAAAGGTGTTTCAGTTTCACCCCAGTGCCCACTCTGTCATCTCCTAGTACTTCTGTCCTTTGTTTCTTTCCAAGCTTCTGTCCCAGGCCACCCAAACAAAAATGTAAATTCCTTTTGCCATGTGCCACATTGATGTATAAGTTAATAATATGTCATGGCTTCCATAATGGATTCATACCAGTTCAAATTTTACCCTTTTGACATTCGGACATCAAGTCAACTACAGTGAGGCATGTGTGGGTAAAAAATGACCCTTTAACTTGTCATACAAAATCTACCACATCAAATTCCAGTGGCCCTAGGTGACCAGCAATTTACTGATACTGTGCCACTGTAGTTTTTTAAAATTTGTTTGAACAGAGCACAGTTTATAATTTGACATTTTTTATTTTTGTTTCCTGCTATAGCTACTCCTGGTGGACATCATCATCCAACTCACCAGGAGATAGTAGCACGGTTCCAGCAGCAGAGGCTGGAGGGCATCAGAAACAAATAACAGCGGCTTGTAGCCCCCCAAGAGGAGGAGGAGACCAAGGCAGCACTTATGGCCACTATCCCAAGCTCCTAACACCATGGAAGCCGGCAGCCAACCCGTCACAGTTCTACCACTGCTGCCCCCCCTCCCCATGCCAGGCCCAGGACCGCATATTCCAACACCGCGTCCTAGAAAACCTTGGGCGACTGCACAGACGAGTGGCACACAATGAGGCCACCCTCACTGATCCTGAACCCAACTCTAACTTGGACGTGCCTTCTTTGGACTCTTTTTAAATTTTTTTGTGTTAGTGGGAGGGACACTTGTGGTTGGAGAGGGTGGGGAGGGAGCTGGGATGGCATGTGTAAGTTACATGGACTTTTTGGGAATGGGGCTATTTGTTTGGGGAGAGGGGTAGGCCTGATATAGTTGGAAAGGGTGAGTGTTCTATTTGTAAAAATAAAAGGGTATCATTTATTTTACTTTATTTATGCCTCAGTCAAATGTTTTTTTGGTGTTTTAGTTTAGACTGCTGTTCTTAGTGTGGCCTGCTAGTAAAAAGTGTATGTCATTTGCTTATGCGAGTACCCTTGCTCTATTTCCCTGTGCAACTGAGCTATATTGATCACTAGTGGATGATTGTCATTGCCTATTTAGTCTAACAAATCCTAGATAACACATAGACAGTTAAGACAACATCTTCTCTAGTAGGAGTTAAATTACTAACTAAACAAGTTAACTACTTCAAGCCATAGTTCTTTTCTTACCTGAATAGATGAAGCCAGTGAGTCGTCGTCTTCTTACTGTAGGGGTTTTCCCAAGATGGCATTGTAACTCTTAAGGGGGTGACAGGTGGAAGTAGTAGCAGGATAGCACACTAACAGGGAAGACAGAACTTCACAGAAGGCGCCACTCCAACTACAGGATTAATCAAAGGGTAATGCATCACTGTCTACTCGATTGAAAGAATAGTAAAACAGAGTCACTGTGTCATTACAGCATAACCTTAGGAGGACTGAGACCAGACTACCACAATGACAGTATTTGACACATAGCAAAGAAGAGTCAGACCAGATATGATAATAAAATCTAGCAATATCAATTTCTTCTGAGCAATGGTGGTGAGCTATAAAAACTAAACGTAGGAAATGAAATCATGAAGGCCGTATGAAGTGGGGTCTGGCTTGAGTGGTTGGACCAAGCTGAGCCTTTATGGAACACACACACAGGCATGAATGATGATGATTTGATTGGGCAGGTGTGGAATATTGCTTATGTAGAAAGAGGCAGAAGGTCATGCAGTGAGTTGGTGTCACTTTCATCACTCCCTCCCCAGCAAGTGTCTGATTAATTTATGGTTAAAATTAAGTCACACCTCAAAAAATCACACATCCCAGGGGAAGAGGGTTAGGAGCTCTATGAATGGATGGGAAATGGGATTTGAGGAAAGGGATGACAAAGACAAATGATACGCGAAATAAACCGCAGCAATATTCATTGGTGTGTTGAGCAGCACACTGTCATCTGTCTGCTGTGGAAGGAAAGTGGAAACAAAGGGATAACTATGACACAATTCAGTCAAATGCATGCAATAAACTGCTCTTCAGCCCCAGAGAGGCCCCAGATAGTACATCCTAAATGTTTTGTTTTCTATTTTTGAAAAATAGAAATTATGGAAGATTGAAGATAAGCCACACAGTTCTAAAAATGATGGGGCAGATTTATAAATGGGCAGGGTGCAATGTATGTTAAAGGTAGGACATGTACTTGTGTGTTTTTACATGTCCCGACAGTGAAATACTGCCAAATTCGTTTTTCACTGTTGCAAGGCCTATCTCTCTCATTGGTTAACATGGAGGCTGCCTTTAAATATTCATAATGTGCAGTTCCCTTTTGAGAGCAGATAGAAACAAGGAGTTTGAGGTCTCTGAACTCACAATTCTAAAATACATCTTTTAGTGAAGCTGGTTTTTAGATTATTAGTTTGAAAACACCCCTTTTAGAAAGTGGGCATGTTCTTGCTTAAACCATTCTGTGACTCTGCTTGTTTGTGGGTTCCTTGTCTGGGTCAGACTAACAGTTGGGCTGTTTGTGAATCTTCACTAGGCAGTGACACAAAGGGAGCTGGTGTGTAGCATGCATATTCTGATGGGCCATCTAGGCTACAGTGGAGGGAGAATGGTCACTTACACCTGAATGGGCTGTGCCTTCCCTCACACAATGCAGTCTAAAAACCCCTGGTGTGTGTCTGGGGCCAGACCTGGGCAAGGAAGGATCCTGTAAACAAAAGAGACTTTCCATTGAAGTTGAGCAAACTCAAAGGCAGAAAGGGGTATAAATATTGGACCCAAAACCCCAGACTTTAGATTTCTTCAAGATTTGCTTCTGGAAGCAAAAGGAACCTCTGCCAAGGAGAAGAGCTGAGGAGAATTGTTGCCCCTGCCTGTGACTGTGCTTTATTGGGATATCCTGCAGTTGCTGCTTCTACCTGTGAGACGGGACAGCACTGGACTTTGTGGTATATTTCTTCTTCAGACGAATCTCCAAGGGCTTGAACTGAGCTTGCCCCTGTTCTGAAGTCTCAGAGCCATCAAAGACTTCCTCATCCAGCACCTGTACACCCTGCTGAGACTCCTGCCCTGCCAAGTGGTGCCTAAATCAGTCCCTAGGCCCTTGGCAGGGGTTCCTCTTGCTTACAGAAGCAAATCTTGAAGAAATCTAAAGTCTGGGGTTTTGGGTCCAATATTTATACCCCGTTCTGCCTTTGAGTTTTCCAAGTTAAGCCCTTGAAAGGAGAAGCTGGTGGAAAATAAAGAAGATCCAAAGAAACCGACTGTGGACGTCTCTGGACTGACGCCATTGCCGAATCTTGTGACACCGCCTGCAACCGAAGCCTTGCTCATCGCTGGAGTGCGATGACCCTCCAAGCCTGATGCTACTGCAGCCTCGCTGAAATCCACGACTCCCTGGAAGTCGCTTCATCACCTCATGACTGTGGGATACCAACTCTGCCGGAAGTGCACGGATCCAATGCTTTGCACCAATGTCACCTCACCTCCACCGCTCCACAGCAAGGACTCGACGTCCCTTCGTGATACCTCTGCTTCTTCGCTCTGCAGCATCAAAAACGATGCCACCTCAGATCCAGCGACGCCGCTATTCCCGACTCCGTGCACCAGCTTGTTTCCTCATTTTCACAAGGTACTGTACCTGGGGGTCTGTGTGACTCCATGACCGGTGCTATTGGCATCAGACTGTTGGGATTGACCATTTTGAAACATTTGTGTTTTTAAACACTATATTGAAGTTTAATCTTTAAAACTTCATAACTTTTCTTGTGTATGTTGAATTTTTGTTATTTTGGTCTTGTTTTGTTCAGATACATATTGCTTATTTTTCAAACCTGGTGTTGAGTCATTTTGATGTGTTTGTAACTGTACTACTGTGTGTGTTGGTACAAATACTTTACACATAGTCTCTGGGTTAAGCCTTTCTGCTTGTGCAAAGCTACCAAGGGGCTGAGCAGGGGTTAATCAGGTGTGTTTCTCCTTTGCCCTGACCAGAGTGAGGGCCCTTGCTTGGAGAGGGGGCAACCTGACTCTCCAGTGTCCTGAAGGGTAGATGTGAGCTTCTTCACTGCACACATGGCCAATTCCAATCTGGGCTTCTAATATATGACTATAAAAAGGGTGCGGCTGCATAAATCAGACATAAACATAATATTCCACTTTTTTGTTTTTTAAAGAAAGAAAGAAAAAAAGAAGTTTAATGAGAAATAATTATAAAGTTCTATGGTGGCACTGGCATACTCAGTCCGGGAAGTGGAGTTCGTCCTCAAACTCTACTGGCTCACAAATTGGTCAGTAAACACACTTGATTACAACCAATCATCCTCTTCTTCCTCTTGTGGTGTTTTGGGAATGGTGCAATCAGGTGGTATAAAATGCTGGTTCATTTTAATATGCTTAATATTGCCACATTTTGAGGCCAGAGACTGGTCCTTCTGACTATTACAACTGCACCAGCTGCACTGAAAACACATTCACCAGACACACCGGCTACAGGACAACCCAGACACTTTATTGCCAGCTTGCTGAGCTCTGGCCATTGACACATCTTCCCATACCAATACACCAATGGGTTTTGATCCACACACACCTCTTTCGGGTCATCCAGATACTCCTGGAGTATCCTCTGAAAGGTCATTGGTGATGCCACCTGCTTGACCACATTTTCCTTCACCTCTGCACTGGACTTAAGACCTGCCAATTGGAACCAAGCCAATGCAGAGGTTGGGTCTTATTCTTCTGTTGCTGTTGTCGCCAGTTATCTTTTTGGTGGGCTGGCAGCTGTGAGACAAGACTGCCCTCTCTGGAACTTTAAGGGGGCACCCCAGAACTTTGGAGTGGGACTCTAAGTTGCAGTTCTCCTGCTTGCTCAACAATCCACCTCTTATATTGTGAAGCATCCCCTTCAGAAAAAGGAATGAAAACAGAAAGAATGTTTTTGTAGCATGGATCAAGTAGAATGGCATAGATGTACGCTTTGAATGAGATGATGTCATTTTTCAGCCTTGCATTACAAGTCAAGCGATAGCTGAGGCTAGTAACCAATACACCCGCTTCTGAGTTTTTGGTCGCACCCCTGAATGTGAACCTTTCAGACACCTTATTCAGCTGCTCCTGTAGCAGATGCAATAACTGGATAGCTTGGCCCATTGTACTGTCCTCCTTGCTAACTTCCCTCATGAAAACCTCAAAAGAGAGCAGAATCTGTGTGAGGCATTTGAGTAGGCCTATTTGTCCGCATCCATGGTCATAGCTCTCCCAATTGCATCAGCTCCTCTTTCAATGACGTAGTCATTGATCAGTTTGTACTGCTCAAGTGTTGCAACATATAATAGATTGAGTTCCAATGCATTGGCAACTCCTGTATCAGGGTTTTAACTTGTACTCTGTTATGATGCTGAATAATCTGCAACTGTTTCCGGGCTTTAAAAGAATGACTGAAATGGTTGCAGATGTGTCTGCAGGTAGTCAGTATGTTTCTGACTCTGGTCCTTATTACGAAGTTGGTGGTCCGAAGACGGCCAGCCTCGCGGTGGTGGACAGACCGCCATGGTTGTGGCAGTCCAACAGCAACATTACAAGGCCAACCGACCACCATCACTGCTGGGATCAGTGAACCCGATGAGCTGAAGGTGGTACTAGTTGGAATCAGCCAGGGCGGTGCTGAATTAAGTGCCGCCCAGCTGATCACAACCTTGTTCTAGGCCAGCCTTTTCATGGCAGTCTGACCACCATGAAAAGGCTGGCAGAGAACAAGTACAATGGGTCACACGGGGGCCCCTCCACTGACCATGCGTAAGGCAGGGGCAGTGCAAGGGCCCCCCTGCACAGCACCCTCGAGATGCGCACTGTCTGCTGTGCAGACAGTATGCATTTCAAGGGTGTTGGTGCCCCCTGCATGTGGCAGCATTGCCGCCGGCTCTATTACGAGCGGGAGACAAAATATGGTTTCCGGCATTGTGCCCAGTGGGAAAGTCGTAATGGGGCCAGCTTGGAGGTCACCAACACTGCGGCAACCTCCCCATCCGTAGTTTGGCGGACTATGTTTCACTATGCTAATCTCATAATCAGTCCTTACGTCTTCTTTTTTAAGAAAGTAGTGTTTTTAAAGACGTAGTGTGCCAAACACAAGACTCTGAAATAGCCACAGTGTGCCATGGCCTTGACTATGTTACTGCCATTGTCCGTGGCAACAAATCCAAATTGAAGACCTCTGGGTCAAAGCCATTCAGATACCTTGCTATTAAATTCCTCCAAGATGTTTTTAGCTATGTGTGACTTCTCCATCAAGAACATGGCTTCCTTTCCATGCCGCTGAATGCTCTTAAAAATGTCATCAGGGTCAAGACCTGTAGATAGCTTTTGCTTTACCCCCAGAAAAGAGGTCCAGTGTGCAGTGTTGCCTGGCAACTGGTTGACATTTCTGTCATCAGGTGGATAGTGTGGACAACACTTTGCTACAAAGCTTATCCAACCAATTGCAGCATATTGTGATGCAGCACTGGAACAGCAACTCTGGCAGAATAGGTCTGCCTTGGAACCTTCCATTTTGGGCAGAGGGCTGCAACAAACTCTAAGAATACCACTCCTTCTACAAAAGAAAAAGGGAGAAGGTCCAGCGCTTAAATTTTTGCCAGATTGCCATTGTAAAAATGTACTATTGGGTAGTTGCGGTCGTAGGGCCCCTCCTGCCTAAAGATGCCTGTTACAGTAGCCTGGATTTTATTCTTCTGTGGGGCCACTGACCTAGGCGACTTTTCGGATGTAGGTGGTGGTAGAGTCAATGTGCATTGTGGTGCAGGCACTGTCTGCTGTGGTGTCTCCATCTGACTGAGTGAGATCGCTGAGGCAGGTGATTATCGCGTACTGGTGGAGACAGGGTTGCTTTGTGTGAGGATGATGTCACCCTTTTCTTCCTCACCTTCCACCATGATTTGACCAGGTGTAACTGATGTTTCCTGGCTCTCCTCACCTTCACCACCAGGACCACATTGAGCTGTTTGTTTAAGGTGCTGCTCCCACCGGATTCTGTGATCTTTTTTCATATGAGTTGTCTGGCCTACAGTACCATAATGTGAACTAGGCTTACCTCGATGAACACTCACGTGGCAAATAGAGCATATGGCAATGTCCTCCTCCAGTTTGCTAATTGTAAAAAAGTCCCAACTGGGGAGGAGTACTTTCTTATTGGGTCACTGCCAATGCATAAAGAAGAACTGGATGTAGGTGGTCATGGGTGTGTTGATTGCCTTTCTGCAGTGCATACTTGTACTGAGGTAGGGGTTGTCGCAGGTCTCCGCTGGGGCCTAACAAATTTGGGAGCTGATGGTGCTGCCTGTGACACATCCCTTGGAGCAGGTTTGATAGCAATTTTGGACTCCTCTGTGCTAGCTTCCACAATGATTGTGTTGTCGTCATCATCCTCATCATCCCCACCCATGCTTCTAAGTCTTTTTTGTGAACTTTTCTATTCCCTTGCCTCTCTTGGCATATCCTGGAGTCCGCTAGGGTCCACTCCATGCCCCTATCATCGTCATCAAAAGAGGTGCTTGGAGAAGATGGTGGAGTAGTACTCTGCCTTTTTCTTGCTGAAGATCTGGGAGCCCTTGATTCGAAAAGGGGAGGTTCTTGCTTGACATAAAGCTTGACCTCCTCTTCTGCTCCAACTTTGAGAAGATCTGGCTGCTGTCCACTTTGCTCTGTTTCCTGAAAGGATTGAGTACTACTTTGTGAAAGGGAAAAATCCAGTTCAACATCACTGCTTTTTGGCATCGCCATGATTGCAGTGGGTACCTCACTGACAGACATGGTCTTGGGCTTGGGTTTGGGTGTTGCAGTAGGCACACATCTCCTGAAAAAGGTTGCAGTTGGCACGCCACTAGTGGAAAGCTGCTTCTTCTCACTGGCCACTTTCTTGGGAGCAACTTTCTTTGGGGCCATCTTAACCAGCTGTAGGTTGGAAATGGTACTAAGATGCACAAGCGAAAGAGTTTGTTGCTTGTGGACAGGGCTTCTCTTTGGCAGTACTGCAGGTGAGGGAGGGTCTCTTCTCTTGTACACCTAAAAACAATCCAAGCAAGAAAAACATGTAGGTAATGAAATGTGGCATTGTTGCAGCAAGTTGAAAATAGAACAGAGAAATGCGATCTTAGTGCAGTGTTTTACTTATGTAACATACCTAGTATTTAATAAAACATAGTAAAGGTAAGCCACATCACCACACCATAAACAGTGCCAGTGTTCTTTCCCTAAAACTGCAAAAGTATTGATACACTTGGCAACACCTTTAGCTGCCACTATAAGTCCCTAGTAAAGGGTAGCTGCCAATATAAGTCCCTAGTAAATATAGCACTTCAGTACCCAGGGCGTAGGGTACTAAGGGTAGGACCCTGAGGGCAGCAGCACAATTGTGCTACACTCATGTGTCATGCATCTAGATGGACCCACACTGCCATTGCAGGCTGAGTGTCCTGGTGCAATCCTAAAATGCAAACTTGACATGGCACACAGCCTGTGTGCCTTGTTCACTACACACAGCATGCAATATAGGTATGTCCCCCCTCTGGCAGGCCTTCCAGCCCTAAGGCAGGGTGCAGTATACTGTATGTGTGGGCACAAATGCATGAGCTGTGTCTGTGCCAAACCTAGGACATAGTAAGTGAACAGAGCAGACATTTTTGCATGTGTTGGACACTGGTCAGAACATGTTTCACAGCTACATGATGGCTACTCTGAACCCCGGTTTGTTTGGTATCAAACAACTCAGAATGATAAATCCACCTTAGAGTTGACCCCCTGCAAAGCTAACTAACACTGGAATGGTCCCTGGCTAGTCACAACCAGCCTACCACCACCGGACAAGATTCTGGAACCCTGGGGTGAGAGCTCCTGCTCACTGGCTTCCAAAATAAAGCCCTTCCTGGGTGTAGTTGTCACACCTTCCTCCTCAGGAATGTGCACTGCCCTGCTAGTGAGCTTCAAAGGGCTTATTACCTTTGAAACTCGACCCCCAAGCCTGCTGCTAGCAGCAAATGGAGCCCCCATCGCAATTCCCCACTTTTGGCTAGGGCAACAGCGGAAAAATACATAAAGGAGAGGAGGAGTGGCCACCACCAGCTTGTACCACCCCTAAGGCTTTGCATGCAAGGTGACCCCCTCCATTTAATTTTCCTCTATCTTACATGGTAGGAAAATAGCCTATCAGGGATAGGGAAGTGACCTCTGCCCACAGGAAGTGATCACATAGTGGGTGTAGCCACCCTAAGGAAGATGACCCACTGGTCACTATTAGGCACTCCCCTAAATGCCCACTAAA
Organism: Pleurodeles waltl; assembly: GCF_031143425.1. Classification (NCBI taxonomy): domain Eukaryota; kingdom Metazoa; phylum Chordata; class Amphibia; order Caudata; family Salamandridae; genus Pleurodeles; species Pleurodeles waltl. The sequence continues at coordinate 380,126,824 of NC_090437.1, read as the reverse complement.
TACAGTATTAAGTGGGCACCCCTAGACCTGAGATTCAGATTCCAAGGACACAAGAAGACCAGCAACAGAGAAGACCAAAGGCTTGAGAACTGAAGTCCTGCTGCATCAAGAAAAATATGCCAAACCCTGTCTGCTGCACCCAGGTCTCAACAATCGCCGCTGAGGGGTTGCTCAGACATCAAACACTCTCTAAAAATCCCCAGAGAACCACCACTCTTCTAAAAATTGCTGAAGATCTCCCTCCAGAGTGAAGGCATCATTTTCTTGCAACCAAGACCAAAAGACTAGTGAAGGCTAGTTCACTGACCGGCTGCTGACCAAGGAACCAGAAACAGCAGCCAGATCATATTTCACTTGACAGACCGTGAGGACCAAACCCGTAAGTATGCCAAATTCGGTGTCACTGCAACCGCCAGTGGCTGAACCATGCAATAGTCCCAGGTACTGGTCACTCAATGTCGGACACCAGGAAGGAAAGTCCACTATGGACTCCAAAAGGCCCTGCTGACCTGTGAGCGACCCTCAAATTGACCTACTTCCTGCTTCCAAGGGCACCTTTGCGCAAAGCTCTTGGTTCATCTATCTGCTTTGCACCCGGCCTCCCTGGGCTCCTTCACCAGAGAACCAGCTGTGCTCTCAGGGTCCCCCACTCCTACAACCTCTACATTTCAAGGGGACCCATTGGAGTTACCTCAAAGTCCACCTGTGCATTGCTTTTCCAAGTGTCCCCTGCAGTGGTCCTTCACCGGCTGCAAGGATTTTTCAGCAGCTCTTCTCTCTGAAACCGGCAACTGCCCAAACTCCTCTGGCTGGCCCACAGGACTTCTCGATGGCCTTGATCTAAGAACAAAAAGAGAAATTGGTAAACACATTGCTTGATTTTATATGCATTTTTAGAGTTTTCTCCCACTGATTCCTGTGGTACATAATTGCGCACAAAAAGAAAACGTTTGCTAAAAAGTACTTACCCAATTTTGATGATCTAGCTCTTTAAATTTTTATAGAAATTTGAAGTATTTTTGTGAATTGGTCTTGAGTTATTCCCTTGAGTGTGTGTCTTCATTTATTGATACTTTGAGAACAACAAATGCTTTCCACTTCGCCAAGATTAGCCTAATTGCTCAATCAGGCTACCATAAAAATGAGAGCACAGGTGGTCTCATTTTTACCCCTGTAAACCAACGTGTGGTTGTCCAGACTCACTGCACAGTGGGTCCAGGGTTGCACACTACATAGAGAGCCAGCCTCGTAGACCCCCCCCCATTGCAGTATTGATCAGTATAGGGAAAGGTGCGGAATACATTGTGACATGAAGGGTTAATTAGCTTGAACAGTGTAGATGAGCGTGATGCCTGATGAAGCCAGAGCAACGTGGAAAAAATTCACGATGTTTGCTTTCAAGCTTGTTTTTTTATGACATTCCGTAGATAAACGTATTCACAGCTGCATGTGTGAGAAACAGATTGTGAAGGAGATTCAGTCTCAACCTAGAGAACGAGACCACAGTAAAAGATGGAATGAAAACAATGGCCAGGGAATGGCAAGGCAGCCAAGAGACATGTGCTGATAACATAGCTAGAAAATACTGGAAGGGGATAGAATCCAAGCTTCAGGTTACTTAAACACTGAAAGGTGAGTGAGGGAATTGAAGCTCGCAGATGGAGTTGTGAAAACTGTCATCTTCAGACCCAGAGCTGCCTCCCTGTTGTGCTGTTCAGAGATTGTGAAGCTCGAGGGGGAGAGAGGTCCAAGCGGGCAGTAGAGGGCTTCCCAGCATTTCGTGGACTAAGTTAAGTTCCACCCAGGGATGAAAGGCCTTTGTTTCTCTGCTCTAATTATTATGGTAGATTATTATGCTTGCACTGTGTTTATAATCTGAAGTATTCAGCTTGTTTATATTTTGCTTTGCTTTTTAAACATCGTAGTGTGAGCCTGCTACAGTAATTGAGACATACATTTTGGTATGCAGTTAAGCAAAGCTAATCTGAAGAATTCAGCTCGTTTATATTTTGCTTTCTGAACATCATAGTGTGAGCCTGCTGCAGTAATTGAAATATGCATCTTGGTGTGCAGTAAATCAAAGCTGATCTGAAGTATTCAACTTGTTTATATTTTACTTCCTGAACATCGTAGTGTAACGCATTTTGGTATACAGTTATTCCAAGCTTATATCTGTCAATGAACTCTTTGCTCATATGTATACATAGATGCTCTTTCTCATTGTAGTGTACATATGTATATATATATATATATATATATATATATATATATATATATATAGATGCTCTTAATTGCTATTTTTATTCTGCCATTGTTGAAGTGCTAAATTAATACATTTCCCTGAAATTCTAGTAAAGCTAAATTGTATTCATAATTGGCGTGTGGTCCTTCATTGAGCGTCCTCATTGACTTATACCGAACAGGTGTCAATCAATCACCTGGATAAGACAAGTATTCAAAGGGCAATGTGGGCTGGGGAAGCACATCATCACTGGACATGAAAAACTTGGCTGAGCTTAACTAGACTGGACAAATTGTTGCTTGGCAAAAAAACATGGTAGACATTCTTGCCCTTTCCCTTGCACACAGTTCTGTGCAGCACAGCAAAGTGAGTTGCTGCACTGAGCAACATAACATGTTTAACTTAACCATATTGTTCGTTGATAACATTTACCCCGTAGATCATCCTGGTTCTCACCCGCAGTGCTGTCCAGTTACTTCTGTCACCAACTCTGTTAGGATAAGTAACACCATCTACATCTCACAGGAGTCCAACTCCTCCTGGCCTTGTGAACTTCCTCCAGTCTGCATGGCTGTCCTCACATTCTGGCCAGTTTCTCCTTGGTCCTGCGTCTATAATCATGCCACCTTTTCTCAGCTCTGACACTGTCCTTTTAGCTTGGCCAACACTGTTGATCTTGTGGACTGCCAAATGACTTCCTTCTTCCCTAATGGCAATCTTGACGTGACAAAGAGAAGGTGTTCATTTTTTGTCACCTCAGCTATTAATATTTGGTTCTCCTCACAGAAATTGCTCTTCCTCTTCCTCTTTGCCTGCCATGCTGTCTGGTCGTCTCGGCTGTGGTTGGGATTGTTGCCCTCCTGACTTGTAGATGCATTTGCCTCCATTTTCTGCATTTGTTGTGGGTTGCTGCTCAGATTTTGAAATGCATAGTTTTTTTAATGCATACTACGACACAACACACTCCGTCATGTCGCAATGCGGATTTGTGGTACTTCCAAGTGCTTTACAACACACAAATCAACTTTGGATCACGTAAGAACAGTTGCCTTATGCAAGCTTGTGGTATGTTTTTTTAAAGCATCAACATTTTTGACGCAGCTTAGGGTCTTACTACATGGTGTGCTGTTCCATGGATATGGCGCAGCCATGTCACAAGGAAATGATGCACCAAAGTGCAAGCTTTTTTGATGCAAAGCCGCTGCAATGCAGCGTAGCATCATTCTCAAATTTCTCGCCCTAACTGTGAGCACTTTGCATGTTTTTTTCACACACCATTAAACCGTTTTGTTGTCCTTCCCGTCTTTTAAAATATGTTGTGCGAAAAGGTAAAGTTCTTACTTTCTGTTTACAATGTGACTTATTCATACATACTGAGTCTTTGAACTAAACATTTTCATTGATTTCCTTGCATTTATTGTCTTTGTGCTACTGTTTTGCTTGATACCTACACAGGAGCCACTTTGTTGCCTTATGGGTTTAGGAGACAGCAAAAATTCAGGTCCACTTGTCCCCTCCCACTCCTGGGCCCTGGTGCACTATTGATAGCGCCATTCGTGGTTGGAATGACAAGATAATGGGGGTCATTACAACATTGGCGGTAAAAGCTGCTTACCGCCGTGCAGAAGACCGCCAATACACCGCGGCGGCGGCGGGAGACCGCCACAGCTATTATGACACACATCACGGATTCCGCCGAAATTCAGGCACCCACACAAGTCTGCCACACCAAAGGTCAGCGATAAATATACGGAAACAAATCCTCCACCTCCACGCCAACAGAAACACGCTCATGCTATTACGACCCACGAATCCACGCAGCGGTCTTTCAACCGCGGTATTCCATTGGCGGTACACACCGCCGCGCTCAAAATACACACACAGCTCCAAAACACCACCACATTGGACAATTACAAATACACACACCTGATACACATACACACACCACTCCCACACACCCAACACAATATAAAACACACACCCACATCGCCCACAAACCCCTATGACCAAAAATTCAGAGACGAAGGCCAGAGAGAGACAGCATAGAATAGATAACACCATCACACATAGGCACACTACACCATCACCCACACAAAATCCACGCACAAAACACCACATACCACTACACTCACCACACTCATCAACACATACACCACCCCACACATCACACACACCACCCCATGTCACGCCAAAGACACCCCCGCTTCTCCGAGGAGGAGCTCAGGGTCATGGTCGAGGAAATCATCAGGGTAGAGCCACAGCTATTTGGCTCACAGGTACAGTACACATCCATAGCCAGGAAGATGGAGCTATGGTAAAGAATAGTGGACAGGGTCAACGCTGTGGGACAGCACCCAAGAAATAGGGAGGACATCAGGAAGAGGTGGAACAACCTTCGGGGGAAGGTGCTTTCCACGGTATCCAGGCACCACATCGCGGTACAGCGGACTGGCGGCGGACCCCCACCTCCTCCCCCACAACTAACAACATGGGAGGAGAAAGTCTTGTCCATCCTGCATCCTGAGGGCCTCGCAGGAGTCGTTGGAGGAACCGACACTGGTAAGTCAAATCTTCACTATCATATCCCCCACCCTACCTGCATGCTATCACACAACCCCACCCTCACACCCTCCCCTATCACCCTAACTCCTCACTAATCTACCCATAACACCAACCACCCATCCCAACCCCAAGACCTGCATGACACAACTAAGCATGGACACCCATCACTAAAGCATGCCCACTGCACATACCCACAACATCCCCCAAACATCACCACACAAGCCCCCACACAGGAATGCCTGCACTGGGGTTCACGCACACCCAACCATTGCACACCATGAAACACACACATGCAATAACCATCGCCTCCACCCCTGGGCACCATCGTAGGGGTGCTGACGGACATTTAAAAGACCTTGAGGGACACCGTGGCACTCCAAGGGGCCCCTGACACTAGCCAGGACGATGAAATGCCCACCACCTCCGCCGGCACTAGTGGACAGGACGCCCCGCCACAGGACCAACACACCAGCACCCCACCCCCTGCAGACGGACAACCACCACGAAAGCGGGCCCTGAGATTCAGGAACAGGACAGAGCAAGATGGCAAGACCCCCGCCAGGAAATAAGACCACCCTGATTGTCCCCCCACTGTCCCACTTTGTTACCCTGTCCAGATTGGAACTGCCCCAGCTTCACTTCCAATGGCCAGATGTGCAATGTACCTGTGAGACTAATAGACTGGACTCTGCCATGGACATTCTTCCACCATGACCTCTCCCCATTTCACAACCCCCCTACATTTTTATGCACTTCAATAAACACCCTTGAAACCTCAATAATATTGGAGTCAGTCAATGATTGTGAACTTTGTATTGTCAATTACAGTGTTAAAAAAGGTTATCCATTGGAAGGTCAACATACCAATGTCACACATCACAAGCCTTTCAAGGATGCAAGCTGTTGACACGTAGGTTACCACATTACTGAAACTGAAATGGAAGGTGACAACTCAGTTACCAAATAGGGAGTGAAATGTAGGTACAGGATAGAGGTAGACGTGTGAAATGTAATATAATGTGAAACATGAAACTGTACTCACCTGTGTCTCATTGAAAATATTGCTGTATGACTGACTCCCTGTTGTCGTTTTCATCTTCATCAGCTTCATCCTCATCACTGTCCACAGGCTCCACAGGCTCAACCGCTGCAACAACACCGTCATCTGGATCATCCTCCTGCAGAAAAGGCACCTGGCGTCGCAATGCCAAGTTATGGAGCATGGAGCAGGCGATGATGATGTCGCACACCTTCTTCGGTGAGTAGAATAGGGACCCACCTGTCATATGGAGGCACCTGAACCTGGCCTTCAGGAGGCCGAAGGTCCGCTTGATCACCCTCCTAGTCCGCCCATGGGCCTCATTGTAGCGTTCCTCTGCCCTGGTCCTGAGATTCCTCACTGTGGTCAGTAGCCAGGACAGGTTGGGGTAACCAGAGTCCCCCAATAGCCATACACGGTGCCTCTGGAGTTCACCCATCATATCAGGGATGCTGCTATTCCGCAGGATGTAGGCGTCATGCACTGAGCCAGGGAACATTGCATTTACCTGCGAGATGTACTGGTCTGCCAAACAGACCATCTGGACATTCATGGAATGATAACTCTTCCTGTTCCTGTACACCTGTTCATTCCTGCGGGGGGACCAGAGCTACATGGGTCCCATCAATGGCACCTATGACGTTGGGGATATGTCCAAGGGCATGGAAGTCACCTTTCACTGTAGGCAAATCCGCCACCTCAGGGAAAATGATGTATCTCCTTACGTGTTTCAGCAGGGCAGACAACACTCTGGACAACACATTGGAAAACATAGGCTGGGACATCCCTGATGCCATGGCCACTGTTGTCTGAAAAGACCCACTTGCAAAGAAATGGAGCACTGACAGCACCTGCACGTCAGGGGGGATTCCAGTCGGATGATGTATTGGTGACATCAGGTCTGTTTCCAACTGGGTACATAGTTCCTGGACTGTGGCACGGTCAAACCGGTAGGTCACGAAGACATGTCGCTCTTCCATTGTCAACAGGTCCACCAGCGGTCGGTACACCGGCGGATTCCACCATCTTCCAATATGTCCCAACTGACGGTGCCTAAGAAGGACAACAGCGAAGAAACTGTCAGCATTCCTCCAGGTATGTACCCACAGTCACACACAAGACTACAACAGACAATTAACCCATCCGTGAAAGGTTTTGAGTGTAGGCCTCAGTATGTGTGACGCAGTAGTAATTGAAGCCATGTGGGCCCCTGAAATGGCGGCTGCCTGACCTCTAAACTGGTACATTGGAATTGTGGGGTAACTGCGCTGGCGTTGGACACCGTCGCGGTAGGCGGTCGTAGAGCGCGGCGCAATGCTGCATTGGTTAACATTGGACCCTATGGGTCCCAGGAGCCAATGAACAGGTGCGCTGGCGGTGATGATGCGCACCGCCGCGGACGTCACCACCATTTTCTATCTGTTCAATCACTAGATACCTGACCTTCGACAGGAGAGGACCTACACTGCTAGTGCTGCTGTGACCTCGGTCTGGAAGCGACGATGGCTGCTGCGTCTGGGGAAAGGGCCCCTGCCTTCACTGCACAGGAGTTGGAGAAACTTGTGGATGGGGTCCTCCCCCAGTATACGCTACTCTACAGTCCTACAGACCAACAGGTTAGTACACAGGGAGCACGTTGTATGGGCTAGGCCTGGGTGGAGAGGGCTGGGTGGATGAGGGAAGGGGGCAGAGTACATAGAACAGTCATGCATGGGGATGAATGGGCCACAGGGATAGAGTTGGGAGGGGGCCAATTACAACGACGGTGCTGTAGGTAATGACTGTTCCTCTTTCCTTGTGCATGTCATGTAGGTCAGCGCCCACCAGAAGAGGGACATTTGGCATGCCATCGCCAAGGAAGTCTGGACCCTGAGGGCCCACCAGAGACGGGGCACCCACTGCCGGAAGAGATGGGAGGACATTCGCCGCTGCAGCAAGAAGACGTCGGAGGCTCAGCTGGGGATGGCCTCCCAACGTGGGAGGGGTGCCCGTCGCACCATGACCCCCCTGATGTTCCGGATCCTGGCGGTGGCCTACCCGGAGATGGATGGGCGCTTAAGGACATCACAGCAGACACAAGGGGGTGAGTACAACCTCATCCTATGGACTTTGCGTGCAGTGGAGCTGTCTGGGTGGGGGTGGTGGGCTGTGGGTGTCCCTAGGCCAGGGCGAGTTAGGTAGGCAAGGCCCCTCCGTTATGTAGGCCATGTGGCACTCTACCCCAGCTCAAAAAACGGCAAATTGATGTATAGTTGCCCCTTTGCCATCCATGTGGGCAGATTTCTACCATTGTCATGTAGGCCATATCCCAGAAATTGCATGTGCTGAGGGCAGGAGCACGGCGTAATGCAGGGAGCTGCTGCGTTTGTCTTGTCCGCCAACGGTAGCGGTATGCCATGCACTAAAACTCTTTTTCTTCTGTCTCCACCCTTTTTCTGCTCTCCCTGTCCTTCTGTACATCAGCATCAACAGGCGGAGGCACAGTGGCACCGGAGTATGAGGGAGCTGCATCCCACATGGCCATGGAGGGCCACACCACAGACTCTGAATTCACCAGTGGGACGGAGGGCGAGGGGAGCTTCACGTCGGCCACAGGATCACCAAACAGCGACACGGACTCGTCCGCCGATGGGAGCTCCCCTGTGGTGGCGGCACCATCTGTGCGCCCCACTTCTACAGGTACAGCCGCCACCTCCCCTACCAGCACCGCCCTCCCAGCAGCCCCTCAGCGTTCGCCCCGTGCCCGCTCACCCAGGAGGGTAGGCATCACCTTCGCCCCAGGCACCTCAGGCCCTGCCCCAGTCACCCCAGCTGCCCTCAGTGAGGAGGCCATTGACCTCCTCAGGTCACTCACTGTTGGGCAGTCTACCATTGTGAATGCCATCCAGGGTGTAGAACAAGAGTTGAAACACGGTAATGCATTCCTGGAAGGCATTCATTCTGGTCAGGCTGTCCTTCAGCGAACCCTGCAATCTCTGGCCTCAGCACTGATGGCAGCCATTGTCCCTGTGTCCAGCCTCCCCCCTCCAACTTCCTCCACCCAGACCCAATCCCCTGTACCCCAGCCCATCCCCACCTACAGACCAGCATGCACACAAGTCAACACACACAAGTAGCTCAAGCAAACATAGGCACCACACACACCACAGGCACTCACACAAGCATCAGACCCATACAGACACAGCAGCATCCACTGTCTCCACTGTGTCCCCCCACTCCTCTTCTCCCTCCTCCCTCCCAGTCTCGTCTACACACACACCTGCATGCACCACATCTACAGGCACTAGGACTCGCACCAGGACACCCAGCACCTCAAGCCGCTCACCTGCACTCACCACCTCCACTGCCATATACACGTCCCCTGTGTCCTCTCCCAGTGTGTCTGTGACGCCCCCTCCCAAAGTACACAAACGCCGGCAATCACTCACCCAACATCCATCCACCTCACGACAGCCTCCAGTACCTGCACCTGCACCCAAAACAGCTAAAGTGACACCTCCTACAACCACCTCCTCTTCCTCCACTCCCAGAGCCCCTCCAGCTACCCATCCCAGTGTACGTCAGAAACTGTCCCTATCTCAAATTGACCTTTTTGCCCCGAACCCCCCCTCCAATTCATCAGTCCCGTCGTAGCGCCTCAGCCAAAAAGCCTCCAGTACCAGTGGTGCGTGTACCAGGTTTTTGGAGTGCCCCGTCCACCAGGGCAGGCAGTAGGACCCGGAGCCAAGGCACTGTCAGCCCACCCCCTGTAAAGGCTCCGAAATTGGAGAGTGGACGACGGGACCGTGTCAAGACTCCTGGTGGGACAAACAGTGAAATGGGATACAAGGCGATTGGTGAGTCATCTGTAACTCAAAAGAAGGTGGGGAAGGTCCTGAGGAAGTCTCCCCAACCTGTTGTGAGTGTCACGGCGGAGAAGTGCGCCATCATTTCCGGCGGTCCAGACACAACTGCCAGCACCGTCGTTACTGGTCAGGAGACCACCGCCAGAGTCACAGCCCAGGAGGGCCCAAGTATCATTACTGGTCCAGAGACCACCGCCAGAGTCATAGCCCAGGAGGGCTCAAGTATCGTCACTGGTCCAGAGACCACCGCCAGCGTCATAGCCCAGGAGGGCTCAAGTATCGTCACTGGTCCAGAGACCACCGCCAGAGTCATAGCCCAGGAGGGCTCAAGTATCGTCATTGGTCCAGAGACCACCACCAGAGTCATAGCCCAGGAGGGCTCAAGTATCGTATCTGGTCAGGAGACCACCGCCAGAGTCATAGCCCAGGAGGGCTCAAGTATCGTCACTGGTCCAGAGACCACCGCCAGAGTCATAGCCCAGGAGGGCTCAAGTATCATCACTGGTCCAGAGACCACCGCCAGAGTCATAGCCCAGGAGGGCTCAAGTATCGTAACTGGTCAGGAGACCACCACCAGAGTCATAGCCCAGGAGGGCTCAAGTATCGTCACTGGTCCAGAGACCACCGCCAGAGTCATAGCCCAGGAGGGCTCAAGTATCGTCACTGGTCCAGAGACCACCGCCAGAGTCATAGCCCAGGAGGGCTCAAGTATCGTAACTGGTCAGGAGACCACACGCGGAGTCACAGCCCAGGAGGGCTCAAGTATCGTAACTGGTCAGGAGACCACCGCCGGAGTCACAGCCCAGGAGGGCTCAAGTATCGTTACTGGTCAGGAGACCACCGCCACCGCCGGAGTCACAGCCCATGAGGGTCCAGAATCCCACAGCCCTGCTGGGCAATGATGGAACGTCAAGCCACACACCAACATCCAGTGTGGAGTTCGTCATGCCACACACCAATGTCCAGTATGGAGTTCGTCATGCCACACACCAATGTCCAGTGTGGAGTTCGTCATGCCATACACCAATGTCCAGTATGAAGTTCGTCATGCCACACACCAATGTCCAGTGTGGAGTTCGTCATGCCACACACCAACGTCCAGTGTGGAGTTCGTCATGCCACACACCAATGTCCAGTATGGAGTTTGTCATGCCACACACCAACGTCCAGTGTGGAGTTCGTCATGCCACACACCAATGTCCAGTATGGAGTTCGTCATGCCACACACCAATGTTCAGTGTGGAGATCGTCATGCCACACACCAATGTCCATTGTGGAGATCGTAATGCCACACACCAATATCCGTACCAGAACCGCCATGGCAAAGCACCGCTGAACAGGGCAAAGACCGCCATGGCTAAGCACCGCTGAACAAGGCCAAGACCGCCATGGTGAAGACCGCTGAACAGGGAAAAGACCGCCATGGCTAAGCACCGCTGAACAAGGCCAAGACTGCCATGGTGAAGACCGCTGAACAGGGCAAAGACCGCCATGGTGAAGACCGCTGAACAAGGCCAAGACCGCCATGCAAGACCGCTGAACAGGGCAAAGACCGCCATGGCAAAGCACCGCTGAACAGTCCATAGCCAGCCATGGCAAAGCACCGCTGAACAAGGCCAAGACCGCCATGGTGAAGACCGCTGAACAGGGCATGGACCGCCATGGTGAAGACCGCTGAACAGGGCAAAGACCGCCATGGCAAAGCACCGCTGAACAGTCCATAGCCAGCCATGGCAAAGCACCGCTGAACAAGGCCAAGACCGCCATGGTGAAGACCGCTGAACAGGGCAAAGACCGCCATGGTGAAGACCGTTGAACAGGGCAAAGACCGCCATGGTGAAGACCACTGAACAGGGCAAAGACCGCCATGGTGAAGACCGCTGAACAAGGCCAAGACCGCCATGGTGAAGACCACTGAACAGGGCAAAGACCTCCATGGTGAAGACCGCTGAACAGGGCAAAGACCGCCATGGCTAAGCACCGCTGAACAAGGCCAAGACTGCCATGGTGAAGACCACTGAACAGGGCAAAGACCGTGTGGGTATGAATAGTCCGGCACATCAGGCATCGTTCTCCCATGTGCAGCTGGGACTGTGACAGGACATGTACTTTCACGGGGAGACTCATCCAGTCTGGGCACCAGTCCCACCCAGTACCAGTAGAGAACTGCATCTACTTGCGAAGATGTGTCTTTGCACTCCCCAGGATGGCACAGTGGGCAAGCCATCCACTGTAGAGAGTTGAGAGACTGTGGCTTTGCACTCCCCAGGATGTAACAGTGGGCAAGCCACCCACTGTAGAGACTTGAGAGACTGTGGCTTTGCACTCCCCAGGATGGCACAGTGGGCAACCCACCCACTGAAGTGACTTGAGAGACTGTGGCTTTGCACTCCCCAGGATGTAACAGTGGGCAAGCCACCCACTGTAGAGACTTGAGAGACTGTGGCTTTGCACTCCCCAGGATGGCACAGTGGGCAACCCACCCACTGAAGTGACTTGAGAGACTGTGGCTTTGCACTCCCCAGGATACATCAATGGGCATGGAGCCCCGTCGTGGATCTGGCTTCGCATTCATGTGGCTGAGGTGCCCCCCCTTCACTTCCCCCTGAGGTGCCTGTATTGTTTCTATCTGATGCCCCAGCAGTGTTCTCTCGGATTTTGGTCAGGTATCTATTGTGGGCGTCGCCCATGCATTTTTGGACTGTTGGTGCACGGACATTGTTGTGAACATCTCTGCACTACTTCTTGTATTGTACATTTATTTTTGACAGATTTTGTGATATATATATGTCTGTATATTTTTTAATGAGTAGTATATTGGCACAATACAAAGTTTGACCGCTATTCGCTTTGTCTTTGCATTCTTCCGGGAGGATTGTGGGTTGTTACTGTGATTTTTGTGAATGCACTGGTGTGTATGTTGTAATATGCGAGGGTGGGGGTGTTTGGTGGGTGTCCCCGTAACTTTTGCCTCCCCCCTCCCCCGTGTCGTAGGTGCTGTACTCACCGGTATGTTCTGCACCTACGTGTGCTGTTGGTCGTAGATGAGCAGGAATGCAAGGGCAGGGAGTATTTGTAGTTCCGGCTCCATGGTGTCCTCGTGGGATGTGTTGAGGTTAGCGTTTTCCCATAGCACAAGCTGTTTCCGCCGTGTTTTTATCCACGGTGAATCCGCCCCGGAAAAGGTGGCGGATTGGTGTGTTGTGATAGTGTGGGCGGTACATTGTCTTCCGCCTGTCTGTTGGCGGTGACCGCAGCGCTGTTTGTCTGTACCGCCGTGGCGGGCGATGTGTTAAAGTGGCTGTCTTAGTTGGCGGTTTCCGCCAGGGTCGTAATTCCCTTTTTTTGTCCGCCGGCCTGTTTGCGGTATTACCGCAGCTTTAACACCGTCCGCCAGGGTTGTAATGACCACCAATGTCTCTTAGGAAAACAAGGACTCATTCATGCAGGTCTGACTCAGGCATGTTAGCCATCGGCGGGATTTCTCTAATCATTTACAGGCATTTATTGAATCAATCAGCATATTCTGAGCAAAAACAATGCTGTAACAGGACAGAATGGATTTCATTCCCGTATGCTTAGCGCAGCCTTTGAAACGATTTCCCTTCGCAGCCTGAGGCAGCGCCAAAACAAGTTGCACCAATGACTCTTTTAAATCCAGTAATTTCCTTTACAACTGCGAGGTAGCAAAGTCCATCCTTCAGCAAGCAATCGCTTGCACTCAGCATAATTCTCTCACTGTCACACTTCTAAGCAAGTTCTGCAAGGTCACCAAATTTGTATATTCCTTTCAGGATGTTACATTCAGGGGCATATTTATAAGCCCCTAGCGCCACCAGAGCCTCTTTTTTTGATGCTCCAGTGGCGCAGTGCACTGCGCCATATTTACAAGGCCAAGCAAAGCCACCTTGCGTGGCTTTTCTAATGGCCTTGTAAATATGGTCCCCTTACAGCATTGCTCTGAGTGAATGGGGCATTCCATGGGGGTGGATGTAGATGTTCTCACGCAACCCCCATGGAATCTGATGCATTCCCAGATTGGCTGGGAATGCTTCAGATTCCTCTTTCAATGTGTGATGCATTCTGCCATTAGTGGATAGCAGCCTACAAGCTTTGAACTGGAAACGTGGTATGCTTCCAACATGGACCTGTAGCAGCTCCGATGAAGCCAAGCAGCTGAACAGGGTCAATTCCAGGGAATCAAACGTTGCCATGCATGCCAGAAAAATATATCCTTCCGCGGACAATGCATGTGACAAAGAGGCCCTCCGCCAGGTCTCCGTGCTTCCTCTGGTGTGATGTTCAGGGGCGTAGGAGACACACTTGCTGTACATGAGGAGCCCGGACTCCCCTGCTGTGTGAAACAGCTGCACCACATTGACCCCTGCCTGGAGACGAAACATGTGGCATCTTGTTGCTTTCACTTTCGGAGCCTGGGTTGGTGGAACTGTCACGGAAAACCATCCTTTGCAGAATGTGCGTCTGTGGTAGGAGGTGCTTTGGGTGAAAAGTGGAAAGCTCCCATGTGGCTCTTATTCCCACTGTAACGTGAAAACTAATGGACATGCTTAGTCAGCCCTATCTCAGGAACCCAGGAGTGATACATCTTTGCCAAATTCTGGGTTTTGGAGACAGTCGGACCAGGTGAAACTTATTGGATTTGTTAGCGCTTCTCAATTGCTCCGTGCAAACCCTTTCTACCACCCGTACTAAGACACCGTTTCTTTACGTCATTTTATGTTACACAAGCAATAAAATAGTGTAAAATGTATTTCAATTGTCATTCCAACTGTGCAGCGTTTCTATATGGCTCCAGCTCTCTACCAGCATTAGTTCATTTGGTAATGTTGATCACGTTGGATAAAAGGAGGAGAGACAGACGACTGCTAAATGAGCGAGGAAGATTTTGGTTTAATTTCTTTGGTTTTCTAATGCTTTTTTCTAAAAGAAGATCGTTTTCCATTGGACCTTCAGGTGGCGTTTATTCTACAATCTGGATGATAAATCAAGCACAGCAACGATTGTTCACGTCGTGGTTAATCAGCGAGCCAAATGATAAGACAGCTCCAGTTTTCAAAGAAAAAGTTGTTCAGTAACTATAATTGTTTTTTTAATCTCTGTCTAGTCTAAAGCACCTTAATACAAGGCCAGGTCGAGGAATGCTTGTCTTTTATATAACAGGATTGATAAATATATATGTGTGTGTATATATATATTGCTACTGCAATCACTGGGCAAATTCAGAAAGATGTAGCGTTGTCTTTCTATTGTAGTAGCCCTGAAATTCAGGAGTAAATCTGACATACTTCAGGTTTAGCCTTATTTATGAAATTCACACAATTCAAAGGAATTGAAAATAGGAGTCTGGCTTCCTTTACTGTAGATGTGTGCTTAAGGCTAGGAGCTGATATTAGTTTGTGACTATAATTTATACCAGTTTGGAACCATGCCGAACTCCAGTGCTCGAGTGCTACATTTGGTGGGACACACATTTTTTTTTTTTGCTTAAATCCGAATACTTATCGGAATGCAGGAAGTTGCAACTGTTTAAAGAGCAGAGTGAATGCTCAAGATACTATCTGCACTTTATTTTATATCATTTTATTATATGGATCATATTGCTGAAAAACAGTCCTTTTAAATTGGGAGCTAGGTGACAAAAAAAGACAATTTTAGTTTGAGTTCAACATTCATGAACGGAGGTGAATAAGATATACTCAAAACCGAAGGCACATCATCTCTCTGATTACTGTTTGTAACCTACTGACTGTTTTTCTGGCGAGATAAATGCCAGGGTGAGGCAAGCTGGACTTTTAATACAACATACAATTTAGCATTATGTTTAAGGAGATGAACACAGAATGTAGTTATAAAATTACCAGAATAAGTGTGGCATTATCTTAGTATTATATGAAAGAGGGGCATTTGTAATATGAAAAAGACGTGCATTTGTAATTGTTCAGTGAATGATTATAATTTTTTTTAAATATGTAGCTTAATGGGCATGAAGATTGTGCATTGATGCTATGAAATAATTCATGGTCCGTAAGAGGTCTAGGCAATTAACCAGAAATTGAATACCCAGAGAAACATATTAAATAGCTATATAAACCAGGCGCAGCTCCTCCGGTATGGCAGAGGAGAGTCGCCCCCTACCACCAGCAGCAGCATGTTCAACTATGTTTATTATCATTTTGTAATAAAAGGGCAAGGCCACGGGCTAAGACAGGAACAAACACTCCCCCTTAGTGTGCATGTAGGTTTGGCTGCCCGTCTCGGGCTGGCCAAACACACAAGCGCACTGGGCTCGCTGCAGCCCAGCAACACAGTTGACAGGCTGTAGAGACCAGGCACAGGCTCCCAGTCTGCTTGGGAGCTCCCTTGCTGGGTGCGCCTGGCTGATCTGAACTACTCTCAGCAGCGTTTGGATTGGCAGCAGGGCAAGCTGGGAGCCTGTGCCTGTAGTGCAGGGGAGGAGCGGCGTGGCTGCAGTGGCAATGAAGCAGGTAAGTGATTTAAAAAAACATTTTTAAATAATTCACCTCCCCACACCTCCCTCTGCTCTCTCCCGCCACAACAAAGCCTTGTGAGCTGCTCCTGATATAAACTACATATTCCACCCATACAGGCCTGACTGTCCACCCCTCAGAAGCAGAAGCCTTCTAGTCACCAGAACAGTTTATCTTTATATTAAAATAGGGATGAGGGCTTGCATATCCAGTCATCGTGCCTCCCCCTCCACCTCTAAATTATTAACAGTCTTTCTGTCCCATGTAAAACTTTCGCTCACAGAAATGTTAAGAAAATATGTAATTTTAACCAATGTTTGATGTTTGCAGAGCTTTCTGCATGTGTTAGACCTGATAGCCTTAGGGTTTTCTTTCCCCCAACATTTTGTTTACATCTTTTACTTTCTGGTGTTGTTTTTGCTGGCTTTAGGACTCTGGAGACTTTACCACTGTGAACCAGTGCTAAGGTGCATGTGCTCTCACCCCTCTAAACACAGCAACATTGGCTTATTTCCAATTGGCATAATTATATAAGGCCCTAGTAAAGTGAACTACATATGCACAGGGCCTGTAAATTAAATGCTACTTATGGCCTTTTTTTTATATTCTGACTCGCATGAGTTGAGCAGATGCGGATGGATAAAGGCGTTAGCGGTCCCTTATTTAGAAGGTTGAAGTCTCCTTGTGAGTTTGCTGTGGAATCTATTTTTGAAACCTGTTGTAATATTTTACAACACTGAGTCCTGATGATTGTCTGACAGACCTCTGATTGCTACCACAGACCGAAATGTCAACATTACCTTCTCATTTGACAAGCTTGATTGAACGACCATGATATTGCTCGGCAGGACTGTGGAAAGAGGAGGGTTATAACCCCATCCTGGATCTTCTGTTGGGATACAATCGTATGATCTAGGGGGGGGTTATATACAGTGTTGTTGTTTATGGGATGGACATTTGTTGTATTTTTGTACATTTTTTTAACTTCGTGAATCCTATTGAATAATATAGGTGATATCTAAACAATTCCTCTAGGAACAACTTTAAGTGTGACATGGTTTTACAGCACTGAATTTGCCAACCACGTAAGAAGCCCTTTAACAATGCCACTGCAGAGCCTGTGTGTGTCGTTTTATACTGCCCTGTGAACCTGGGAAAATAACCTTTTGCCAGGCCCCAGCCTTACCTTTTTCTACATATAGTCATCTCCCTAAGGTAGGCCATGGGAAACCAAGAGGGCAGGGTGCAATGTATTTAAAAAGAAGGATATGTACTTTTCAGTTGTTCATCTCCTGGTAGTGAAAAAGTACCAAAGTCGTTTTTCATTGCAGCAAGGCCTAGCTGTCCCATAGGGTAACATTGGGATTACCTTATTACATCTTATCAGTGTAATTCACAATCTGGAAAAGATAAACGATTCAGTTATGGTGTCTCTAGAATCACAATTTAAAATCATAATTTATGGTGAAGTGAGATTATTTTAAATTAGAATTCTGAGAATGCCACTTTTATAAAGTGGGCATTTTCTTACTTTAGCAATTTTGTGCCTGCGGGCTGTCTCTCATCACTTGTCTGGGGTGGGTGATAGCTGGCCTTGTGTATTCCCCCTAGACAGGCACACACAATGGGAGCATAGGTGTATCTTGATGTGCCTAAATGGATCATCCTGGTAGATTATGAGGTAGGAGCTGACCACAGCCTCTCTTACACCTGAATAGGCTGTGTCCTGTCCCCACATAAAAGGTTGCATAAGCCCTTCTGTGCACTTCAAGGACCTGTAATTGAAGTCTCCTCCATTTCAAATGCCCAACTGTGTATAAGTACTCGACCTATGACACTGCCAACACAGTACACCTCTGGGCCCGTGACTACTCTGCTAGGAAGAAGGATTGCTGTGCTGCTGAAGGACTGCCACTCTGATTGACTGCTGCTTTGTTGGACTCCTGCCTTGCTGTGATGCCTGCTGTTCCCCTGCCTGGGTGAGAAGGAATGGACCTGTATCACTTCAACCCAGAGTGACTCCAAAGTTGGCTGGCTGGCCTCCATATCTGAAGGCTCAGGGACATTAAAGACATCCAACCACTCTTCTCCTGCACCTGAACTCTACAATCTGTTAGTCTGCCCTGTCAGGTGGTGCCACAGCAGTCTTGAATCTTTGGAAGTGGGCCTGAGGTGTTGGCTCCAGTGAAACTGACACATCCTCTGCTTCTGGAGCTGAATGGGAGCACTGCCACTGTTGCTTGGAACAGAATCACCACATCGCCTTTGGAACTGCCTCTTCGATGCTTTTCCTGGTGCAAGGTTCTCACATCCCTGTCCATGGCAGCCTTAACGATGATGCTGAATGTCTGCATTGAGGCCTCTGTGCTCTTCTAAATTGATGCATTGCCTCAACTGCACAACTCGTCCTCAACACCAATCTTCGCATCACAAGCCCTGCTGCCTGGATCATCAACATAGAAGCAACAGGAATTCACATCTTAACTCCCCTGCATCTTGGAACCAATGCATCACTGCTGTTGCATGGAAAAAAATCAACACATCACCTCTACATGGTTGGGAACCGACACAATGCTCCCCCACCAGGATTTATGATACTTTGGTTCAGTGGGTCCAACTGGGTCCCTGCAGCCGGCTCGCGCTCCTTTGCAATCAGTCTGAACATTTGAGTTTGTCCCGATCCGGTGCAACAAGATATTCCTGGTTGGCACTTCATGCTTTTAAGCTCTATTATATATGGTACCTAGGTACCCAGGGCATTGGGGTTCCAGAAGATCCATATGGGCTGCAGCATTTATTTTGCCACCCATAAGGAACTCATTCAAACCTTTCTTCAGGACTGCCACTGCAGCCTGAGTGAAATAGTGAACACACTATTTCACAGCCATTTTCCACTACAGTAAGTAACTTATAAGTCACCTATATGTCTAACCTTCATTTACTGAAGGCTAGGTGCAAAGTTACTGTCTGTGAGGGCACCCTTGCACTAGCAAAGGTGCTCCCACGTTTTCCAGGGCCAATTTCCCAGACTTCGTGAGTGCGGGGATACCATTATAAGCGTGCACTACATATATGTCAATACATATATGTAACATCACAATGGTAACTCAGAATATGGCCATGTGAGGTGTCTAAGATCATGAATGGACCCCCAATCCAAATCTGGTATTGGGGACCAATCCCATGCACCCTGGGGGCTCCCCCATGGACCCTCATTACTGCCAAACTAGCTCTCTGAGGTTTCCACTGCAGCCCCAGCTGTTGCCACCTCAAAGACAGGTTTCTGCCCTCCTGGGGATTGAGCAGCTCAATCCTAGCAAGGCAGAACAATGCATTTCCTTTAGGAGAGGGATGATACACCCTCACCCATTGGAAATAGGTGTTTCAGGCACAGGAGGGGTATCCTCCCAGAGCCTTTGGAAATGATTTGAAGGGCACACACGGTGCCCTCCTTGCATAATTCAGTCTACACCAGTTCAGGGATCCCCAGTCCATGCTCTGGCGTGAAACTGGACAAAGGAAAGGGAAGCGACCACTCCCCTGTCCATCACTACCCCAGGGGTGGTGCCCAGAGCTCTTCCAGAGTATCCTGGGCATTAGCCATCTTGGATTCCAAGGTGTGGGGAACCTCTGGGAGTGTCTGAGTGGCCAGTGCCAGCAGGTAATGTCAGATACCCCTCCTGATAGGTACACACCTGGGTAGGTAGCCAATTCCCCTCTCAGGGCTATTTAGGGTCTCTCTGTGAGAAAACAGGGCTGATTGCAGAGGCCCCCTAACTCTTTTCCCCCATTCTCCACTTTTTGCTGGTGTTTTCCTGACTCTGATGGTGCTCTGGGTACTGCTAACCAGTCCCAGGGCCTGTGCTTTGTGTAAAATCAATATGCAAATTAGGCTAATTATAATTGGCTAAGTCAACCTACCTATAAGTCCCTAGTATATGGTAGGGCATGTAGGTTTAGGGACCACATCACAGGTAGTGCACCCGTAGGTGCACTGATGAGGTGCCCAGTGTCATTTTAAAGGCAGGCATGCCTTGCTGGCTGCTTTTAAATTAAAGTTATATGCAAATTCGACATTGGAATTAAAAGTAGTTCCAAAGTCTTAAACTACCTTATGTTTACATATAAGTCACACCTATGTGCCCCTGGGGCTGGGTGCCATGTAACTATAAGCAGGGACCTTATAAAAATAGTTTTATAAGCCCTGGTGAGGTAAAATCAGCCAATTTTGTTTTTCCCTCATTGTAGTGAATGGCCTTCATAGACTAGAATGGGGAGACTTTATTTTAATTTTAAAAGTCCCCTTAAGTGACAGATACAAAGAGTTTGGTATCAAGTTAATTGTTATAATAAATCCCACAACTTCCAGTTGTTGGATTTAATATAACTTGTTCAGGTAAAGAGTTTTAAACTGTACCTGAAAAGTTGCCAGTTTCAGCCCTGCATTGTTTTTGCTGCTGTGCTCTGATTGGCCAGCCTCTGGCACCCTGGTCAGGCTACCTGGATGAGGTGTGAAGTGGCCTGGCTTCACACAAAGGGATGTGCCTGTGGGAGGGAATCTCCCCTCAGCAGATGGTGAGGCAGGAAGAGGGAGGGCTGCCAAACTGGTCTTCAAAGGCAGAGAAGGACATTTGGATCAACACCCCCACATCCTGCAACCCCAGACACTTATTAGATTAGGAGAGGGCAGGAGAGGGGTGTGTTCATGTTTTTTAGCCACACCAGTGGGTGGGCTCAGCCAGATGTAACCTCCAAAAATAATTTTCAGCCATGATGGATTTTTTAAGAATGTTGCCTCCTGGGATTGATTTTTGCCACACTTCCCAGGAAGTGGTCATCACAGAGGGAAGGACCCTGCACCCGATTGGAGAATCAGGACCCCCCTGTTTTTCACCCAGGAGCAAGGATAAAACTGGCAAACCTGCACCCACACCTCAGGTCCCTACCAGATCCCTATCAGATTCCAACAAGGACGAACCAAAGGAAAAGAAGGACTGTCCTGCTGGACCCCTGGCCTGCACCTGGAACCTGCACTCTGAAGGACTGCAGCAGCTGCACACTTGGGCTGCACCACAAGAAGGACTTTGCCTGGCTTCAACTGGTTCAAGGAGGGACTCCCTGTTTGCTACAGGTTAAAAATTGCTAACCAGAGTCCCCTGCACCAACACCTGAAGAAATCAACCAGCTGACCACTGCCCAGTGGCCAAAAAGGAGTTTGCAATAGGTCCATTCTGGGAGTTGTAGTCCACACCCCCAAGGATCATCTCAGAGCTTCTGGACCCTTAGGGTGAGCTGTGGACCCCAAAAGAACCTTAAAAGAACATCTGGGAGAAGTCCCAGAAGTTTGGAGAAGTTTGGAGAACTTTTGAAAAAAAGCTCCATAGAGAGACCGACCCACCACGCCAACTCTAGCCAGCTTGCTTCAACCACGACCCGGCCTGATTTGCGGGTTCGTCCCGGTGAAGAAAATCTCCAAAAAAGAGACTAAGTACGAATGTACAAAGTTGACCGGGACCTCCCAGCCAGCGTATCCGAGGAGGGCTCCAAGGTCATCGGATCAAGATAGGTTTACCCCGGTCGAAGGATTTTCTCCTCGAAAAAATTACTACGTCCGAAGGTAAAAATCTCCACCGAGGATTCCCGCGACACGTATCCGGAGAAGGGTTCCAGGAGGTCGGATTGGACTGGCAGGTTCGTCCCGCTGAAAAAAATCTTCAGAAAAACTACTAAGTGGGAAGGTAAACTTTTGACCGAGGGCTCGCGCGGCCTGTAGCAGAGCCGGGCTCCATCGCGGTCGGCCTTAAACTTTGGCTTTGCCCCGGTCGAGGTGCAACTAGATGACCTGATTGGCGCTTTTGTTCCTAAGCTCTAAAAAAACAATAATTCTTTAAGAATTCATATCTCCGGTTCACCTTATCCGATTTTATTTGTTTTTGTGTCATTTTAAAGATTAAAATATAATCTATTTTTTAAATTTGTTCTGGATTTTTAAACTGTTTCCTGTGTTTTATTTAACTACTGTTTTGTGATATTTGAATGCTTTACACTCTGTCTCCTAAGTTAAGTCTTGTCGCTCATTGCCAAGCTACCAAGGGTTGAGCTGGGTTTAATTTACTGAGCTCTAACTGGACCTAAGTGGAGGTTAGTGGCCTATTGCTAAGTGTAGGTACCTACCTGCCCTTACCAATAACCCATTTTCCAACACTATCCTCTGGGTGTTTCCTAGGATTCGGTTTGCAGGACTCTACCAGGACTCAACTGCATCCTCTGCTTCAGCTTCTGACCGTCGGATCAATTGCAGACTGCTTCAGGAACCACTGTAACTGCAACAAAGTATCCAGGACGACTCCTGTGGCCTGCACCTTCAGCTCTATTCAGCATTTGCAACAGTTTCCAAGGTGTGCACGCTCTGAGGACTGCCTCTCCTGATGAAGAGTGTGCTCCCTGGAACACAGGTGGTGAACCAAAGTGACCCAGACTGTCCAAAGGTCCAGCTGTCCAAATTTGGTGGAGGTAAGAGATTTCCTCCCCTTGTGCACTGCGTCTTCTGCAGCTCCTTGGGCTTCTGTGCACTTCTTCCAAAAGTTCTTCATGCACAGCGTAGCCCAGGTCCCCAGCACTTCATCCTGTGACGCACAGCTCCCTGAGTTGTTTACCAGCGGCGTGGTGTAGTGCTGCGATGACCGCACTTTGCATCTTCTTTGTCCCCTTGTTCTGGGACTCTTGTGGGTGTTGCCTGGTCTTCTGAGGGCTCTCTGAAGTGCTGAGAGCCCACTCTGTCTGCTCAGTCTGAGTTGGGACCCCCAGGTCCCTCATGGGTCCAGGCAGCTCCCCTTTGAAGCAAACCGCATACTTGCTTGAACCAAGGCTTGTTGGTGGAATCCAGTGACGCAAACGGCCTGTATCCAACAACTCGACGTGGGACATCTCTTGCACCAAGCAGGAACCCACGGCTATCTTCTTTGGTGTATTTCTGTACTTTTCTTCTCACCAGAGAATCCACTATTGCACCTTCTTCCAGGTTGGCAGGGGCTCCTGTTCTTCCTGGACTCTTCTTTGACTTCTGGACTTGGTCTCTTCCCTCCACAGGTCTTCAGGGCCAGGAATCCATCGGTTGTTGCTTGCAGTCTTGCTTGGTTTCTGCATACTTCTTCATAATGCCTTGTGGTGTGTTCTGAGGAAACTTGCTGTACTTTAATCCTGCTTTCCTGGGCTCTGGGGTGGGGTACTTTACTTACCTTTGACATTTTCTTACACCCCCAGTGCCCCTATACACACTACACTTGCCTAAGGGGGAATTCAACATTCGAATTCCACTATTTTAGTATATGGTTTGTGTTGCCCATAAGCCAACTGCAATCTATTGTGTTTTCTACTGTTTGCACTATTCTATGACTGTTTACTTACCTGATTTTGGTTACTAGTGTTTATATTGTGTATAATATTCACGTCCAGAAGGAGTATTGCCTCTAAGATATTTTTAGTCTTGTGTCACTAAAATAAAGTACCTTTATTATTATTATTATTTTTTTTAAATATTTATTTATTCAGTTTTAAATGAACATACAAGAAAACCCTTCTGACAATACAATATTAGCACATACATAGTCCCACAGCGTGCAACCCCAAGGCCGCTCCAGCACTTCACAGAAGGAATGTATCCAGAGGAGTGTCCCCCTCTCAATTCAAGAATATCAGAACCGTCCGTAGTGCCAGAATATTAGGCCGTAGGGGCGCAAGTCCAACCGCTAACAGTAAATGTGTACATCCGAAGGGAGAAAAAAAAATCTGAAACTAGCAAAACCAGAGAGAGAAAGCAGGCAGGGGCATAGGCAGCACAGCACTCAACAACCACAAACAGCAACATCACACAGGGTCAGTAACACAAGCTAATTCCCAGATGCATGAGCAGTCAGAATGAGCACCCATTTCTTAGTAAGTGGTCTCCAAAAAGGAGCGCAGCGGTGCCCAAATGTCTCTAGGTTTAGCCCCCTTGGGCATCAGCTCCCAATAAGTCGTCAGTTGTTCCTGACAGAACGTAGCGTCGCGCAGCCATTCAGAAGCACGAGGATATCGTCCCCGTCCCCAACATATTGCAACTCTATGCTTGGCCAACAGCAGCAACATGCCCACCAGTCTCCACATAGCTACTGGCACTCCATCCACCCATCCAAGCAGCACCAACACCGGAGAGGGAGCCAACTTCAAGCCGGTGATCCCCTCAATTACATGCATTACCTCCAGCCAAACATTGCGTACCTCCCTGCAGTGCCACGCCAGATGGAGAAAATCAGCGTCCAGGGCATGACATCGCTCACAGTTAGCATCCACACGCAACCACTTTCGCCCCCCTGTTCTTGCAAGCATCCATACAACTTGGTAATGAGCTTCCTCGGTGACTCTGCACTCCATAGTACCTCTAACGCCCAGCATATCTGTGGTGTCTCCAGAATAGCGCGCGCGGAGCATTGCACATACACGCAGGACATACAACCGATGCAAAGCATTATCAGTCACCAAGCGCAGACCTCCGGAGAGATGAGCCGCCCCTCCACAAACCAGTCCCCTAAAAGCGACAGGTCTGAGCCACAAAGGTAGCTCCGCAACTGCGAATCTCGGAACACCCTCTCATCTGCAACAGCAAGCACCAACATCGATGGCACAAAGGGCTCACGTATGTCAGATCGCTTCAATAAAGCCGTTCAACCCCGTATGGTGCACGCCACAGTATCAACTCCCTTAGACCTGGGGCGAGACAAACTCCCCAAGATGCGTATCAATCCATCCGGCCAGACCGCATCACTCTTGGGAGCAAGATGCGGCATGTATCGAACGCGATGAATCTAGTAATACGCAAAATGAGCTTGCGCACAGTGATAATAGAGCTCCAATTCAAACGGTAACATCAATTTCTCCCATGCAATTCTAGGCTGGCCACCTGGCCAAACCAGCCGAATTATAGCAGAACGCAGGCGTTTCAAAAAACCCGCTGTGAGGACGAGAGGGAGATTTACAAACAAATATGAACATTTCGGCAGCACTACTATTTTAGTGATAGCGATGCGTCCTATCAAGGACAACGGCAGTGAACGCCACACCTCAATCCTGTCCTCCAGCCAAGACATGACCTTGCCGTAATTAGCCATCCAGAGCGTCTCAACATCACAGCTCAACCAGACTCGCAAATATCGTACCGGCCCACTCGCCCAACCGATTGGATAACGGGACGAGAAAAACGCTGTCCCTGAGGAGAGAGGCAGCACAACCGACTTATACCAGTTAATCACTATGCCAGAAATCGCGCCGTATCTCATCCAGCACTGTATCTAGATTTTTCCCCGGTTCACGAACATACAACACAATGTCGTCTGCAAAATAGGGATCAAGATAGGCCACTGCCGGAACAGCAGCCCTTTGTAGTTATGGTGTTGGCGCGAAAAAGCCGCCAGTGGCTCCATCGCTACTGCAAATAGTAACGGGGATAAAGGGCACCCCTGGCGAGTTCCCCGGGCTACCCAGAAGGGGGCCGATATGGTACCATTCAACTGCAGATGAGCGACGGGCTCTGTATACAGCAGACGTATCAAATTAATAAAGCACTCACTTATAACCACTCCACGCCAACGAGTCGAAGTCCTTTGTTGCATCTAAAAACACCGCTGCCGCGTCCTCTTCTACAGCAATCGAACTGACGACCGCAAAAAACGTCCACAAATTATGCGCCGTCGACCGCCCCGACACAAACCCTGACTGGTCCGGCAGCACCAGCTTTGTCATCAACGGCTGCAACCGTGACGCTATTATTTTAGCCAAGATCTTATTGTCTATGTTAATCGTAGAAAGCGGGCGATATGAATCACAGCTATACGGATCCTTACCAGGCTTAAGGATCGTGACAATCAGCGCCTCCGAAGGGAAGCGGGGAGAAGTCCAGTCTCCATTGCCTCGGCATAGACCTCCAGTAGTTGAGGTGCAGGAGTGAGGCCATCCAGGCCGGGGGACTTGTCCCCAGGCAGGGCACAAATCGCAGCCTTTACCTCCTCCACTGAGAAGGGCTCATCAAAATAAGCTCTATGCGCATCTTCAAACCAAAGGAAGCTGATCTCAGCAAAGTAGTCCTGAATAGCCTCAGCATTCAGCTCAGCCAATTCAGAGTACAGGTCCGCAAAAAACTTAGTGAACACCTTCATGACTCTGTCCGTTTCCGTCACACGCTCTCTCTCAGAACTGTCTATTTCAGTGACATAGCTACTGGCCCAATGTTTACGGAGCATGCTCGCCAGCATGCGCCCGGCTCTCTCCCCCTCGCCGTAGCGCCGTGCCCTGGCAAACCTCCCCAAGAAACAAATTTCCGCATAGAGGCTTCCTCATAAAGAGAAATTGCGCTCAGCAGAGCCGCCAGCGTGTCACCAGACCAATCCAGCACTATACGTGCCTCCAGATCAGCTAGCTCATGGCGCAACGCTCGCACCACTCCATGCTGTTTCGAAATACACATTCCATGGATGACCACTTTAAAGGCCTCCCACAACGTTCCAGCCGAGCTCACGGACCCGAAATTTTGTTCAAAATAGTGGGCAATGGCCTTGCGAATTTCCCCGCGAAACACCCCATCCCGGAGTGCCCCCTGAGGCAAACGCCATTCAAAAGCGCATCCCGGCCCACCAGGCACCGCCAGCTCTAGCACAAGTGGGGAGTGGTACGACAGCGTACGCACCAAGTGCTCCACCGATTGCGTCCAAAGCGCCACATCCTGCAGTCCCAGCCAACGATCGATACAAGACCAGCTATTATGGACATAGCTAACGCATGTTCCCTCTCTCTCATCTCCATGCTTCGTTCTCCAGATATCCACCAAGGCCCCATCTGTCATAACAGCTGACAGAGCCCTAGCTGCAGCCAGATGTTGCACCCTGGCCACACTCTCCCGATCCCGCTCCGGGTCCAAGATCACATTAAAGTCCACCCCCAAATCACCGCACCTGCCCCCATCGATTCAACCCGCCGCCAGACCTCACTAAAGAACTCCGTATCGTCTGTATTAGGACCATACACAGACACGAGTCTGCAAGGCCTATCCAACAGTAGTCCACTCAGCAACACATATCGTCCATTGGGGTCCACTATCACCCTTTGAGTTCGCCATTGCAGTCCCTTGCACATCAAAATCACCACACCCCTGGCATACCGCTAATATAACGTGCCATGACATTCACCAATCCAGCCAGCCTTCAATCGGCGCATCTGAGCCACCACTAAATGAGTCTACTGCAGCATGCATCAGTCTATATTCTGGCGCTTGACGTACGCAGACATGAGGCGCACCTTACGCTCATCGTTTTAACATTGCACATTCCAGGTAAGGCAACAAATCAATGTCACCCTCTCCCGTCTCATTCCTGCACTCCTACCGAAGCATTGTGCCGCCCTGCTTCCCCCCCACGCCCGCCACTCGCACTCAAACAGAGAAAGCAGAGGAAAGGGACAAAAAAGACCAGAAGAAACAGACGTTTGACCAAACCCAACCCCCACCCACACAGACCCCCCAAACGGGTCAAAGACAGAAGCCACCCCCCTTTAACCCCAAAAGCCCAACACTTAACACATGTCATAGTAACAGGACTCATCCAAGGGGTGAAGAGCTAACCACCCAACCCATCGTCCCGGCCAGGACTGGGAAGGGCGGGCAGAGGGCCCATAAAGCAACAAGAACAAGATGGCAATTAATACAGTAAGCACTGTATCGAAACGGCCAACTGATCCGTCACTGTCCATGGGCATTCAGTCATTATCACTGAGAGACAACCCTCCGATCCAGGCCCATTCGAATCCGCGGCCGCAGAGTTTCGAGGAATCGTCTTAACGAATTTAGCCGCCACCTTTGGAACAGTGAAGAAATGCAGTTTACCCCCATACTGCACCTTCAGTTTCGCAGGATATATAAGAGAAAACCTAGCATCCGTCTGTCCAAGGGAGTGCTTAATTGGTAGGAAGGCCCTGCGTGCGCCTGCACCCCGGGAGTATAGTCCGGAAAAAAGTTCAGTTCAGAGTTCTTATATATCACCGGACGGCGATCTCTAGCCAGTCGAAGCACCGCATCCCTGTCGCGGTAATTCAGCAGACGGATGATGATGGGCCGAGGCGGTGTCCCAGGCGGAGGCCGAGGTCCCAGCGATCTGTGCGCTCTCTCCACCAACAGACGCAAAAGCTCACCAGGAAAAAGTTCAGAGAGCATACCTTCAACAAAGTCCTCCATTCTACCCATGTCTGTGGACTCCGGAAGGCCAATCTATCGAATGTTGTTGCGGCGTGAGCGGGACTCCAAATCTTCATTTTTATTGCGTATGACTTCCAGCACCCTCTCCATTCGCAACAATTGCTCATGCTCACCACGCCGCTGATCTTCCAGTTCCGAAGTTCGCCCCTCCAGCTGCTAAAATCGAGAATCGTCATTGTCCACTCTAGCCTTGATACGATCCAGTTGTTCAGTTAAGTGATCGAGCTTAGCGTCAATACCTGTCAAACTGTTATTCAAGTCTAGAAGAACAAGTTACTTACCTTCGGTAACGCTTTTTCTGGTGGATACACTGACTACCTGTGGATTCCTCACCTTATGAATTCGATCCCTGCGCCAGCATCCGACGGAAAGTCTTCTTCCTAGCTGTCTACGTCGACGAGGACGTCATAATGGCACGGCTCCACGTGACTCCGTCTGACGTCAGCGTGCCAATAAGAGGTCCCTGTCGGCGTACTAACGTCAGTTTCACCTCACTTTTTTCGTGCCTCCAAAGCAAATAGGAGTAAACCGACCATGAAAATTTATAAATAATATAGAAAGATATACACACACAAAAACCTTGAACATTTAAATAATCCATTCTTATTGAAAGCTGGGATACATAAATATACAAAATAAATAGAGAAATATCACTATATACATATAAATATACATATATATATATATATATATATATATATATATATATATATATATATACATATATATATATATATATGTATATACATATATATATATATATATATACAGTATACGCTTTCATTTATATAAATATAAAGCTAAATACTGCAAGATAAGAGTGTAACCAGGTAGGCAACGGGGAGGCGGGAGGGACAGTGAGGAATCCACAGGTAGTCAGTGTATCCACCAGAAAAAGTGTTACCGAATGTAAGTAACTTGTTCTTCTGATGGATACAACTACCTGTGGATTCCTCACCTTATGAATAGAGTACCAAGCAGTACCCCACTCGGTGGTGGGTGCCCACCTGATTACACTAAGAAATCTTGCAATACCGAGCGAGCAAAGTGACCGTACCTCCTCATCTCGGAGTCTAAACAGTAATGTTTCACGAAAGTATGGAGGGACCCCCAAGTTGCCGCTTTACATATGTCTACCAATGGAACTCCCCTCGCCAGAGCTGAGGATGCAGATTTAGCTCTAGTAGAGTGGGCCCTGATACCTTCGGGAGGGGCCTTTTTTGCCAAAGAGTAACAGATCTTGATACACAAGATGACCCACCTGGAGAGTGTCCTTTTCTGTACAGCTCTGCCTTTCTGTTGACCAGCATACCCAACAAATAGTTGCTCATGCAAACGAAAGTCTTTAGTTCTTTCGAGATAAAAACTCAGGGCCCTCCTAGGATCCAACCTATGGAGTCTCTCTTCTTCTTTAGACGGGTGGGGAGGAGGGTAAAAAGCAGGAAGAGTGATATTCTGCCCTAAATGAAAAGGGGTGACAACTTTCGGCAGAAAAGCAGCCCTGGTTTTTAGAACCACTTTATCAGGGAAAAACACAGTGAAAGGAGGCTTAACGGAGAGCGCCTGAAGCTCACCAATCCTTCTAGCAGAAGTAATTGCGATCAAGAAAACAGTCTTGAAGGCTAAATATCTCAATGAACATGAATGCATGGGCTCGAAAGGCGAACCCATTAAAAATGTTAAAACAAGATTTAAGTCCCACTGAGGCATGTGAAAAGGAGTAGGAGGAAATCTATTCACCAAACCCTTAAGGAACCTATGTACAATGGGAGACTTGAATAAAGATGGCTGATCCGGAAGGCAAAGAAACGCCGACAGAGCTGCCAAATAACCCTTAACTGTAGCTATAGCACAGCCTTTCTTCGCCAAACTGAGAACAAACAAAAGTACATCTGAAAGATGGGCCTTTAAAGGATCTTTTTGGTTCTCTCCACACCACAACACAAATTTTGCCCACCTTCCGGCATAAATAAACTTAGTGGAGTGTCGCCTGGACGATAGTATAACATCCACTACATCCAGTGGGAGAGAAAAAGAACTCAGGTTGCCCCGTTCAATCTCCAGGCATGAAGGTGCAGGCTCTGGAGGTGGGGGTGTAGAACCTGCCCCTGCGATTGAGAGAGGAGATCTGCCCTGAGCGGGAGACGGAGCGGAGGGCACTGAGAGAGTTGAAGTAGGTCTGTATACCATACCCTTCCCGGCCAGTCCGTTGCCACCAATATGATTTGGGCCCAGTCTTGACGAACCTTCCTCAAAACCCGAGGAATCAAGGGTATGGGGGGAAACGCGTAAAGGAAATGGCCGTTCCAGGACATCTGAAATGCATGCCCCAACGCCCCTTGCATCGGATACTGGAGGCTGCCGAATAACGGGCAATGCAAGTTCTCCCGAGTGGCAAATAAATCCACCTGAGGAGTACCCCACATCTCGAAGATGTGGAGCACTACATCCGGATGGAGACGCCACTCGTGATCTAATGAGAAGTGATGACTGAGAACGTCCGCACGTACATTCAACACTCCGGCCAAATGATTTGCTATCAAGCAAATCTGATGGTCCTGAGCCCAGGACCAGAGTCGTAGGGCTTCTCGGCAAAGAAGATACGACCCCACTCCTCCTTGCTTGTTTATATACCACATCGCGGTAGTGTTGTCCATCAGGATCTGAACTGACTGACCGAGAAGGGAAGGGAGGAAGGCCTTGAGCGCCAAACGTATAGCCCGCAATTCCAACAGATTGATATGCAACATCTGTTCCACTGGAGACTAACGACCCTTGATCTCCAGGTCCCCCAGATGAGCTCCCCACCCTAGAGTGGAAGCATCCGATATCACTGTGGCCACCGGAGGTGGTATTGAAAACGGTTTCCCTTGGGAAAGGTTGCCGTCCACTGAGAACCAATGAAGATCCGCTACAGCGTCCCTGGAGATTTTTATTGAATCCCTGAGATCCCCTTTGTGCTGGAACCACTGTCTGCTGAGACACCACTGAAGAGCCCTCATATGCCAGCGAGCATGAGTGACCAACAGAATGCAAGAAGCAAACAGACCTAGCAGGCGTAAGACTTTGAGGACTGGAACTGCCGCTCCTCTTTGAAACAAAGGAATCAGTGCCTGAATGTCCCGGGGGGTACGCCTGAAACTTTGTCGTGTCCAATACTGCCCCTATGAACAGGAGGCGTTGAGAGGGCTCCAGGTGAGATTTGGGTACGTTCACTGAAAAACCCAGATCGAACAACAACTGCGTTGTCATACGCAGATGAGACAACACAATCTCTGGAGACTTGGCTTTGATCAACCAATCGTCCAGGTAGGGAAAAACCGCTACCTCCCTCTTTCTGAGATGTGCTTTAACAACTGCCATCACCTTTGTGAAGACCTGGGATGCTGAAGTAAGACCAAACGGGAGGACCGCAAACTGGTAATGCTGCGATCCGACCACAAAACGGAGATACTTCCTGTGCGACTTGACTATGGGAACATGAAAGTACTCGTCCTGCAAATCGACAGACACCATCCAGTCTCCTTCATTCAACGCCAATAGCACCTGCGCTAGGGTCAGCATTTTGAATTTTTCCTGTTTGAGGAACAAATTCAAAATCCTCAAGTCTAGGATCGGCCTTAGACAACCGTCCACCTTGGGAATCAGGATTTCCTTGAATAACACCCCTGACCCCTTTCCTGCAACGGTACCAACTCTATAGCGCCCTTTGCCAACATGACTACAACCTCCTGTTGCAACAACAGAAGATGTTCTTCTGAACAAAAGGAGGGAGGGAAGGGAGGAGGAAACTCCTGAAAGGGGAGAGCATAGCCCTTTTCCACAATTCCTAGCACCCACAAGTCTGTTGTAATTGACCTCCATTGCTGCAGAAAAAGACTCAATCTTCCTCCTACAGGAGAAGTGTGACTGATAAAGTGGGGAAAACTAGGGCTGCTTCTGCTGCTGTCCACTCGAGGAGGATGAAGAAGAAGAGAGCTGCTGGGCTGGACCTCTAGCCCTGCCCCTACGTCGCCCCCTGAAGGCATGATAGGGCGGGTTGGCAGGTTGTTGGGCATACGATTGAGACCTACGAAAGGCAGAG
This sequence comes from Pleurodeles waltl, assembly GCF_031143425.1. Lineage (NCBI taxonomy): Eukaryota > Metazoa > Chordata > Amphibia > Caudata > Salamandridae > Pleurodeles > Pleurodeles waltl. Next base: position 380,094,266 of record NC_090437.1, on the reverse strand, counting down.
CCTCTAGCACACCCTCGAAACCTACGAAAAGGCCTGTACATAGTAGCAGAAGGGGTCTGCATACCCAGGGACTTAGCTGTAGCCCGACAGTCCTTAAACCGTTCATGGGCAGAATCTGCCTTGTCCCCAAACAGCTTTTCCCCATCAAATGAAGGTCCATTAACGTGGACTGTACATCCAACGAGAAACCCGAAGACCTTAGCCAGGCATGCCTTCTCGTAGCCACCGATGTTCCCATGGCCCTGGCTATAGAATCCGTAGTATCCAGGCCAGATTGAATAATCTGCTGTGCAGCAGCTTGCGCGTCCAATAAAAGGGCCCCAAAAGATTTCCGCACTTCCTGTGGCAGATCTTTTGCCATCTCCTTTGCAGAGTCCATCAGGGCATGAATGTATCTGCCTAGCACACAAGTGGAATTGGTAGCTTTCAGGGCCATGCTTCAAGAAGAGAACATTTTCTTCGAGGATTGCGCCATCCTCTTGGATTCTCTGTCTGTTGGAACACCAAGGAATGTACCAGGGGCAGATTTCACAGAACATGATGCCTGAACCACCAAACTCTCCGGAGTCGGGTGACGAGATAGGAATGATGGATCTCCTGGGGCACTCCTATGCCTTCTCGCCACTGCCCTGTTCACCGCAGGAGATGTCACCGGCTTTCTCCACAGGTCCATAATAGGCTCAGTCAACGCCTCATTAAAAGGCAACAAGGGGTCAGCACTGGAGGAAGAAGGATGAAGAACCTCCTTGAGTAAGTAAGTCTTGCCTTCTGCCGAGGACAAAGGCAAATCTAGATAGTCAGCCGCCTTCCTCATCACAGCATGGAAAGAGGAGGCCTCCTCAGTAAACTCCCCCGGAGAAGCAATGTCCCACTCCAGGGAAGTATCCAAGCCACTTGCAGTGGCAAGTCCTTGAAAATCATCAGAAGGCTCTATCTCACCTTCCTCAAGCCTTCTGTACTCCTCTTCCTCCAAAAGCCTCAACGCCTTCCTCCGAGATCTTAAATGGGTCTCCAGAGCCGGCGTCGACAAGGACTCCATCGACGCCGATGACCTCAAACCTTGAGTTGGTTCCGGAAGACCCCCGGATTCAACCGGCGCCGGCGCCGACCCGAAGTCGGCCAATGACCTCCTCGACGCCGAATGCGCAGAAGGAGATGGAGCCGGTCTGGATGAGGCCACCAAAGACGCCGGATGGCGCGGAGAAGGAGTCAGACTAGAAGCCGACGGATCCACAGTCCCAGGCGAAGGACTCCTGCCAGGGGAAACCCCCGGCGCCGGACCACCAGGCTCTGAAGGGCAGAAGGGCATGAATGGAGCAGCCCTGTACGACGCCGGCGAGCCCAAATTGAATGCCAATAGCCCCTTGGGACCTGCCGGTGCTCCAGCAGGGGCCATGGCTTGAAACACAGCATACATCGCATTCAAAAATGCGGCTGGATCCGTCCCTGGAGTCGGGAACGCTGGGTACTGTTGTGTAGACGTCTGGGGAACATCATGATCCCTCGGCGCCGGTGAGAAACGAGGACTATCTTGAGTGACCTCATAGACTGAAGGCGCCGGTGACAACCTCGGACTCTCCGGCTGAGGCGTGACCGTAGGACTCATCTCCCATGTCTTCTGGCGCCGTGACGAACGAGACCTCGACCTCGAACGACTCCTCGATCGGCTCCGCTCCGAACGGCGCCGAGAATCATGACGGCGCCGAGAGTCATGATGACGCCGCTTCTTATGTTTTTTGGGAGAAGCATGGGAAGAAACCTTCTTGTGTTCCTTCTTCTTTGCCTTGGCCAAGAAGAGCTTCGCTTCTCGTTCCTTCAGAGCTTTCGGATTCATGCTCTGGCACGAAGACAGCCTTCCACATCATGCTCAGAGCTCAAACACCAAATACAATCCGAATGGGGGTCGGTCACTGACATCCGACCCCCGCATTCCCTACACGGCTTAAAACCGGACTTCTTCGGAGGCGACATTGTAACATCACAAGATCGCTACAGTAACCAACGGGCCAGGAAGAAAACCGTTGAAGTCAAATGCACGGAAAAAGGAAAAACTGACGTTAGTACGCCGACGGGGACCTCTTATTGGCATGCTGACGTAAGACGAAGTCACGTGGAGCCGTGCCATTATGACGTCGACGTAGACAGCTAGGAAGAAGACATCCGGACAGCCCGCCGACAGGGAAGCCGGACCCCGCAATGTGCCACGCCGCTCGCAGAGCGGCTCAAAAATTTAAAAAATGGCACCCAAAGTCTCTCAATAGTGCCTCCAGCCCGCTCCTGCAGGCGAAGCCGCCACCCAGAAGGTCCGCCACAGAGCCTCCCCGACAAGAGGCAGCAGAGCGGCCACCAGCCCGGCCAACAGAGTCGCAGCCAGTGCCCCCAGCGCCCAGGACACAAGAAAGGAGGCCCAGCGACCACTCCCGCAAATCCCCGGGCCAGCCCCCCGCCCAGGGCCCCAACAGCCACCACCAGCAGAGAGCCAGGTGAACCCTCAGCAGGCCGCAAAAAGCCTTGACCCGCACAAGCCGCCTGCCCCACCAGAACAGCTGGCCGATCCGCCTCAAGCCCAGGGGAGCCAAGAGACCGCGGGAAAAGCGGGGGCCGCGGAGAGCCCTCACCTTCTCCAGCAGGTGTCAGCGCCTCAGCCAGCGATGATGTGCTCAGCGCGAGTCCTCCCAGCCCGGCAGGAAAGGCCGCGGCGGCGCGTCTCAGTCTGCCCAGCCAAATGCAGGCCAGGCCCTTCTCCTCCGACAAAAATCAGCGCAACTAGGGCTCCCCCGCACCCCCTGCCACAGCAGCCGGCAGCACCAACACCTCCAAAGGGCCGCCCAGCAAGAAGTTTCCGGTAAGTGCCGCCCCAACAGGATGAATTCAAAATTGAGGCCCGAAGCCCAGCAGAGCCTCACGAGGTGCTGGCCATCTTGCTGGCAGGCTAGCTCCGCCCCCCAAGTACCTTTATTTTTGGTAACACTGAGTATTGTCTTTTATTGTGTATAAGTACTGCGTAACTATAGCGGTACTGCAGGAGCTTTGCATGTCTCCTAATTAAGCATTGGATGCTCTGCTACAGCTACCCCTAGACAGCCTAAGCTGCTAGAACACTGCCTACATTTCACTAATAAGGGATAACTGGACCTGGTATAAGTTGTAAATACCTTAGTTACCCACCATAAACAAGCCCAGTCTCCTACAACGCTAACACTATTACCTGATGAACAATGCACAACATTGCCTAGCACCCATTTTCCCTGGCAATTAGACACCTACATTTTTGGGGGTTCATGTCTATCATGCAGAGAATAACCTAATAGAAGGGCAATTTTGTAAGTACATTGTCTGCTTTGAGAACGTGTAGCCCCTGTGGACCATCATTATCACCCAAGAGGCAGATTGCTATCTCGAAAATGTTTACTTCCCATGGTTGCTATATTTCTTCTCAGCGATCTCTGTGGTAGTCAATAGGGGTTTTATCGAGGGATCTCCAGTCCCAAATGACTGCACTGATATGGAGTACAGGAAGTTGTGGAACAGCGATCTCCAAACTGTTTGCCCCTCTAACAGACAGTGAACTGGGGACCCTGAACTATGAGCTTTGTTATGCGGCTGCCCAACTCAAATGGTTGATACACTGGCTGGATAGTGATTGTAGTCATGAACTAGGAACATAGTTTCCTGGACCAAATGTGAGTTGTGTGTTGGAATGGCTATTGGGGTCGCGGTGTTGGATGGCATACACTCAAGATCTCTCTAAGGACAGGCAGACTCTGCATGCCCCAGACTAAAAGTGGGGAGCCACTGAGAGCTCGAGCAAAGCTCGAGCCGGATGTCTGGCTCTGCCTCAGCATGAGATCCAGTTGTAATCAAGTGCCATTAACCAGCCAAGCCTTCATGAGTCTTCTGCCTACATGCCTACCGCCCTGTACCTTCAATGTGTCTTTACCGCTAGATCAGTCAACTTTGATACTAGGGGACCAGGTTCCAGTCTCAGCATCAGTTTCTGTGATTCTAGGCATACCACTTTGGGGCTGATTATGATTCATGCGGTCACAAGACCGCCAGACTTGTGGTGACGGTCGCACCACCACGGCTGTGGCAGTCCAACTGCCAAATTACGAGATTGGCAGGCAGACCCGCCAACCTACTGCCGTACCTGCCAGGATCAAAGATCCAGATGGGCTGATGGTGGCCCTGGATGTAATCAGCCAGGGCAGTGCTGAACTCAGCGCCACAATGCTGGTTACAACCTTGTTCTCCACCTGCCTTATCATGGCAGTCTCAACACCATGAAAAGGCTGGCAGAGAATAAGTGCAGGGAGCCACATGGTGCACCCTGCATGCAACAGCATTGCCACTGGCTTAATTATGAGCTGGGAACAATGCTGCTGCACCTTTAACACTGGGCCTTGGTTTCCCGCTGGTCAGCCCAGTGAAAAAGTTGTAATGGGGCCGGTGGAGGGACTGCCAGCACCATGTTGGCCTCCTCATTGGGAGTTTGGCTGAGGGATGTTTCCATCTGCCAAACTCATAATGACCCCATTAATCTCAATGTGCCTACAAAAATAGATGATTACCTTGTATGATGTAACCGGAGCTTCTGGTCAAGTTTGAACTATGTAAAACTGCAGAAAAATGCACAAAGAGGTAAAAGCAAATCCTTGACATAAAGAAAGGTAAATAGATACCCATTTAGTGGATGATTTGTCCAAAGTGAAACAAGAAAAACCTAGATAAATAGTGTCTTCCCCCATTTAAAATGTGTGATTTTGCGCAAATATTTTCTTTCACCAAAACTCTTGTCTTCAGTAGTGCATACTTTTTTCAAATTTGAAGAGGCCTTGGGCCTGTTTATGACTTTGGTGGATGGAATACTCTGTCACAAATGTGACAGATATTCTGTCTGCCTTAATTGCGATCTTCATAGGATAGAATCGAATTGTAATACGGTAAAAGGGATATTAGTCACGTTTGTGATCCAGTAACCCCATCCGCTAAGTTCGTAGCCAGGCCCTTTATCATATTTTACATGATGTTTGCTGTATAGCTTACATAGGAAACATTTTCAGGGCTCAACGCCTGCATGGTCTCTAAGATTTGAGCCATATCCTTGGTTTGGTTATCCCTGTTAATTTGTTGGCTCACCCACCTCTTCTCCACATCTCATGTAATAGGTGCTGCTGCGCTGCAGGGAATGATGGTTGCTGTATAATATACTCCCCTGGATAGAGGCAGGGCTGGTTGTATGAGGGATCTATTTACAGACAAGAAGCTTAGAACATTTGAAGATTTGGCAGAAGCCAATGGGTTGGCACATGGTAATTTTATCCTGTAATCCACACTCATGCATCATCTTTGCCTGGCTTAAAATAGAACACATGATGCACCAGAATTATCCTCCTTGCTCCTTTTCCTTCCTGTGCATGGCCAGGGTGACATGTGAATACAATGTGCTACACAAAGGTGGGGCCTGCACCTCCTCCTACTGAAAATAAAAGGGGAGGCCAATGTTGGACAACAACTGAGAGATGCGATGTGTTTAAATTCAGTCAAGAGTATCTCTTCCAATACATATCTAAAATATCTGCTATTTATCTACCTGCAAAACCCCCGAGGGGAGAGGCTGCATGTCCTTGGCACCTGTCATGAATGCCCAAGATGTACTGAGGGGGAATCTGAATTCTACGGAATAGTGTGGCTGTGCTCAACTATCAGTGTTTATTGGGATGGAGTGTTGGAGAGTATATCTGGCATAGTGAGTTTGCAGGCACCCCAAGAGGCTACACATTTCTTGCTAGGGCTGACCACACATACAAAAAGTCATAAAGCATGAACAGGTTTATAGCCCTTGTCCTCATCCTCACCAAACTGTGTATAGCCATGTCCTTGAAGTCCTCCTTAGCACCACAAATTGGAAGTTGGCTTAGTGACCTAAGGAAGGGGATGCATTTTGAGAATGATGCATTGTTTAAAATCATTCTAGTGAAAGTGTAGTCCCTAACGCCTGTAAATTGGTAAGGGTGCCTGAAAGAAGTGAACACAAAGTTAGATGAAAGACCACCCTGAGATGTGTCATGGGTGGTGAGAAAAAGTGACTGTGCTAGTAGTGCCCACAATTGCACCACACTTAGAAACCTGTTGTTGTTGCCAGGAGCTATCCCATTATATCCCTCAAGTCACTTGCTAAATTAGTGCTAGCCACAAAAAGTGACCTGTACATATCTCTCAACCCCTCACTCAACTGTGATCCACGTGGCCCGTTTTGACTATCATATGTCGATATACATTTTTTATTAAGTATGTAGAACGTTGTTTTCATGGGCTTTCATTTAGATGTACTGTGCTGCACTGTGTTAAGAGATAGGTGTTGTTACAAGTGAGCTAGTAAGACATGTTGTAATGTAATGTCACTGTCATGCATGTTGAAAATTAAAAAAGAAATGCTGTGAAAAAAAGTAGGAGAAAAGGAGGCAGATTTGGCTTGGATATCGTTTGTGAAGAAAGTTATAAAGTTTATAAAAGTTAGAAAGGCCTAAATACAAACTTCCCCAAAAAGCAAACAAATGGCCCAGGCACTTAAGAGGTTAATTTAATAAATCTTGTGTTTTGCAATGTTTTGTTATTTTTTTAAATCGTATTTGACAGTTTGTGGGGTTTATTAAGTGTTGGGTGGGTACTGTGGTCACAATTATGTTTATTAATTTGAAATACTAAAATCTAAATTAGGAAAACATGTGTAATTATTTTATTTCAAGTAAAATAAGGTATCTTTAAAATAAATTCGTAATTCACTTTTGTGTTTTTAAAAGTAGTGTTTTTAGTATTATTATCCTTTTTGTAAACAGGGTGCGGTGTGTATTGGGGATTAGATGGGTCCTGTTTTTGTATTACAATATTTTTTTTTAAAACAGTTTAATTAAGCTTAATCATGTGCTGTAAAAGTATTTTTAAATGCCATTTGATTATATTTTTTAAATACAAATGGATTAAAGTATGATATTTCTACCTTTATAACTATTATTACCTTTAAAACATGAGCACAATAATTAGGATTTTCACATCTCGGTTTTAAATGTATGTATGCATAATGTTTTTAATTATGATTTATTTTGTTTTTGAAAACTTTATGGAGCCCCAAAATTAGTTTGAAATATTACATATTTAATTACATCCCATCTAAAATCTAAAAAAATCCTATTATAGCATATGAAAAGCTTAATTGTAAAAAAAGTAATATTTCACATTTTTATAAAATACTTGAATAACAGCAGTTTGCATATTAAATATCAGCTCATCCATAAGTGCATTTTTAACTATGTTTGTGAGATAATAGGGAAAATAAATCATTAGATCCACCGATTATATGCACTTTCTTCAATTGAAGTGCATAAGACTAACAATAATAAATCATACTTCCTCCCCATTTATGCACTTTTCCTAATATTTTAATTGTTGGAGCAAACGTAGGAATCTAGACTCCCACTGCAAGATATGCACTTTCTCCAGTGTTTTTGAGACTGGATATTAAATGAGAACCCCTGAGTGTATGCACTTTCCTATGTTTTTATATGGTTGCTGTTAGAATAGTATATCCGGCCCTCATTATATACACACTTTCCTCAATATTTTTGACATTGGATCAAAAATAATGAATCAGGCGGCCTGATTTATGCACTTTCCCCACTGGCCCTGGGTTTGGAGAAAGGAAAATCAGCCCCCCACGATATATACTTTCTCCAATACTTTTGAATTGGATTCTGAATACTAAAATTGACCCTCCATCATATATGTACTTACACCAACATTGTTGAACTGGAGTTAGAACAACCAATGAGCCTCCCTAGAAAATACTCCTTTCTTAATATTTTTGTGATTAGAATTAGAAGAATAAATCAGGCCCCCAGTACTCACACTTCTCCCAGTGATTGGGCGATTGGAACTAGATTTGTAAATCAGGCCCTTACTATATGCAATTTTTCTCTCTGATTGTGTGTTTGGATTTAAATTGTGAAATCTGTTCCCCCATAATACATGTCTTTGCATTAATGATTTTGAGACTGAAGTTAAATTTTTACTTTTATCAAGGTTTTGGGTTTATGCAATCAATTTTAAAACAAATTTCCAAGTGTATTGAATAGTTAGTAAATATGTTTAAAGCATTGTAAAAATTAAAAAATATATATAAAAATGTCAAAAATGTTAATGAGAAATGCAAATGTATTAGCATGTATATAATCTTTAAAAGTTATCTTTTCAGGTTAAAAAACGCAGTTACTATATTAGTTATTTAGTTGTTTTAAAATATTATTTCAAATATTTTAGTATAAATAAAATATTTGTAAAACTTAATACATATGTATAGCTACAAAAAGTTTATTTATTTATTTTTTATAGTTTGTTTGTTTGAATATTATTTTATTCAATTTTAGCCATATATTTTCAATATAGCATATTAATATTTATATATAATTATGCTTGTTTTTATGTTTAGTACCTTAATTAAATGAATGTTAATTTCCCTACAACAAAGTTAGATTTTTTTAATTAAAAAAAAGAAAATTGTTTTTTACTGTAGGGATTTTTTCTTTTTTACAATTTTTGATATATTTGACTATTCTGTGTCATTAAATATTGAAGCTACATCCAATTATTTTGTAGGTCTACTTTAAATTTAAAAATGCTATATTTTCATTTTCAACATTTTATAGTGGATTTGTTCCTCCATTTTAAAGGCCATCCATATTTTGTCCTACAATATTTTTGCCACAGTATTTTTGTATTACAATATTTCTGTCACCAACAAACGGCAAGGCTGAACCAAAATGTGAGTTACACTTTTAACAAATATATGGCTTTAAGATGCAGACTTTTGTCACAACTCTGTAGCAGTGATGAAAAGATAAGGGTTAGCGTCTGACCTATGCTAGCAGAAGTGTGAGCTGGGATGTAAGTTGAATAATGTGCACTAATTATTGTACCATTATGGTACACTACCTATTGGGGGAAAGGTCCAGAAAAAAAAGCTAAGCATGCAGAAATGCATGCTTTACATATTGGTTTTGGATGTTGTTCCTCATTTCGAAGTAAAATATTGGAACAGGAGCTATTTACAGCTCACCGGTTATCAGCATTTGGTAGATGTGGAGAATCCCTCACCCTCTGTGGCCCATTTGTAATCGGGAACACTGCAGGCTGTAAGTTGTGTCACAATGTCAATGATACTTCAGCAAAGCAATAGCTGACCCAAAGTCACTTTATATATTTATAACATTTTTGGCAGCTCTCTAAAGCTGAATCTGGGCCTCCCCTAGAAAAGAGGAAAGAAAGTTACTTTCTACGTGGTATATGCTTAGATAAAAATAGCATGGACCATATTTGAGCAGTTAATTATGCAAATGCCACTCATAATTAAAAAGTTGCGAAAATGGGTTCAAAACAAAAATTCCTTGGGTCCCTTTAGCATTTAGATCACATACAGCCGTATTATAAGAAGACAGAGCACTTGAATATTCTGCTTATTCATTAATTGCTCCACAAAACATAACCTGTTGATTTACAACAGTTTATGTCTAGCTGACGTGACAGACTACACAGCAACAGAGGCCACGGGCCACGTTATCACTATTGCCTAGGGTGGGCTTTGAACATCTATGCCTACTTTGGGGCATTTTAGTATTGTAAAATGAGCTTCAGACACTTGTGTGACACCTTCTGTAATGCAGTTCCTGCTGGCAGGTACGATCTCAAGGGTTCCCTCATTTGCATAGGGGCCTTGGCAAATGCAAGTGGTGTAGTCTTTTGTCTACACCTTTTTACAGACGTTGTCTTAATGTCTAGGAGGTTTGATGGATCCCCTAGAATGAACCCCGCCGCGGGCAGAAGTCATTCACTGCACCTACTTGCAGTGCCGTTCCTGTGTTCCTTGAAAAGGTGCGAAGGTTTGCGACTTGCACTGGGAAAGGTGGACTGACTGTTTGGAACAGCCACCCTACGTTTTATTAATACTCTCCCCCCTGGACAGCCAAGAGTTGGCTGCTGCACTGGGGCAGCACATTCATTATTGTAAGGCCCACTGATCTGGTGTGCACCCAGAACAAGCAACTGAAGGAGCATCACAGCAGACCAAGGCTTTGGGCCCTAGCTATATATAACATGGGCCCTGGTCGCCATGACCAAGTACTATGAAATGCACTATTAATTATTCAGCATCATGTAGGTGAAGAAATGTCCACTGTTTACCACCTCAAACCATCCACAAAAGGCATATGCATCCAAACGCAACCCATTAAAGAGAATTCTTCCATTTAGAGTGCATTTATTTGTATAGATTTACATTACTGATAAGTTTGGAATAGTTAAATTATTTTCAAAAGGAAGACGATCACGTAGCTCTTTGAGTAGCTCCTCTAACAGCGCCAACGTTATGCAAATTACTTGGAATCATGCAAATGTATTTAAAAGTTCAGATGGATAATAAATTAATTCTGACTGAAGAAGCAAATTATACCATTGCAGCCGCGGAATTTGCCTGAGAAATAGAAGGCAACAGCAAGAATTCTATATTTGTGTATACATGTATTAACTGTGGAGGAAAGCTAACTTTTCATTCCCTGAATTATGTTAATGAGAACGTTAGCATTTGATGACAAATGTAAATGGAATTATTGTGCTTGGGGAAGCAGTACCGTTTTAATTGCCACAGCAGTCAGTTGTGCAACAGAACGGTGACACTGGACAAATAAGTACTTATCAAGTTCTCTTACTAATTTTCTTTGAGGTTAGCAAGATTCAGGTACAAATATTCAAACTGCGAGTTTATATTACAGTGGGACTATTAAACCGGTAGAACTTAATGAATCTCGAGATTTAGGGCCAGATGTAGGTAGGTTTCATTTTGCGAGTTGCAAATTGCGAGTACTAGCGACTCGCAATTTGCAACTCGCAAAATGAAATGCAGAAAGGTGTCTCAGACACCTTCTGCGACTCGCTATGGAGTTACAAAGACCCACCTCATGAATATTAATGAGGTGGGTCGCAGTTTGCGACCCCATAGCGAGTCTAGGCACTCACAGGGATGGTGGCCTGCTGGAGACAGCAGACCACTGTTAACATGTCCCTTTATGCCAATTTTAGACACATTAGGACTCGTTTTAGGCCAATGAATCTTTTGACCCAGTGGTGAGACACCGTAGGACGAGATAACTGATCAATATGTCGAGTAGTATGTCAATAATATCACCAATATTTATCACCACAATATACTTTACTTTGGATAAAGACATGGATTAAGCTGTCGGCGCAACCATGACCTTTCATCCATGAATAACCACACCCTCTGATAGAATTTTATGAATTTTTATTCCCTATTGATTACAATCTACTAGTAGAAGTATCAATCTCAAAACCAAAAAGCATAAGAGCATAATCACAATGTGGCAACTATAATAAGATCTCACTAATGCAAGAATCACGAACATTAGAATATAACATATCGTTACCATTTAGTTTCGGTTTTTTTCAGAGTAGGCAGTGGTCCATAGGACCACTGCCTGCTCTGAAAAATACTTTTTTGTGGCATTCACAAAGGGGAAGGGGTCCCATGGGGATCCCTTCCTTTTTGCGAATGAGTTACCATCCACTTCAAGTGGATGGTAACTGCAAGTTGGTTTGCAACCGCTTTCGCGGTCACAAAGCAACTCAACATCGCAATGCGGTCGCAAATAGGAAGGGAACACCCCTTCCTATTTGCGAGTCGGAATCACATTTTGCGAGTCGGTACCGACTCGCAAAATGTGACCCCGCATCGCGTAAGGCCTTTTGTGCCTCGCAAACTGCATTTTTCGCAGTTTGCGAGGCGCAAAGGGCTTGCTACATCTGGCCCTTAGTGCTTTCTATTTAGAATCTCGACTCACTTTTTGGACGGTCAGACTTTTGCAACCCACCTAGCTTTAATGGAAATGAGGCAGGGGCTTCTTTAATGTAACTAATGTATTGTATGGTAGTGCACTGTCATTTACAGAAAGCAGATTTTACATTGTAGTGGCCACTAAGGGGCCGATTACGAGCTTGGTGTTCTGAGGACCGCCAAACCTGCTGTGGTGGTCAGACTGCTGCACTCCTGGAGGTCCAACCACCAGATGACAATTCTGGTGGTAGGTCCGCCAGGAGACCGCCACCACCATCAGGATCATTGATTACAACGGGTTGGTGGTGGTCGGAGTCGTGGTGGGTCACGACAGTGCCGATGGCTTCACCACCATGCTGATCAGGACTCCACTTTCTGTCACAAAAAGGCCCTCCTGCCAGCACTATTGAATGTGCTCTGTCTGCTATGCTATGCTCTGCAGACAGTGCGCATTCCGAGGGTGCTGGTGGCGGCATTGGCCTCGGCTTCCAATGTGCGTCACACTGTTGCCACGGGGCTAACCAGCGGAAATTACGTAAAACAACATTTCTGCCAGTCAGCTCGGTGGAAACATTGCAATTCGACAGGGGGTGAGACCGCCAAAGTAGAAATCGGGCCCAAACTTTGTACAGACACACATTTTTAATGATAAAACCATATTTCATACAAAAGATAATGTCTGGAGCTCGGGTTTCAGTGAATACTTATCATTTTGCATCACCAAGTAAAGTGACTTGATTTGATCCTATTAAATATGTGTTTCCACCACCATTCAGAACTACACAAAATGGGCCTTGTTTTTGCTTTCCTAACTGCTGAATGAGAACATTTAATTTAGTTATTTACACATTGGTGTGTTTTACAAAGAATTACATCCTTCAGCCTTTCCGTTCACACTTCTTGAACCCCAGCAAGATTGTCACATAATTCCTTTTACTTTTCTTTCTCTGACTGCAAAGTGAGAGAAGTTTGTAAACACCAATCTCTATGTTACAAAATAAGCAGCAATTTGCCAGAAGACATAGCAGGAGATTTTACCTCTGTCTTCAAAGCGCAGCAAATGTGACATGATAAATTCAGAATTTAAAGGCATCTTGACTTATTGCTTGGACTTTCACACTCCACCACAAGTGAGCTCTGGAAACATTGGCTTAGAGACATTGAGAAAATGATTTTGCAGTTTGTCTGGAGCAATACAAAACCCTGGTTAAAGAATTCAAAGCTACCCACTGCCACCATCAAGGGACAGCCTATGCTGCCCCATATGAAGAGCTACTGGTTGGCCCACCAATTGACGCAGCTGATTTATACACAGAACACATCGGGAAATACTGGACTCGGTGAAGATAGAGGAACATGCCTGAAGTACTAAAGGAGGCCTATCAGCGCACTACACAAAACAACTCAGGGAGATATCACCACTGTCTGGGGAAGAACTCACTCACTGATGAGTCCCTCATACATGCTAAAGCACCCACATGGCATAATGGAGCCATTGTCACAATGAGGTGAACATCAGTTGAACTCTTCGGAAACAATATAAAGTCCTACATTTTGATGATATGATCTGAGATAGTCACCTGAAAACATTTCCAGAACTCCTCCAACAATATGACATCCCAAACGTACAAAGATTGGGACACATCCAATTATCACACGCACTGTGTGCCACCCTAGGCCACTCGGTTCCCGTACTACCCCAATCACACATGGCCTTGCAATTACATGCTTGTAAGGATTGCAAAGGGACAGTTGCAGGCTTATACTAATACTAATATCCCACCAATTTTCAAAGGGCACCTCATCCTCCTTATGCTCCTTGTGGGGGTGCGTGGGGGGGTCATTGCAATTAGAGTTCCAGGAGGAGGGATGGGAAGCAGTACTGAATGACTACAACATGAATTTGAGGGAATCTGTTCTAAAATATAGCCATTACAAACTTCTGCATAGATGGCTTTGGGCCCCTGACAAGCTATACACAGCCAAATTGTACCCCAACTCTTGCTGTTGGAGATGCGGAAAACAGAACTGTGACCTTGTACATATTCTGTGGTCATGTTGACTAGTGCAAACTATTGGAGGCAAATCTGGTCCTGTATGAGAAATGACCTGATAGTCACAATTGACTAAATTGCGAGATTGGCTCTACTCCATGTCATGATTCTTCGACAATGAAAAACGAAAAAAAGTCCCAGCATTCTGTGACTGGCTAGACGATATACATGACATGGCGACATTCGAAAAGCTGATATATAAAATAAATAAATGTCAGACTCTCTCAATATGGTGCGGTTTGGGGGAAATTCCTCAGGGGTGGAGTGCATGGGCTGAGACCAAAAATACTTTAAGGGCATACGGTGGGACTTGGAAAGAGAGTCAATGAGAACCATGATGCTTCTAACAGTGGCACATTCCACAGTGATAATTTTAGTCGCTTATTTATGACTTGCTATTGTATGCCTTGTACATGGTGGAGTTTCTGATATACATTGCTATATAATGCTATTTGATGGTGTGTGGTTTTGTACATTTTTGCATTAATGATTGTTTACAGTGATTATTTTCTATCTTTCTTTGTTCCTTATTGCATGTTTATTGGAATGACTGCATTTTGATATATTCCATAGGTCCGGGAGAAACAAGCTTAAATATTTGCTGTAGGGGTTGTGCTCTGATCACTAACAATATTGATAATTGTGTCAGAATGATGCCACCAGCCAAGAAGGGCATCATGTGTATGACACAATAAAATGTATGGTTGAATTCATCATTGTTCATTGCAGGAGCATGAACAATTTACTGGGAGGAGGGCACAGTTTGTGGCACAGTGAAACAAGCATTTGCAATTCAATAGGTCTCGCATTTTCTTGAGTTAGAGCTTTTGGCATTGTAAATTCATAACTGGACTTTTCTTGCCACATACATTGGTCAACCCTGTCTCATAATTTTGTCTTTTCCTGCTATGCTTTGGTGGTCACTGGTGGCTACTGATATCAGAAATCGTAGGCCCTTGAGGTGAGACAATGGAAAAAAGGCTGGAAAGGTATTTTATTTTTATTTTAACAGAATGAAGTCTTGCAAGCATTCTTGCCTGCATTTCTACAAAGCTCTAATGAAGTTCACAATAGCAGAGAAGACTGAGAAGATTTTTTGCCCATGTAAAAGAGATAAGCAATGCCCTGTGTGCAGATGTCCTGAGTGCTGGCAAGTAGGGTAACTGGAGGAGAGACTCCAGATATGAGGGTAAGCATGTTTCACATCATTGCTTCTAGATTTAGGGCCAGATGTAGGTAGGAAAAATTTTGCGAGTCGGAAATTGCGAGTCGTTGCGACTCGCAATTTCCGACTCGCTAAATGGTATCCAAGAAGAAAAAGCGACTTCAATTTGCAACTCGCAAATGAAGTCGCACCGCAGATTGCGAGTCCGCTGTTTGCGAGGTTGCTTTTTGCGACCGCGCTAAAAATGAACACGCAATTTGTGAGTGGGTGTCGCAAATTGCGACTGTGCTGTAAATTGAATGCAGGTGCAGCAGAACACTCTGGAAAACACTTCCTGGTTCCTGATGATGACATCACAGCCAGGAAGTTTACAAATACACCTGGGAGGAGGGAGGACCACACCCATTTTAAACTGCTGAACTGCAAACAGAGAGAACAGCAGCTACCATGGCAGAGACACCAAGGAAGCGCAAATTGAAATTTGCAGAGAAAGAGCTGGAGGTGCTGACAGAGGAGTGCTGCCAGCACCATGAACAACTTTTTGGGAGGGCAGCCCTCAGTGTGCCAGAGGTGGAGAAGAGAAGAATCTGGACGGAAATCCAAGACAAGGTGAACTCCATGGGTGTCAGCCACCGGAGCATAGAAGAGTTAAAGAAACGGTGGTATGACCTGCGCTCCCGGACCAAGGAGAGGGTGGCAGAGCGGCTCCGGGAGATGAGGGGCACTGGACAGGGACTGTCCACTATACCACCACCCACACCCCTGTAGGAAAGAGTTGAGGAGACCTTGGAGCCAGCGGCAGTGTGCGGGATGGGGAAGCTGGATACTTCAGAGCCAGGACCATCAACCGGTGAGTACCATGAGACATGCATGTACACCCATATATGCCATACCCCCACCCACCTTGTACACAGTAGCATGCACAACCAAAATAGCTCCATTTCAGAGTAGCAACTACCTGCATGGTGCATTATGGGCAATGTAGTCAAGTAGGCAGTTAATAGGCAACAGTTTATTAGGAAGTTGATAACAGATGGTAGATACTGACAGTGTGTTCCCTATGTCCCACAGGTCTCCCACACAACAACACCGCCAACCAAAGCATCCAGGGGCCACAGGTCAGCCACCAGCCTGCAGAGGAGTCAGGACCAGCCACCACAGAGACCTGCACCACCCACACACAGTCCCCTCATGATGCACCAGTTGCCATACTGGTGAGTGAGCCAGCACCTGGTCCCAGCCACAGTGCCACTGTAGATGACACGGAGCCTCCACTGCGTCGCAGGCGACGTGTAAATGTACCACCAGAGCCGCAGGCTGAGTCAGGGGACGCCTCCATGTCGCCCGCAGAGGCCGCACTCCTACGGGGCAGCGCCTGCAGACACTGGAGATAAGGAGAATATCAGGGGCAATGCGGTGCATGGAGCAAAACCAAAACAGTGGTATGCAGCTGGTACACACAGAGCTGCAACAACCCAACAGACATGTCGGCGACCTTGCACTCTCAATGAGACAACTGGTGGCAGAACTCATAACTGAGAGAGAGGGTGCAAGGCGTTGTGACAGGCAGCTACTGCACCAGCTGGACCGCATGTCTGCCTTCATCGTCAGGCTGGCTGTGAACACTACTGGCCTTTCAAGGCGCACGGTCAGCCTCCAGGTAGACATGGGCCACTTTGCCAGTGATGTGGCACGTGGACTGGGACGTCTCAGCCACGCCGTAGATATCATGGAGGCACGGCAGGTGGCTAGGGGTGTGGCTCCACCATCAGCAGTGTCTCAGCCAGTGACACCAGGGTGTTGCACAGTTGTAGCGCAAGGCAGGGCACTGCTGACACACCAGGTACCAGCCATGCTGCCCGAGGCCGGCGTAGAATATGAACTCCACACTGTCCTGGGGTAGAGGCACATGAGGTCAATGTGTCCTCATGCCAGGTGGACTTTTACAGCCCCTGAACTGTTGTTAATGTATATAGTTTTTTTGGTGCACATAATTAAATCACTTGTTAGTTCCACTTCACACCTGGACTCTTTGTGTGTGACATTAGTGAGTGTGGTGACAATTAGCACGTACCTTCCAAAGTATTGGTTGGCAATGTGGTCCCGTCTCAGTCTGCCTTGATTTGCAATGCTTCTATCCCCATGATGGCGATGTGGTAGCTCTTGCTCTTCATCCTCCGAATCTGGGTCTTCTGGGGTGAGAGGTAGCCCACGTCTGGTGGCAATGTTGTGCAGTATAGCGCATGCGCCAACGATCTTGAAAGCTGTTATTAGGGTATACTGGAGGGCACCTCCACTTCTGTGGAGGCATCTGAATCTTGCCTTCAGCAGTCCAAAGGTCCTCTCTATGATATTTCGTGTCCTCCTATGTGCACTGTTGTATCGCCTCTCTTTCTCATTGTTGGGTGTTAAGTACGTGGTAAGTATCCATGGTCGTAATGCATATGCACTGTCACATATGTGGCACAAAATGTACAATGTTAGTTGGGCATAGATGGTTTCCACATTGACCTGTGTGTATGTCTGCAAGGTGTATTCAGCTATACCTAGGAGGTATCCGTCTCCAAACTCCCCACGTTATAGGTGTTGGTGTATCCCACTGTGCCTGAAAATGTAGGAGTAATGTGTACTCCCTGGGAATTTGGCAACCATGTCAGTGATAACATAATGGGCGTCACATACCACCTGGATGTTCAGTGAGTGGGTACACTTCCTGTTGCGGAACAGATATTCCAGGTTTGCAGGAGGGTAGATTTGTATATGTGTCCCGTCCACACACCCTAAGACATGGGGGAAGTTGGCAATCCTGTAGATTTCCAACTTGGTGCTGTTGATTTCTGCCTCATTCCTGGCTAGGTATATGTATCTGGACATGTGTGTGAGTAAGGCATCTAGGAATGCTCTAAAGAACCGTGAGAGTAAACTTTGGGATACCCCACCTGCCACAGCAATGACCCCCTGATAGCTACCAGAGGCCAAGAGGTGCAGTGAGCATAGCACTTACACATGCGTAGGGATGGCGCAGCCGCGCACAGTCTGGCGTTGTAGCTGCGGATTGAGTAAATCTATTAAATCTAGTATTGCTGCACTGCTGAGTCTATATTTATCATAAATCTCCTCCTCAGTTTGTTGGAAAAGTGTCTGCCTGGTTCTGTATATCTTCTCCTGTCTCTGGCTCCTACTCCTCCTCTGCTGTGCGGCGTGGGCTCTCCTCCTCATTGCTATCACAAATATCTCCGCCATCTTGAGTAACTCAGGTGTGTTCTGGGTCTCCTTTTGTACTTTTGTTCTGGTTACCACCTGCTCTGAGTTAGTGGTAAATTGGAAGTGCAGAATGGGCTTTTTGCGACTAGTCGCAATTTGCGAGTGGCTATTGCATTTGGTTTGCGACTCGCAAATTGCGACTTCCTATTTGCGGGTCGCAAAATGGGGTCGCTATTTTTGCGAGTCGGTAATGGCTCGCATCGCACTTTGCGAGTCGGAAATTGGATTTTTGCATCCCATTTCCGATTTTGCGGGGTCGCAAATTGTGATTCGGGCCATTTGTGACTCACAAAAGTTTGCTACATCTGGCCCTTAGTTACTTTATACCAGAAAGGGCATATTGTGGCTTTCATGAGCAGTGACCTAAATTACCTGATTTATTTTGTCAAATAAGCTTATTTTAGGAGCCAGAGGTAAGGGCAGCACTGAAATATAGCCAAAACAAATGTCAGTGACATGGGAGGAGGTGGGAGGGACAGAATGCTGCAATAAAATGCAGGCAACTACCAGCCTAAAACTCCCACAGTGAAAAGGGAGCACTAAAGAAAAGCCAAGGTAGTTCGTCACACCAACAGATAAGGAAACTAAAGTGGAATAATACAGTAGTTTGTCACTGCTCTGAAACAGAAAAAGGAGGGATAAAAAGGCAGCATTGACCACTAGAGAACAATAATTTTTAAAGGACACTGCAACATAACAAATGAAATACTTTAAGTCATAAGAAGTATACTAAAAGTATATATGAGGTTGAACACTTACGCTCTACTGAAAAAGTTGCACATCAGAGCCAGCGGCGCACCTTAACTCAATATTTGATGAAGCCGCAGCCGCTGATACAGTGCCCAGCTTCAGCTGTTGCTTTTCTGATGGGAGGGAAAGCCAACATTACTTGGAACGGGAAAAAAATAACAAATTGCCTTCTCAGTATATTTTATCCTACTGCTCTGATACTTGTGGTCATACTTTCACTATATTTCATGGCAATTCATTCAGCATTAAGGGAAATCAGTTAACTGCCCCCTGAGACTAACCATGTTCTCTACTGCCTTTTGACTCATTTCTGTCCCTCACACCAACACTGTAGCCTCAAACGACTGACCCTTTTTGCAATTTCTACTAAACAACAACAGTCAGCACCTGCTAATGATGATCATAAATACAAAATTGATGTACATGTCTTGGCATGACAATGATTCTTGCTGATTGTTTTTTCTTCTCCCTCATTTTCTTCCCTGTATAGTTTTTGTACTACTGAAAATGGCAATAAATTATTTTGGCCTAAAATAAAAAGATATTACTACATCCTCTACTTGAAGGTAGCAGAAAAAGAGCAACAGAGAATCTCAGATCTCATTGACCAGGAAGAAAAGCAGGTCAATTAGACCGTAAGAAATGGTGAGTCCCACCCTTGCCCTTGTTAATTCTCCAGATTGATTTGAAAAGTATTCTCCTATTGAAAGGAAGGTAGTTCAGATTGGAAATGAAGTAATTTCTCTTTTTTGCCCAGTTCGCTGCTGTTTGAAACACATTCACAATATCATAGCTCTCTGCTTTGCTTACCAATGTGGAAACCCCTACCATAGTCTAGAAATGACAAAGAAGAGCATTCACCACACCCGGATTTTGGGCTAACCACACAAAGAAAGCTTTACATGTTAAATCAAATGTTGACAACCGAGTAGATCAGTGGATTCAGTTTTGCCCTTTTCCCTTCTCTCCTCTTTACCTACAGCTATCCTATTAGCCCTTGCTGATGTCATTTGTGTTCTTTATTTTATAAAGGCTTTTGCCACATAGACGACTTAGGGCCTCATCATGAGTTTGGCTGTCCGACCACCAGACTGCCATGTTCCATTTGTCAAGTGTTGAGAAGTGGAGGGACTCACATGACTACAACTCCCAAGAGCCACTGTTGCTGTAACTACAAACACTACCACAGTGATATCATGATTCAAGAGATCTGCATTAACAAAGAGCAAATTTTGTGGACTCACCTGGGGGGATAATATGTGTACAGTGTGTGTAGCACAGAGTGGCATGTCTGCTCCTACCAGCAGGCCTTGGGTCTGTGACTCCCAACAACAGCACAGGCTTCACAGGCCCAAATACAGCTGCCTAAACCACTCCAGTGCTCTACACTCACCTGGGAGGATAACATTTGTTAAGTGTTGGGAAGTGGAGGGACTGACATGACTACAACTCCCAAGAGCCATTGTTGCTGTAACTACAAACAGTACCACAGTGATATCATGATACAAGAGATCTGCATTAACAAAGAGCAAATGAAGTGGACTCACTTGGGGGGATAGTATGTGCACAGTGTGTGTAGCACAGAGTGGCATGTCTGCACCTACCAGCAGGCCTTGGGTCTGTGACTCCAAACAACAGCACAGGCTTCACAGGCCCAAATACAGCTGCCTGAACCCCTCCAGTGCTCTACACTCACCTGGGAGGATAACATTTGTTAAGTGTTGGGAAGTGGAGGGACTGACATGACTACAACTCCCAAGAGCCACTGTTCCTGTAACTACAAAAACTACCACAGTGGTATCATGATACTAGAGATCTGTATTAACAAAGAGCAATTGAAGTGGACTGACCTGGGGGATGACATTGGTACAGTGTGTGTAGCACAGAAGGTGACATGTCTGCACCTACCAGCAGGTCTTGTGTCTGTGCCTCCAAACAACAGCACAGGCTTCACAGGCCCAAATACACCTGTCTGTAATCACTCCCATGCTCTACACTCACCTAGAAGGATAACATTTGTCAAGTGTTGGGAAGTGGAGGGACCGATATGACTGCCAAGTCCAGAAGGCATTGTTTCTGTGACTACAAACACAAGCCTAGTGGTCACTTGCAAAAATACCCCTGTTTGTCAACTCCCAATTGAAGTCTACTTAGCTGAGAGGATACCATTGGTTGAGAGTGTGCAGTAGAGTCACTGACCTGACTACAACTCACAATAGGCCCTGTTTCTGTCACTTCAACCACCAGACCAGTGTACTCCTGCGCAAATGCACCTGTTTGTTAAATCCAACATGCAGTTTACTCACCTGGGGGGATATCAATTGTTTACTGTGTGAAGTAGAGGGACTGGGCTGACCACAGCTCACTATAAGCCCTGTTTCTGTCACTCCAACCACCAGACCAGTGTCCTCCTGCCCAAATGCACCTGCTTGTCAAATCCAAAATGCAGTTTACTCACCTAGGGGTATGCCAACTGTTTAGTGTGTGAAGTAAAGGGACTGGGCTGACTACAGCTCACAACAGGCCCTGTTTCTGTCACTCCAACCACCAGAAAAGTTTACTTTTGCCCAAATACACCTGTTTGTCAAATCTAAAATGCATTTTACTCACCTGGGGGAATACCAACTGTTTAGTGTGTGAAGTACAGCGAGAGCTGACTACAGCTCACATTAGGCTCTGTTTCTGTCACTCTAACCACCAGACCAGTGTACTCCGTCCCAAACAGACCTGTTTGTCAAATCCAAGATGCTGTGTACTCACCTGGGGGATACCATTTATATACAGTGTGAAGTAGAGGGAGTGACCAGACGGGAAATCCCAGGAGACACAGTTCCCACACTCCTAACACCAGCCCAGTTTACCTCAGGCCAAATACACCTGTATGTCAAACCCAAAATGCAGTTTACTTACCTGGTGGGACACCAGCTGTTTAGTGTGTGAAGTACAGAGACTGGCCTGACTACAGCTCACAAAAGGCTCTGTTTGTGTCACTCCAACCACCAGACCAGTGTACTCCTGCCCAAATAGACCTGTTTGTCAAATCAAAAATGCAGTGTACTCACCTGGGGGATACCATTTGTATACTGTGTGAAGTACAGAGAGTGACCAGACTGCAACTCCCAGGGGACACCTTTCCTCGAACTCCTAACACCAGCCCAGTTTACCTCAGGTCAAATACACCTGTCTGTCAAATCCAAAATGCAGTTTACTCACCGGCAGGATACCAACTGTTTAGTGTGTGAGGTACAGGGACTGGGCTGCCTACATATCACAATAGGCCCTGTTTCTGTCACTCCAAACACCAGACCAGTGTACTCCTGCCCAAATACACATGTTTGACAAATCCAAAATGCAGTATACTCACCTGGGGGGGATACCATTTGTATACTGTGTGAAGTAGAGGGAGTGACCAGACTGCAACTCCCAGGAGACACTGTTCCTCAAACTCCTAAAACCAGCCTAGTTTACCTCAAGCCAAAAACACCTGTTTGGCAAATCCAAAAAGCAGTGAACTCACCTTGGGGGATACCAACTGTTTACTGTGTGAAGTACAGGGACTGGCTTGGCTACAGCTCACAATAATCTCTGTTTCTGCCACCCCAAATGCCAGACCAGTGTACTCCTGCCCAAATAGACCTGTTTGTCTAATCAAAAATGGAGTGTACTCACCTGGGGGATACAATTTGTATACGTGTGTCAAGTAGAGGGAGTGACCAGACTGCAAATCCCAGGAGACATTGTTCCTTGAACTCCTAACACCAGCCCAATTTACCTCAGGCCAAATATACCTGACTGTCAAATCCAAAATGCAGTTTACTCACCTGGGGGATACCAACTGTTTAGTGTGTGAAGTACAGAGGCTGGCCTGACTACAGCTCACAATAGGCTCTGTTTCTGTCACTCCAACCACCAGACCAGTGTACTCCTGCCCAAATAGACCTATTTGTCAAATCAAAAATGCAGTTTACTCACCTGGGGGATACCATTTGTATAATGTGTGAAGTAGAGGGAGTGGCCATACTGCAACTCCAAAGGGACACCTTTCCTCGAACTCCTAACACCAGCCCAGTTTGCCTCAGGTCAAATACACCTGTCTGTCAAATCCAAAATGCAGTTTACTCACCGGGGAGGATACCAACTGTTTAATGTGTGAACTACAGGGACCGGGCTGTCTACACATCACAATAGGCCCTGTTTCAGTCCCCCCAAACACCAGGCCAGTGTACTCCTGCCCAAATACACCTGTTTGTCAAATCCAAAATGCAGTGTACTCACCTGGGGGATACCATTTGTATACTATGTGAAGCAGAGGCAGCGACCAGACTGCGAATCCCAGGAGACATCGTTCCTTGAACTCCTAACACCAGCCCCGTTTACCTCAGGCCAAATACATTCGTCTGTCAAATCCAAAATGCAGTTTACTCACCGAGGGGGATACCAAGTGTGTAGTGTGTAAAGCCCAGGACTGACCTGACTACAGCTCAAAATAGTCCCTGTTTCTGTCACTACAACCACCGGACCAGTGTTCTCGTCCCCAAATACCCTCATTTGGTAACCCACAACTGAAGTGCACCCACCTGGACAAACAACATTTGTCAAGTGGGGGAGGTGGAGGGAGTGACATCAATGGGAAGACCAGGAGGTACTATTTCAGAAACTACAAGCACCAGTCCAGTGGTCAATTTCAAAGACACCCCGCTTTGTTTAATCCCATTTGAAGTTCACTCTCCTGGGAGGAAAACATACTTCATGTCTCTGGGAGTATAGAGAGTTACCTGACTGAAACTCCCAGCAGGTCCTGCAACTGTTACTCCAAACACCAGACCAGTGATCACTTGTCAAAATACACTTGGTAGGGATCAAGATACAGATCATGCTTAACCTGGAGATTTGTCTGTCTACCTAGCTCCATCTTAACATGCTAACCCAAGATTAAAGTATTGAGGACAGGAAGCGCACCTTACAGAGTGTGCAAAACAATGATTCCAAAAGCCTCAAGATAGATGCATCACCAGAATGGTATTGGAACCAGACACATTCACACTACACTCACTACATGATCACTCCAGTCACATATACAATAAACCCCCACCTCTGCCTGCATCTCAATCAACTGGGCCCCAAAATGGCCAAAGCTATATCCTGCACAAACACTGTTTTGCCTGCACTGGTGGTAAGATGGCATTTCCAGGCCATCCTCCAAAGTGCACATGATCTGCACATCACATCGGCTGCTTGATTCAAACTGAATTAGAAAACATCAAACAAGTCAAAACACCCAATACTATCGTTACTTGGCACAATTGGATCAAATGCTACTTAACTTTGAATAAGGTGTCTGCTTACTGTAACACTAAACTGTTGCAGGTAGATCTCACAATTCAAGTTACATTGTACATTTCACATCAACAGGTCAAGCAGCCACTGGAAACACAGAGGCCAGAGAGGAGACTGCCACCCCCCTGGATGCAGCCCTCAGTGAGAACAGCATTCCTGGACTGCTGGATGCCCCTAGAGCATGGGTAACCTAGTCAACTGGCTACAGTGAGTCTCACTGTGCCCACATCAACACCTCCCAGCCTGGTTGCCACAACATCTCAGGCAGCCATTTGCTCCACAACCTGTGTATCAAGCACAGTGTTGGCAATCTCGTGCCCGCCAGTCCTAGTTCCTGAGTTGCGGCGCAACACTTTGGACAATGAGGGTCCAGGAACAAGTGGGAGTGGGCAACCTGTTGCAAGAGCACAGGTCTGTGGGGATAGGGTGCATGGGAGGGATGCTGTGGGCTAGCGGGTGAGGCTACTGTGGCTGCTGTCAGAAAGGACACCATCAGACACATCTTGGGGGTCTATCACAAGTCCCAAGGCATGATGGGTCAGGTACTGAATGAACTCCGGAAAATTAAGCAGCTACAGATGGACATCCATCAGGACATGTGGGAGCAATGGGAGGCCCAGGACACCAACATGGCCTCTCTAACAGGGGTGATGAGGGACATAAACACCACGCTGGGCATGGCTATTTAACATCTCTCCACCCCTTTCCTTTGGTACAGCAACACTAGGCCCATTGACATCCATGCCAGCCACTGGAAGGGAGGCCCTAGCAGGGGTATCACCAGACCATACACCCCTGCTTTGTAGCAGCAGATCCCCCCAAGCAGGGACATCCAGCAAAGAATCCATGATTTGCAGGTGGCTAGACACCCACCACTGCCAAAAAGGGGACTTTTCCTTAGGAACCTGTTCAAATGGGAGGAGTACTCTGAACTTTAGAATCCCAGTGGTGTGGTATCTTCTCAGATGACTTTATCCACCAGGACTGACTCCTTCACTTTACTTTTAAGTTCATGTCTGTCCACAATTTATGTTTTGCACCAACATTATAATAAATTCACCAATCACAAACGTGTTGTCTGCTTGCTTCATTTCCACTGATTGCTACGTAGATGCAATGTGGACCACATGATGAGAACACAAGCTACTTGTGCAAGGAGGGATGTGTCACAGGTACACACTGTCCACCTCAGAACCATAATCATTACATACCAATACATTAGTACAAATGTCTTGCCACTTAAATATATGTAATTCCAGAGTAAAGCATATAGGCTGTCCATATTTGTGGACTTCTACAAACAAGAATGTGTAACTCATATTGAGTCATAGCACATATCCTAAGGTACAGTCCCCCATACCACAGAGGAAAGGGATTTGGCAGACATTGACCCTTACAATAGGGAAACATTGAAGTGGATGATGTCACCAGCTTAAGCCTTATCACATACCACACAAAAGGTTTCCCAACACCACATGATCCAAGAGACAGACAAATAGCAGTGAACAGTTCCTGATCACAGGCCAATCATAATCCAGTTACCATTCATCTGGTGGTATGACATACGGATATGTCAGTGTTGTGACACAGGCACTGTGGCCTGAAATGTTGAAACACATCAACAGCCACATATCAGCCATGCAAGAAGTGTTTCGTCAATGTAAAGGTAAAATGATCTTTTTTCAATCTATGACTACTTGTGTTATGCCCATATGATGACACACATGATACAAGTGGCACATCCACAGCACATACAACAACTCCAACACCCAAAATCTGTGTCCAACATTACCAGGAACAACCACTGCCCACTTTGTCTGTCCTAGCAGTATCACAAACTGGCCAATGTCACAACTCTGAAATGCCCTCAGGAGGATGTCATGGTGCAGGTACCTGTACAAAGATAAAACAAGGAGCATAGGTTTGGAATTATAACCATAGTACAAATCACATTTCCTGCAACTTGAAAATCAATTACATTGCAGGAAAACTAACACTAACAAAGCAACATCCTCAAGGTGGGGATGCGTCAAATGCAAATTAATCTAACTGCCTTTGGCTGGTGATTGCAAAATGTCAGCTCCTTGGCTGGTTTGCATTGCAGGCAGGTCGCTGGCCGCTCCGCCGCCCAGCGCCACCACCTCACCATTCCACTCCCTTTGTCTCTGCTTGCTCCATTCCAGCTTCCCCAGCCGCTGCATCCCCTCCCTCCTCCCTCCTCCACCTCACCGTTCCATTCCCTTTGTCGCTGCTGCTCTGTTCCAGCTTCCCCAGCCGCTGCGTCCCCTGCGGCCCCTCCCGCCTCCCCCTCCTCCTCACCTCCACTTCTTTCTTTTTCCTGCCGCTGCCATCCCCTGCGGCCCCACCCCCCAGCCTTCCCATTCATCCAGCCTTCCCTCCTCCCAGCTCCACCCCCTCCCTCCCCATGTATGGAAGCCACGGCGCGGTAACAAGGAGCAACCCTTGACACTGCATTGCAGGCAGGTTGCTCCCCGCTCCGCCAGCCAGCGCCACCACCTCACCATTCCACTCCCTTTGTCTCTGCATGCTTCGTTCCAGCTTCCCCAGCCGATGCGTCCCCTGCGGCCCCTCCCGCCTCACCCTCCTCCTCACCTCCACTTCTTTCTTTTTCCCACCTCTGCCATCCCCTGGGGCCCCACCCCCCAGCCTTCCCATTCCTCCAGCCCTCCCTCCTCCCAGCTGCCACTCCCTCCCTCCCCCCATTTATGGAAGCTGCAGCGCGGTAACGAAGGGCAACCCTTGACCCTGCATTGCAGGCAGGTCGCTCCCCGCTCCGCCACCCAGTGCCACCACCTCACCATTCCACTCACTTTGTCTCTGCTTGCTCCGTTCCAGCTTCCCCAGCTGCTGCGTCCCCTGCGGCCGCTCCAGCCTCCCTCTTCCACCTCACCGTTCCATTCCCTTTGTCTCTGCTGCTCTGTTCCAGCTTCCCCAGCCACTGCGTCCCCTGCGTCCCTACCCCGCAGCCTTCCCATTCGTTCAGCCCTCCCTCCTCCCAGCTGCCACTCCCTCCCTCCCCCCATTTAAGGAAGCCGCAGCGCGGTAACGAGGAGCAACCCTTGACCCTGCATTGCAGGCAGGTCGCTCCCTGCTCCGCCGCCCAGCGCCACCACCTCACCGTTCCACTCCCTTTGTCTCTGCTTGCTCCGTTCCAGTCTCCCCAGCCGCTGCGTCCCCTGCAGCCCCCCCTGCCTCCCTCCTCCACCTCACCGTTCCATTCCCTTTGTCTCTGCTACTCCGTTGCAGATTCCCCAGCCGATGCGTCCCCTGCATCCCCTCCCGCCTCCCCCCTCCTCACCTCCACTTCTTTCTTTTTCCCGCCGCTGCCATCCCCTGCGGCCCCACCCACCCAGCCTTCCCATTCGTCCAGCCCTCCCTCCTCCCAGCTGCACTCCCTCCCCCTATTTATGGAAGCCGTGACGCGGTAACGAGGAGCAACCCTTGATGCTGCATTGCAGGGTGGTCGCTCCCTGCTCCGCTGCCCGGCGCACCACCTCACCGTTCCAGTCCCTTTGTCTCTGCTTGCTCCGTTCCAGTCTCCCCAGCCACTGCGTCCCCTGCGGCCCCTCCTGCCTCCCTCCTCCACCTCACCGTTCCATTCCCTTTGTCTCTGCTTGCTCCGTTCCAGCTTCCCCAGCCGCTGCATCCCCTGTGGCCCCTCCCGCCTCCCTCGTCCACCTCACTGTTCCATTCCCTTTGTCTCTGCTGCTCCGTTCCTGCTTCCCCAGCTGCTGTGGACCCACCCCCCAGCCTTCCCATTCATCCAGCCCTCCCTCCTCCCAGCTGCCACTCCCTCCCTCCCGCCATTTATGGAAGCCGCGGCACGGTGACGAGGAGCAACCCTTGACCCTGCATTGCAGGCAGGTCGCTCCCTGCTCCGCCGCCCAGCGCCACCACCTCACTGTTCCACTCCCTTTGTCTCTGATTGCTCCGTTCCAGTCTCCCCAGCCGCTGCGTCCCCTGCGGCCCCTCCTGCCTCCCTCCTCCACCTCACCATTCCATTCCCTTTGTCTCTGCTGCTCCGTTGCAGCTTCCCCAGCCGCTGCGTCCCCTGCATCCCCTCCCGCCTCCCCCCCTCACCTCCACTTCTTTCTTTTTCCCGCCGCTGCCATCCCCGGCGGCCCCACCCCCCAGCCTTCCCATTCGTCCAGCCCTCCCTCCTCCCAGCTGCACTCCCTCCCTCCCCCCATTTATGAAAGCTGCGGCGCGGTAACGAGGAGCAACCCTGCATTGAAGGCAGGTCGCTCCCCGCTCCGCCGCTCAGTGCCACCACCTCACTGTTCCACTCCCTTTGTCTCTGCTTGCTCAGTTCCAGCTTCCCCAGCCGCTGCGTCCCCTCCCGCCTCCCTCTTCCACCTCACCGTTCCATTCCCATTGTCTCTGCTGCTCCGTTCCAGTTTCCCAGCCGCTGCATCCCCTGCGACCCCAGCCTTCCCATTTGTCCGGCCCTCCCTCCTCCCAGCTGCCACTCCCTCCCTCCCCCCATTTATGGAAGCCACGGCACGGTAACGAGGAGCAACCCTTGACCCTGCATTGCAGGCAGGTCGCTCCCCGCTCCGCCGCATGGCGCCACCACCTCACCGTTCCACTCCCTTTGTCTCTGCTTGCTCCGTTCCAGCTTCCCCAGCAGCTGCGTCCCCTGCGGTCTCTTCCGCCTCCCTCCTCCACCTCACCGTTTAATTCCCTTTGTCTCTGCTGCTCCGTTCCTGCTTCCCCAGCCACTGTGTCCCCTGCGGCCCCACCCCGCCAGCCTTCCCATTCGTCCCGCCCTCCCAGCTGCCACTCCCTCCTTTTCCCATTTATGGAAGCCGCA
Organism: Pleurodeles waltl; assembly: GCF_031143425.1. Classification (NCBI taxonomy): domain Eukaryota; kingdom Metazoa; phylum Chordata; class Amphibia; order Caudata; family Salamandridae; genus Pleurodeles; species Pleurodeles waltl. Next base: position 380,064,963 of record NC_090437.1, on the reverse strand, counting down.
GCACGGTAACGAGGAGCAACCCTTGACCCTGCATTGCAGGCAGGTCGCTCCCCGCTCCGCCGCACGGCGCCACCACCTCACCGTTCCACTCCCTTTGTCTCTGCTTGCTCCGTTCCAGCTTCCCCAGCCGCTGCGTCCCCTGCGGTCTCTTCCGCCTCCCTCCTCCACCTCACCGTTCCATTCCCTTTGTCTCTGCTGCTCCGTTCCAGCTTCCCCAGCCACTGTGTCCCCTGCGGCCCCACCCCGCCAGCCTTCCCATTCGTCCCGCCCTCCCAGCTGCCACTCCCTCCTTCTCCCATTTATGGAAGCCGCGGCACGGTAACGAGGAGCAACCCTTGACCCTGCATTGTAGGAAGGTCGCTCCCAGCTCTGCCGCTCAGCGCCACCACCTCACCGTTCCACTCCCTTTGTCTCTGCTTGCTCCTTTCCAGCTTCCCCAGCCTCTGCGTCCCCTGCGGCCCCTCCCGCCTCCCTCCACTGCCGACACCATCAGCTCGCACGCCCTCACCTCCACAGACTACATCCTCCTCAGTGATTTCAACTTTCACCTGGAGAACCTACAAGACCACAACTCATCATCCCTCATAGACAACCTCACCAACCTCGGACTCAAACAACTAGTCACCGCACCCACCCACTCAGCAGGACACCCGCTCGACGCAATTTTCACCTCAAGCCAACACATAGCCTACACCCACACCACCGAACTCCTCTGGACTGACCACCACTGTGTCCACTTCTCCTTCGCCAAACCCCCCACACACTACCATCAACACACCACACCCTACCGCATGTGGGACAAGATCCCCACAGAACACCTGAACTCCCAACTGGCTCACAACCCCCCCCTCCACACCAACGACCCCAACGCAGGAGCCCACCACCTCTCAAAATGGATCACCACCTGCCCAGACACACTAGCCCACCCTCAGAAAAAAGATCGCCACCCTCAACATCAAGAACGCCCCATGGTTCACCCTCGAACTCCAAGACTCCAAGCGCAAATGCCGCCTAGCGGAGAAAATATGGCGACAAGAACCCTCCACAACCAACTTCTCCACCCTCGAAGCCACCATTCGCACCCATCACCAACTCATACGCACCGCCAAAAGAGACCACTAAAAGACACGCCTTGACAACAACTCTCAAAACAGCAAAGAACTCTTCACCATCATTAATGAACTAGCCAAACCCAAAGCCAGCAACATAGACCCTTCACACACACAGCACCTATGCGGCGCCCTCTCCAACCACTTCCACCACAAAATCCTAGACATCCACAACAGCTTCATACCACACACACCCACCACACACCCCCCTCACTCACCCAATGCAACCCCCAGCCATGATCCCCCCACCACACTCACCACCTGGGCCCCCACCACACACAAAGAAACCGAAAAAACCATGAACTCCATCCGCTCCGGATCCCCCTCCGACCCCTGCCCACGTTGCATCTACAACAAAGCCAGCCCAACCATCGCCCCCATACTCCTCGACATAATCAACTCCTCCTTTGATTCCACCACCTACCCAGACCCCTGGAAGCACGTGGAAATCACTGCTCTCCTCAAAAAAAACAAAGCCGACCTAGAGATCCTCTCCAACTATTGCCCCATCTCCCTCCTCCCCTTCCCCGCCAAGGTCGCCGAGAAACTAGTCAACACCCTCCTATCCCACTACCTCGAAGAAAACAACACTCTTGACCCCTCACAATCCGGGTTCTGCAAGAACCACAGCACAGAAACTGCCCTCATCACATGCACTGATGACATTAGGACCAAAGTCGACAAAGGCGAGACCGTCGCACTCATCCTTCTAGACCTCTCCGCAGCCTTTGACACTGTCTGCCACCACACACTCTGCACACGCCTCCACAACATAGGAATTCGCCACAAAGCCTTAGACTGGCTCATCTCCTTCCTCACTGACCGGACCCAGAGAGTCCGCCTCCCACCTTTCCACTCCACCACCACCAAGATCATCTGCGGAGTCCCCCAAGGGTCCTCTCTCAGCCCCACACTCTTCAACATTTAAATGATCCCCCTAGCCAACATCCTCCGACCTCACAGAATCATTATCCTCTCCTACGCAGATGACACCCAACTCATCCTCACCCTCACCCGCAACCCCACCACCGCCAAAACCAACCTACACGCAGCTCTCCTCGACACCGCCAACTGGATGACAACTAACCACCTCAAGCTTAACACCAACAAAACCAAGATCATCATCTTCGGCCCCAACAAAACCATATGGGATGACTCCTGGTGGCCCACCGCCCTAGGACCCGCACCCACCCCCGCAAACCAGGCAAGCAACCTCGCCATCATCCTGGACCCCTCCCTCTCCATGACACAGCAAATCAATGCTCTTACCTCCTCCTGCTTCCTCACACTGCGCACTCTAAAAAAATCCTTCAAATGGATTCCCCCAGAGACCAGGAAGACAGTCACCCATGCACTCATCAGCAGCAGACTAGACTACAGTAACGCCCTCTACACCGGCACCACACTCAAACTCACACGCAAACTCCAGAGAATCCAGAACACAGTTGCCCTCCTCGTCCTTGGCCTCACCCGCCACAAACGAATCCCAGCACACCTCAAAATCCTTCACTGGCTCCCCATAAACAACAGAATCACATTCAAGATCCTCATCCACGCACACAAATCCCTCCACAACACCGGCCCGACATACCTCAACGAAAGAGTGAACTTTCACACTCCCACCAGCAACCTCCAATCAGCCAACCTCGCCCTGGCCACAGTCCCCCGCATCCAACGTACCACCACAAGAGGCAGGTCCTTCTCCTACCTTGCCTCCAAAACCTGGAACTCCCTCAGCACCAACCTCAGCAAAACCAAAGACCTCCTGCTCTTCAGAAAGGGCCTCAAGATATGGCTGTTCGAACAGTGACCCTCCTGCCCCCCCCCCAAACACCTTGAGACCCTCACGGGTGAGTAGCGCGCTATGTACATTTTTTGATTGATTGAAACAAATTCCACACATTCTCACAACTACAGTCCATTGTACAGTCACAGTCATATCATCACAGGACATATTTACACTCATGAAAAGAAGCTGTTGAAGAGATCTTTCCGCAAGTCAGCTCCTTCCTCTTCACCACTCTAATCCTCACTTGGCATTTCAAGAGTCTCACTCAGTGGCACTGCAGGCTGCCCATCCTCTGGTATGAATGAGATGTCCCTATGCAGGGTGAGGTTGCAGAGCCTGCAGCATGCCACAGTGATCTGACACACTTTCTGGGGTGAATAGATAAGGGCTCCACCTATCCACATAGGACATAGCAGCTGACAGGGCCACTGTATTTTGGAAGGAGCCAGTAGCCAGGAAATGCAACACTGGCATGACTTATACCATGGGTGGTATGCTGGTTGGATACCATAGGTGGTATGCTGGGTGGATAAGTAATAGATGACATCAGATCTGGCTCCAACTGACGACAAAAGTCCACTATTGTTTGCCTATTCAGGTGGTAATACATTATGATGTTGCAATGCTCCATGGTCTGCAGGTCTGGCAGTGGATGGAAAACAGGAGGTTGATGTCTCCGCCTTCTCTCTGAGTACCTATGTGTGAAAAGACATGGGGGGTCATTACGACCTTGGCGGGCGGCTACTGCCGCCCGCCAGGCGGTAACCGCCGTGCGGCCGCACTCACGCGGCCCCCATTATGACATTCCCGCCGGCCCAGCGGGAATGAGGCCGCAACATAGGAGCCGCGGGTGCAGTTGCACCCGTCACGCTTTTCACTGTCTGCTATGCAGACAGTGAAAAGCTGGCCGGGGTCCTGTTAGGGGGCCCCTGCACTGCCCATGCCAGTGGCATGGGCAGTGCAGAGGCCCCCAGGACACCCCTTACCGCCAGCCTCTTCCTGCCGGTCCAAACCGCCAGAAACAGGCGGGCGGTAGGGGGGTCATAATCCCCAGGGCAGCGCTGCTTGCAGCGCTGCCCTGGCGGATTATCACCGCCAGGGCTAAAACGGCGGTAAACCGCCAGCCCCCGCAGTGCGACCGTGGCGCTACCGCTGCGGTCGTAATAAGGGCCTCCGTACCGCCAGCCTGTTGGCGGTACGGACGCCACATTCGTAATGACCACCATGATGTCTAACATTACTTAGTGTGTCCACAGCAACATATATGATGCATGCCAACAATATCATGTGACATAGCATTTCAAACTGCATAGACATGGCACCCAGTACACATCCTAGCTGGCAACTATACAAGAGTCACATGTGTCCCATATGCTTTCACACACATGTGTCCACTAGATGGTATTGGACAAAGCTAGGACATTGTGCGAAAAAACTGCCAGTCGAAATGTGACTGCCTCCCCTAAGTGCAAAAAAGACCATTGACGGGGGTGTAGCATGCACTGCTGTTAAATGTCATCTGTGCCCTGCAGCATGCAAATATGTTGTTTGAGGAGAAGAGTGTCTGCTTGACAATACAACATTAGGATGTATGTGAGCTTACATGACATGTTTTTTGGGTTCTCACCAAGTTCTGTCACCCAGAATCCTTTGCAAACCTCAAAGTTTGGCAAACAAAACACTATTTCATCACATTTCGGTGACAGAAAGTTCTGGAATCTGAGAGGAGCCACAAATAACCTCCTACCCAGTGTTCCCCCAAGTCTCCCGATAAAAATGATACATCACTTGTGTGGTTAGACCTAGTGCCCGCGACAGGAAACGCCCCAAAACACAACCTGGACACATCACATTTTCCCAAAATAATCAGAGCTGTTTTTTACAAGGTGCCTAGCTGTGGATTTTGGCCTCTAGCTCAGCCGCCACCTAGGGAAACCTACCAAACCTGTGCATTTTTTAAAACCAGACACCTAGGGAATCTAAGATGGGGTGTCTTGTGGGGCTCTCACCAAGTTCTGTTACCCAGAAATCTTTGCAAACCTCAAAATGTGGCAAAAAAACACTTTTTCCTCACATTTCAGTGACAGAAACTTTTGGAATCTGAGAGAAGCCACAAATTTCCTCCTATCCAGCGTTCCCCTAAGTCTCCCGATAAAAATGGTACCTCACTTGTGTGAGTAGGTCTAGTGCCCGCGACATGAAATGCCCCAAAACACAATGTGAGCATATCACATTTTCCCAAAGAAATCAAAGCTGTTTTTTGCGAAGTGCCTAGCTGTGGATTTTGGCCTCTAGCTCAGCCGGCACCTAGGGAAACCTAGCAAGCCTATATATTTTTTGATATTAGACACCTAGGGGATTTCAGAATTGGGTGACTTGTGGGGCTCTCACTTGGTTCTGTTACCCAGAATCCTTTGTAAGTCTCAACATTTTGCAAAAAAAACACTTTTTCGTCACATTTCGGTGATGGAATGTTCTGGAATCTGAGAGGAGCCACAAATATCCTTCTACCCAGCATTCCACAAGGTCTCCTGATAAAAATGGAACCTCACTTGCGTGGGTTGGCTAGTGCCCGCGACAAGAATGGATCAGACAAAGGTCAATGGTAGTCCTTGCACGAGGGCTACTGTTAACCCTGGAGTGATCCATTCCTGATGCAGGCACTAGGCGCAGGCACACAAGTAGGGTTGTGGTTTTATCAGGACAAGTGGAGAAATACTGGGTGGTAGGAATTTTGAGGATCCCTGCACATTCCTGTAGTTTCTGTGATGAAAAAGCAAGGAAAAAAAGCTTTTTTAATCCACGTTTCACTTTTGCAGGGTTTTCTGGGTAAGAAAGCTTTGTGAAATCCAAACACGCCACACTTCCGTGGACTGCCTGGGGTGTCTAGTTTTCATAAATGTCTGGGTTTGGAAGGTTTCCCTAGAAGACTGCCGAGCCCAGGACCAAATACTCAGGTGACTGTCTTACAAAACAAGGCTGTTTTGTGGTAGGTAATTTTGATGTCTCCACAATCTGTTTTCGGTACTTGCCTGTTGTGGTCACTTTCCCACTCACTAAAGTGAGGCAGTTTTTCGCTGGAGCCAGTGGAACGCTGGGTGGTGGAAAATGTGTGGCTGCCTGCAGATCCCTGGACTTCTGCTCACTAAAATGAAAGGCAAAGGTGTTTTTTAAGCAAAATTTTCATACCGCCGGCCACAGGCCCAATACAACCAATTACTGCACTCACATTAACTTACTGCTGCCAGACAAGGGCCCATCACATTTATACGCCACAGAATGGAATAAGTTTGACTACATTTTACCAAAGTAACCGCCTCCTTCTTCCTGAACATTACCGAATGCATGCATAACGAACCTTTACTAATGACTCCTATGACAGTCATCACCTGAGGCTCAAGAAGACACGTTTTTCATGCGCCTTTAACGCACTCACTTTGCTAAATCCAAATCCTTCCAGTTTGTGGACGCAGGTTGGGGGTGTCTGAGTATGCTGTACAAAGCGATTCCTCGAACTGAGGGAGCATATCTACCTCTGAAACTAAGGGAGACATGCTGGGGAATTCTAGTGACGTTCCCTAAAGAGAAGGCCATAGGCTATGAAAATGGGTAGTGTTTGGCATACAGGGGAGTCCAAGAGAACGTAGCATATGTCCCAGCCAACATTATGTGCAGTGCTGTGACTGTATTGCACTTATCATACAGCAAACTGAACATCTACTAAGTTCTGATGGAGTATGAACATGAAAAGCAGGTCAAACACTGAGCCATACATGTCATTGTCCTTAAGTGCTGGGATGGCACCAATGGGTTTTAATCCATAGGTGTAGATGATGTACATCTATGCTACCTTTACTATCTGCCTTCTACCTGTGCAATATCACTATGAAGGCACAACTATCATAAGCTTTCCTTACCCATTCAAGACTCTGTTCTCATCAGAGTCCTGACTAATCCTGTATAACTGCAAAGTAAACCTATAGTAGTTTGTGGATGCAAGTTGGGGGTGTCCAAATATTCCTTGGGAGGCCTATTCCTCAAAATGAGCGAGCATATCTACCTTTGAAACTAAGGCAGACATGCTGGTGAAAAAAGTCTAAGCTTTCTAAAGTAAAAAGTCAAAAAAATCTCCTGTGGAACTCATTCACCAACACTTTTACTTTTGCTTTGAAAGTGAAGCTACAAATTGAGTTTGCATAATTTCAAACAAATAGAAATGCTGGTGAATATGTCCGACAGGACATTTGTTTGACTTATTACACTTACTCTGGTTCTCGTTTGGCAATCATGGTGGTCCTTGTGTAATATACATACGTTACCTAACAAGCACTTCAAAATTCAGTCATGCTTTCAATATTCTGCCATACAGGGTACTCTGTGACAATGTGGCATATTTTCTGTCCACTAGTATATTCAGTATGGGGATTATAATGCATGTTAATTGAACAGAACACCTACCACGTTCTGACGGTGGATTTAGATCTCAAGCATGCCATTAGGAAGTCCATGATTTACCGAAGTAGATTAAGTAAAATTCTGTGGCTCCTTGCCTAACGAAGCAGTAGCCCATGGACGTTCGGATTACCCAACGTCAGCTCCACCTCAGTCGATTTCCCAGAACTTTGCTTTAGTATGATACAACGTAAAGCAAGTAGGGACACAGAGGCCTGGTTGTGATGGGCACTGGGGTCAGGAATACCGACTCTCCTGACGCATTCCATGCTTTGAGCACACTTTACAGTGACGACATGGACAATCCTTTTCGCGTGTTTTAGGAATGCGATCAGCAAAGTGTGGCTCCTGCAACCTTGCCACATTCGCCAGAACATATTAGATGGAGGCTGCTGCTGTAACAGCAGTGAGGCTTTCAATTACAGACAGCTGGAAATCAAGGAAAGTCATGAGTCTTCCTGTGGTTATCTAATGGTAAACAACATACGCATTGTATGTTGCCATCTGGATCAGGTGGGTAAACAGTTTCTTGTACCAAGTGCAAGTTTTACAAAACGCATTGTATGGTTGAAGAACCTGGTCGTTTTTGTCCACTCTGCCCATGTACTTATTGTAATCAAGTATACAGATGGGCTTGTGGACTTCGGCTACTCCTGTATAGAAATTGGCCACATAAAGGGTATAACCTTTGTGAAGAAGTGGCTGGACAAGTTTCCATAAAATCTTATCTGTGACCCCTAATGTGGGAGGGCAACCAATAGGGTTTAAGGTAGAGTCCTTCCATGTATACACTCTCAAGCTGTACACATAGCCAGAAGAGCTCTCACACAGCATTTACAGCTTTATGCCATAGCGAGCTCTTTTGCACACAATGTACTGTCTCAAAAGCAGTCGTCCTTTGTACAGGATCAAGGACTCATCGACTGCTATATTCTTTCCATGAGTATAGATCTCTGGAAACCTGGCAGACAAATGTTCCACGACAGGCCGAATTTTGAACAACCAAACATGGTCTGGATGATTCTGGAGCAATGCAGCAGAATTGTCAATGAAATGCAGCATGTGCTGCAGTAGCAAAAAACGATCTCTGCTCATGTATGGTGCGAAGATGGGGAATTAACCAAACCGTGCAAGTCGTCCAGTAGGACTGCAAGGTGGGTTTCTGCACTAATCCCATTTTGAGCATAAGGCCCAAAAATATGTTCAGCGAAGTGGGAGTCTGCTGGCGTGCCCTAGAGTGCCTCCACGCTCCCTCAGAAATTGGTATGCACGCAAACTTGTTTGCTGCACAATTTCCTGAAGGAAATCAACATCCAAAAATAGATAGACGTAGTCGACTGGCAAAAAAAAGTTGGCTGTATCGACTTTACATCCAGCGTCACCAGTAAAAGCTGGGATTTGGGGCTGAATTAAACAGGGGGGCTGCCTAGAGAGCACTCTCTCTGTGCAAGTGGCCGCATGTACCTGCTCTCTGGGTTCAGCTAACCCGATGTTGTCCCGCTGCACAGACTGTGGTTGCGAAGGGACAGAACGGCTGTTGTAATCGTCTCCTTCAGAATCACTGGAAGAGGTGTCGTCGGATGGGACTCCGCTGATTGAAAAATAACTCCCAAATTCTGCCCCATTGTCCTCTCCCTCAGATGCTGTCTCAGTATCTACTGTCGCAGTCTCTGATCCTACTTCAGAGCTGTCCTCTATAACCTGAGTTAGGGCTTGAGCAGCAGTCAACCAACGAGACGCCATCTCTGCTACTGGCTAAACTGTCCCTCTAAAGTACTAGCCTACATAGAAGGCAGATAGAGCCACAAAATTGCTCGTGGGTGTGTGTGATGTGTCCAATAGGAAATGTTGTCACCTTACCTTCGCTTCTTCTCCCATTTGACAGATTCTCTGACACTGAAATAACCAAAAAGACAGTATTACTTCACCTTACCACATACCCATCATCACAGCCTTTAGCGCTGGTGGCACCCAATGCGACAGTCATTTTTCGTGCTCTGCCTCCCATTACCTCCTCTTCTAATTCCCCCATTACCACCCAGCAAAAGTGCACCTCATATCTCCATAGTCCCCCTCGCACATACATTTCATTTGTTTTATAGCGCAGGTACATTTTGCCTTTACTAATCCACTCAGCTAAATACATATAAATGTATATCCTTTGCAGCAGGACAATAAACCATCTGCGTTACTTTATGGCATCAACTGCCTCTAGACAAAAGACAGATATATATATATATATATATATATATATATATATATATATATATAGTGGCTTCTGGAACACAACACATGAAAAAAAAATATGAAAAAAAAAATATATATATATATATATATATATATACACACACACATGTCTATATATATATATATATATATATATATATATATATAAAGAGAGACTGACTCTTTACATCACTTTTTTTCATACATGTGTTTTTTCCCTTGGCACACAAAAAAAATGACATCTATAAAATAAAATGGCCCCACCCATAGAGGGTCAGCCTAAGGGCTGAACCCAACATTTTGTATTTGTTTTTTATATTCCCTGTATGGCCCCGATCGCCCACCCCAGGGTAAACCATAATGATTTAATTCAGCCCCAGGGGTCGGCCCGTGTTCGAAGGCCGACCCCGCAATTTTGTTTTAACAAAAAATATATATTTTTTTAATCTGGGGGGGTTCGATCGCCCCCCAAAAGAACCCAAACCTATTTGTTTTTTTTATTTATCCCCCACGAGGGTGGCCCATTTACACAGGTGTCGACCCCCCCTCCCCAAAACAAGATCCCTGGTGCCTAGGGGCGTTTCCTGGCCCTGGATTGCAGCAGTGCTGCGATCCAGGGCCAGGAAACGGAGCCAGGAAGGCATTGATTGAAAGGGGAGACTCTCCAGTGGCCTGCGCCCACACCAAAGGTGTTAAACTGTTATTTTGCATGAGATGTTTTTCTCTTTACTCCCACAGCAGATGCTGTAATTTTCCAGAATTCTCTGTCAGTTATTTAATAGGCATTTGTTATGTATTAGACAACTGATAGTGAGGTTCTCACAGGGAGGAGGGGAGATGGCATGAAGCGCGACTTGTGAGAAGAACTATTTTAACCACAAGATCAAAGTAAGAAACCAAGGACATGGATGTGTAAAATCCATTGTAAAGATGTGAGAAATTGGGGAGTTTACCTAATCCCAGAGTTTGCTGATAACTGATCGGTGCATGAGTGGGAATGGGAGGAATGTTGCAACTAATGTTTGTTGAATTATATTAACATGTGTTCCTTAGAATAGAGCAGAAGGCCTTCTAGGAATCTCAGAGCGCAGATTTTAGAGATGTTTTCTGTTTTCAAAATGAGGAGGCTTTTCTGGCCTCTGCAAATCTCCACTTCTTGAGTGCTAATGTTTCATGCCTATCCATTCCTATTCTGTCATCAGAAATTATCTTTTAGTTTTCTGAAGCTGACATCTTTTCCTTACTTGCCTTAAATAAATGCCATTTATACCCACTCCTCATTAATTTAGATTAGGGATTTTCTAAACAAACTTGCTGGATTCTATTTGTAATTACTACCAATGCACTGTTTTTAGCTAATTTTGAAAAAAATACTTTTAGATTAATCGAATCTCTGATAATGATGACTAAAATATGAATACTTGCTGACCTAAAGTTTGATTTGAATAATTTGTTAATTGATCCCTTTAAACTCACTCTAAATCTCTTCGTCAATTTTCTGTGAAGTACCAATAGGACTTTAATGTTTATAGTGACCAGGGTAAATGATAGCTCCTTATCCCATCTCCTTGTCGACTAGCAAAGGTAAACAAATCAATGACAGGGTTATTTGATGACTAAACACAATGTTTAAGATACAAAAATCCCTGCTCCGGCGGCAACATTGCGCCTACTGAAAGGGGTCGCTCATAACTCCAGCAAACCAACCAAGGCAGTGAGAACTTGGACTTATCTATACAGTCGTACTTAAAAAAACATCTACTAGGTGTCGGTCCCCAGATATTGAAAGTTTGTGACACCCACAATTATTTCTTGGGCCAGAAGAGATGGATCAAGCCCAAGCCATGGCGCAAGAAGCCCAAGTTACTCAGACTCAAGAAATGCTTCAGACTGTTCAGCAAAAGACACAATTGCAACAGTTGCATGATGAAAATCTAGCTCTACGTCAAGCCATTGTGGTGAGGGCTTCTGATGATCCACCAGTTCATTTGGCAAAGCCATGCTTTTCTGGAGATCCAAATAAGATGGAGGAACTCAAAAACTCCTTGACAGTCTTCTTTGTCTTCCGCCCGGTGAAATTTGCTCATGATAGAACCAAGGTTGATTACCTCATTAGTGCCTTGTCAGAACTAGTCCTGGCCTGGGCACCCCTTTAGTGGCGGCAGAAGACCCCTGCCTCTCAAACTACTCAATCTACTTGACAGAATCCCTGCAGGTGTTTGAAAGACGTATTTGATTTCTTGGCTGAGGAGATCCTCTGTGAAACCCAACAATGAAATCAAGATGTATTGACTTTCATTACTCAATTCCATTATTTGGCAGCTGCGATCACATGGGTGAAAGGAACCCTTGTCAGCTGTTGTCACTTAGGCATTCATAGAGGTCTTAGAGAACAGAAAGAAGGAGAGCCTGATATTCCTCTACATTTGGGGGTGTGTGAATACTCATTTGTAAAGTAGACGCATCATATAAGGAGCTGGCCTCTCCTTCTGGGGAAGAGCCAATGCAGGTAAATGGGGCACATGGGGATCTTTCTGATACTGAAAGAGGACATAGAAGCAAGTATCAGCTTTGTATAAATTGTTGATCAGCTGAACACTTAATTTGAGCCTGTCTAGTTTGCCGCAAAAGCCCTGAAGAAACGCCAGATCCTATCCCTTGTGAAAGGGGAAAGGACAGGAGTGTCTTTAGTCCCTTTCATCAGCAGTTTGGGCAACTTACAAGCCTCCCTCTTTCTTTTGCCGATTCTATTGGAATAGACTAATGGCAAACAGGAGACAATCTTAGCACTTTTGCATAGTGGAGTGAGTGTCCTAAGTTTAGATGATAACTTGGCCTCAAATCACCAAGGAGGTCCTTGAGTAGGTTCAAATAGTGGAGGGTACACCCTTGGTTTCTGGACCAGTTAAGGAGGTGACAGTGCCACTGAAACTCACCTATGAAAGGCACAATGAAACTGCGTCCTTCGATCTCAAAGCCTATCCTAATCACAAGATCATTTTAAAGATGCCATGTCTTTAATGTCATAATCAGGGGCGGTAAACCATTTACTAAGTTAGACCTTCACAGGTCATGCCACCTCTTACATATCAAGAAGGGAGGTGAAAGAAAGACAGACTCCTCTATGTTATTTTAAATATTATGTAATGCCCTTTGGATTAAGCAATGCTCCAGCAGTCTTCCAATGTTTCATGGAGCACGTTTTCTGTGACTTGCTCAGCAAATTTGTTGTGGTCTACTTGATGACATTGTGATTGTTTCAGAAAAAAACATTTTAGAGCATAGGTACACCATAGACATGACAGTGAAGTCTTACATAGACTGAATCAAATCCATTATTCTGTAAGATGGAAAGTATGAATTCAATCTGCCTGACATACTTAGGTTTCATTTAAACAGCACAGGAATTTCCACAGATCAGAATAAGGTTTTGCCATCTTAAATTGGCCATCTACTTTTAATATAAAAGAGACCCGGTGCTTCCATGTTTTTGCTAGTTTTTATTGGCAATTCATTGAAGACTTTGCTCACCTATTTAGTGACATTACCCAAATCCTAAAAGCAGATATGCTTAGTAAGGGATATGATGGAATGCCCAAACCAAAGAAGGCTTATCAAATTTAAAAAAAGCCTTCACTCAAACACCAATTCTTTTCGACATCCGGACCCAACAAAAAAATTACTGTAGAGATTGACACCAGTGACTATGCCATTGGTGCAGTCCGTCTACAGCTACATTCTTCTCCATCGAGTAGCTCATGAGATACTGGTAGTTTTGCAGCTTCCTTTAAGTAGCTCTCCTGTGTGCAGTCCACTGAACTAAATCAGAAGTTTTTGTTTGGTTGAATTCATATATGTATACCAACATTGAAAAATGTGTATTTTGAGGCAGAAATATGTCTATGTTTAGAACTCATAAAATGATGATTCTGGAAAAATGGCTGAGTTGCCAGAATATATTTAAAGCTCACATTTAAGTTATAGAAATCAAAAAAAATATTATTAACTAGATGGTAGAGGTAGTGCAGCAATTGCATTTAGTTGTTACACATTGACAAAGCATTTTTTACCTTACTGCTCAGGAGGATTTTCATTGAACATAAATTGCTCTTATCACAGAAAAAGTTGGAGATCTGTGGGTACAAGATCCAATTTTTTTACTTTCTCATATACTATGTGCTTCGGAAACAAATTACTCTGTTCTTGAAAGAGAGCTTCTGCCCATGAAGATGGCCTGGGCTGAATGAAGACAATTTTTTATGGCACTCCGTGAACGTTTTGAAATTTGAACAGATCATGGTACCCTTCAATGTCTCAGAAATCTACAATGCAGAAATAGTTGACGAGCTTGTTGGGTTTACTTTTTCAATCAATACAACTCTTTTATAACTCATATGCCATGCAGTAAGAATAATCTTGCGGATGTCCTTTCACCCAGATATCCATAGTATCCAGCTACCTTTAATATGAATCTTCTTCCTTCTCAAAAGGGTAATGGGGTTACGCAATCTTCTGTCAAGAAGGTGCAAACAGATTATTCCAAAGACACTAAAAAGGAATGTGAAACGTTTGAAGAACTAGTACACAAACTAGGTGACTTGATGTACAAGAGAAGCCACTATTCATTCTATACAAGACATTGGAACATGGAGTTTTTAAGATATGCCATGACTCTCCAGCTACGGTTCACAGAGGTGTTAAAGCTACACTGGAACTTACACTTTGTTCCTTTTGTTGCCCATCTGTTTGAGAAAATTAGGAGCTTTATGTCAGTTCTTTCCCTATTTGCACTCAAAATAAGATGTCTCACGTTAGACCTTTCGAGCTTCTTCGCCTCATGCCCATATAATATCTACTATCTTTATTGTAACTCTACCTCCATCTGAAGGAAATCAAGTCATTATAGCAACAGTGATTATTTACTGCCAAGAAGAAATTACCCTCTCCTATGAACATACGACAGATTATTTTTGCAAGAGATTTTTCGTCTGCATGTGTTTCCCAGGTTATTGTTTCTGATCGAGAGCCTCAGTTTATTTCCTTTTTCTGGTTATTCCTTTTAGACTGATGTTGCCTTTTCCTTTGGCTTTCATTCCCAGACCAATGGTCAGCAAGAACAGTGTTACGAGGGTCTTGAGCAGTGTCTTCAATGAATTTGTAATTCCACACAGAGTGGTTGGTCTTCTTGGTCTCCCATACCTCTGGCAGACCAAGACTGAACTTCGTGATCCAATCATAATTGAAGGACTACTGATAAGTATCTGTCCCCAGACAGTTTTGATCTGTTTCCTCCTGGAGGTACAGAAGAGGGTGTATGACTATGGTGCAGTGACAACAACCATAGCTATGTTACATATGGGTCTGAAGATTCCGGTGGAGGCTGGAATTGAGTGTAAGATGGAGGTTCTCTATCTCTTACTGCACCACAACTGCTTACTTCCTGGAAGGTTACACAACTAAGGGGCTATTTTAGAGTGGAGTGATATTGGAATGTTCACCTGAAATTGCAACTGGCTGCTCTCCTCTAGATTCTTCAGCCTCACTTAGAGTTTGGGGGAATGACATTTTATCAATGACTGTGTTACAAGTGTTGGGGAAACCATTAAGCATGCCCAAGGCTGGTGGGAATGGTGATATAAGGGCCATCCCTATTAGATACCATTTCTGCCAGCTCCTTTGCTATCCAGGATGCCCATGTGAAGCACAGGGGCCTGAGACAGAATATCTGCCTCACATATCCCACGCCTCACACACACTTTCTGAGAAAACTCCCTGCATTTTGAAGAAATCAGTTTTCCTTCTAGGATAAATTTAAAGTGCTGATAGATGTGCCTCCTGTAGAGCTATGGTGGACATGCCATTGCTGTTCCTTCCCAACTGTCTTCCACAGTGTAGGAGGGAGCTGTTTTTCTGGGAAAAGCCCAGTTACTGAGTGGCAAATGCTGGCTTTACCAAGCCGACAGTAGCTGTGGTGGAGGAGGCAATTCCTCTACCGCTCCTGCCCGCCAATATTTAAATGGCTTCTTAAGTCTGCTTGCCACTTCTGTAGAATCCCCTGTCATATTGTCTCAGTTTTAATGTAATTATTCCTTAGACAACGCCATTGAGAAGCTCTCCTGTGCAACAGCTCTGGCGATGGCACAGCACATATTTTAGTTCTGCTACATCGCAGTGATTTTGAGCTCAATCGCTTGCTTTGAAACACATAATGCATTTTTTCTACGAAAGTCCGAAGTTTATGCAGTTCAGGTTTATATTATTTAATCATCTGAGCACAAGGCAATATAAACGCTGAGCTGCCAGATAGTTTTCTGCTTTTGCTTTTTTTATAAGTTTAAAACCTAGAGTTCTCAAACTATTGACATTCTGTGCTTGGTAAAAAGCACATATTATGCTAAATCGATGCAAATGAGACTTCGGTTTTTCAAACTGATTCTTTTTAAGAAGAAAGAATAGTGATGCAAATCTCACCTGTCTCTCGGATGATTGAAGATTATACAATTTATGCATTAACCGGGTCCATTAATCTCCCAAAATGAATTCTTTCTTCTGCAATCCAGCCATAAATTGTCAGCATTTTATCGTTAAAATGGGTGTTATTTCTTTTGTTTGTTTGATTCTAAAAATAAAACAGCAAACTGAATATTTTTCATATCTTGAAACTGCCTCCCAGGTCTAACTTCTTTCTTACAGAACTTGAAGCTCCTTTGAGGGTGGTACATCTGGTGTTAAAAATGACACCAAAAATGGTGCAACTAAATCTTGTAGATGTAGACATTTTTGCCGGCCTCCTAATGCCAGAACACCCCCCTTGCATACATTATGCTTTAAGCAGGCATAATGTGGCACAAGGGGTCGCAAAGTGGCACAATGCTTGCATTGTCGCACTTTGTAAATATGGCACAGTGATTTTTGCCTCGTTGAGCCACACTAGCGTAAAACAAATTATGCTAATGTGGCACAGGGAGGCGCTAGGGCCTTGTATATCTGGTCCAAATTGAGGGGGAAGATGCAATTGTAGGTCTTCACTAATGCGGCATCTGCAATGTTTGCTAGCTTACCAAGAGTATCAAAAGATTAAACTTTAAACAAGGACATACCAATTGTAATTCATTTCATGAGATATACATGACAACATACCGATGTAATTTGCGATACATCTGGATGACGTATAGTAAAATTAAGACACAAATCTCCAAGCACTGAAGAAAAGTAAGGTGCAAAAGAAACACAACATGCATGATGAATCATTACATTGAGATAGCACACACAGAGAACGACACAAACTGGGTGGTAATTGAACAAATGAAAGACTGTGGACCTTCACTAAGCTGTTCAAAATACTTCTCAAAAGGAAAAGAGATGAATTTACAAACTTAAGACCTACCAAGTAGCACAGAATAATAATATCTTATGAACATACCTCACTAATGCTATCTGCCTCATTCACTAAGGTAAACTAACACTTCTGTGTAGGTTTACTATTGTTTGCTATTCACCAAGGTATTTCACAAGTAGTATCTTTACAACTACGGTGTCTCTGCACATAAAAAGATAGGACAAATATATTGTTATGTGCGGAGACTTTGCAATCATAAAGAAACTACTTGTAAAATACCTCGGTGAATAGCAAATCATTGCAAACTTACATAAAAGTGAAAGTTTACCTTTATGAATCAGTTCCATGGGATTTATTTATAAGGTAGTACGGCTCACTGTATGAAGCATGTAAGGAAGTAAAATGTGGAACAGGGTCCACTTCTCCATATAACCTCGTCTGGGTTATTCCATATAATAACTCCTAGACAACCAGATTAGACTACGGACCTGATTTAGATCTGGACGGTAATGGTCCCGCCATTGACTTTTTGACTGAAAACCCACCTGCTTACTGTATTTAGATGTTGGCAGTCCCATAGACGAAAGCCCGCATTTGAACAGGTTAGTGCAGGTTTGCGTCAAAAAGTATTGCGTCGGCTAGTGCCATTCCAGAGCGCCAGCTGGGCACCATATTTAAGGAATGGCGCAAGCCCGCGCTAAGGCCCAGTTAGCATCAAAATACATGATGTTAACCAGGTGGGGGAGGCGTAGGGGGCCATGGGGGTTTAGTGTCAAAGGATGGCGCTAGTATGGGCAGAGACGTAAATAATTCCTCTAACCGGACTAGCGTCATTTTCTGACATTAAAACCCCATGGACATGACCCCTGTCTTAGTTAAGACAGGAGTCATGCCCACCAGGGGCGGTTTCTCTCTGAGGGCGTTGGGGCGTCGCCCTTCTATGTTTGTGGCCCCAGGCCCTATTTGTGGCTCCCCGTCTCCAGTATTAAAAATATAAAATACACAATTTTTTTTTGCCCTGGCCGCATTGGTCAGCTTGTATCAGCTGCAGGCCAGTTGTAAGTTCCTGAAGAAGGTGAGAGGGGCTTAAAAATAATTGACAGCCACTAGCTCCACAATGGTTCATCAGCCTAGCGCAGTTGCTCCACAGTCACTCACTGACTTTTCAAAGGGGCAGTGCACATGTCGGGCTGGACGGCAGCTTTTCTGTGGCCAGCCTGACAAGCGCACTACAGGCTCCTCTCACATGCTCTATTAGTGAGCTGGGGGAAATCACAGCTGCAGTCCCCTGGTCTCCTAATGAACATTAACCTCGCCTGCCCGGGCCATTCAGACATTGCTCTTTTGCAAAAGAGCAGTGTCAGTCAGTCAGTCAGTCAAAATAACTTTATTCGGCGTGTTGCCATAAAAGTACAGATGCATACATATAAATCATCATAAAATACAATGCTTATTGCATAATTCAAAAAGCAAGACTCTTTAATCTGCAGATCTATGGAATCTAAAAGTACCACTTAAACCTGCTAAATATAAGATAATAAATACTTATAAAATCGTATACAATAATAAAACAGTATTTAGATTCCATTAATAAATAATCACATTACTAGTTCATATCGATTCCTAATGGTAATAGCAGATTTGATAAAACTTAAAATAGAGCTGCATATTTGTTTGGACGAGAGGCTTTGAATGCCAATCAGTCCTTCTTTATAAGAAAAAGTGTGCAAATTACGCAAAATAGGTAATAAAAAGGTTTCCCTAGGAGCTGAATAGAGTGTACAAAATAAAATAAAGTGACAAGTACTTTGTTTCAAGAAATTGTCACAAGGGCATGGAGGTAATGTTTTTTCCCACACGCATTTTGTTGGAAACGCCACTCTAAAATGTATCATATTGAGTTTAAAAAGTACAAGTAAAGAGTATAGGGAGGGTATCGGAAACCAAACAAAATAAGGTTCTATCAAATTTGATGATGGAATTTGTACATATGAATCAAAAGAACTCAATTTCTCTGCCACTTGGTATCTAAGATTCGTAGCATACTCTTTATATTGGGATTTAACAATTTCCTTCACATTGGCGGGCAAGAGCTCTGGTTTAAAATACTAAGGGGGTTATTACAACTTTGGAGGAGGTGTTAATCCGGCCCAAAAGTGACGGATATACCACCAGCCCTATTACGAGTCCATTATATCCTATGGAACTCGTAATACAGCTGGTGGTATATCCGTCACTTTACCGTCACTTTTGGGCCGGATTAACACCTCCTCCAAAGTTGGAATAACCCCCATAGACTCCAAGTCCAAGTTTCGAAAGCAGTTATGAACAAAATGTAACCATGGAATTTTGTTATGGTTTACTAATGAAATGCAATCTTTTACACAATCATGTGTTAGAGTAGCCGCCAAATTTGACCTACTTTTATCCATGACAGAAGGGGGGCAATATCTATTAAATCTGTAATGTATCTGATTCCCAACTCCTCATGGCATATAATATTTGCTATATTCTTGGGTACCATAAGTAGCCGGTGAAGAAATGTATTCTCCACCCGTTGTAATATACTTGAACTAGTAAATCCCCAGAGGCCACCCCCATAAAACACAGCCGAGACACATTTGGATTTATAAAGTGTGATGATCTGATGAACCGGTCTATGCCCCAATCTACGGGCAAAGCAGAAGATTGCTTCAACATTTCTTTCCGTTTGTTGAAGCTTAAAATTCAAATGGAATTTCCATGACAGAGAGGAACTTAGGTACAAACCTAAGTAGCAAAAGTCTTTTACCTATGTTAAGGTGTTCTCCCCCATTGTAAAACTTTTAGTGCGTGTGTTTTTAGGACCGCAAATCATAACATGTGACTTTTTAAAATTAACTTTCAGATCAAGGTCTTGTGTGTGCGTTAAAAAAAGGTCTGTAGGCCGTTGGCCGTGCGGGCAATTAAAACGGCGGCGTCAGCATACAATAAAATCGGCAATTGTCTAAAACCCATCTTTGGAAAATCCTTACCATTTTGAGCTAGGTAGTTGTACAAGCCATTTATGTACAACAGAAATAAGAAAGGTGCCAAAGTGAAGCCCTGTCTAACGCCCCGATTAGATGCAAGGGGATGGGATCTTTCGCCATGTTGTCCAAACTGAATTGTAATAGTAAAGTTAGAATATAAACGTTTGATCAGATCCAACAAGTCTTGCTCAACCCCCAATGTGTCCATTATTTCCCACAATTTTACTCTATTCACCATATCAAATGCACTGGACAGGTCTATAAAGGCTAGGTGGATAGATTCCCTTTTTGCAATAACATATTTGCTAAGAATAAGGTGTAAGTTTAGGGCCTGATCCACTGTGCCTAATCCAGGCCTAAACCCATATTCAATTGGGAATAGAATGTTTGTCCTTGCCGCCCACTCCTCAAGCCGATTCAAAATGACACTCCCCAGAATTTTTGCCGTGGAGTCAATGAGAGAAATGGGTCTATAGCAAAAGGGGTCAAGCCTATTGCCCTTTTAAAATATCGGGACAATTATTGCCATTAACCATGAGGGAGGAATAGAACTTTGAATAGCGCTGTTCAGAACATTTGTGATTAACGGAACCCACAAATCAGGTAAAGATTTGAATAAATCCGCTGGAACCCCATCGGGGCCAGGAGCTTTCCTTAATTTCATTTTATTTATTGCTGTGGTGATCTCATGTGTCTCAAGTAAAATTCCACTCTTAATTGGAATGGGAGTAGCCGGACATGAGAGGCCACACACCTCCGCACCATGATTAATGTTATTTGCGGACTGAAATACGGATGAAAAATGTTCTGCTCAGACCCCCTCTGGTATCAGACAGTCTTCCTCCCTGTTTACCTGTCCTGAAAAATATGGATGATTAACCACCTTCCAAAATTTAGAGGGATCCCTCAATTCTGTGGCTGCCATGAGATCTTTCCATGCGTTGGTGCGTATTTCATTCTTCCTCTCCTCGAGGGCTGACTTATATCGGCCCCTAGCCTGTTTAACTAAATCATGACTGAATGGTATAGATTTAATAGCTGTTTTCAAATCTCTATGGGCGGCCGTGCAGGCCGAATTAAACCAATGTTGAAGTTTTATGCCTTTAGGATGTTCGGCACACGTCAGTGTCTCAGAAATGGCATAGCTTAAATACTCAAAAGCAGTTATAAGATGGGCACAAGTAGATTGCAGAGACAAGCAGGTGTTTATATGGACCTTATTTTGTGTTATAAGGTTCTCATGAAAGGTATTAGGGTTTACTCTCTCCCATCTAATACGGGGGCCAAAATTTCTTTTAAAAGCCTCTTTTCCCTTGCATACTGTCCCAGGTGAAATTACCTTAGTTTTAGAAGCTAATTTTATACTCAAGGGATTGTGGTCACTAGCACAATGGGATTTAATTTTAAAATCCACAATTAAATGAGAAAGTGAAGGGCAAATAAGAATAAAATCAATAATGCTACCATTCATGCTCCCTGTATAGGTGGGTATTTCCCCTATCTGACTATTTGGCATGTCCCTTGCAAAAACAAGATCAAATTTATAGATAAGGGTATTCAGGGCATTGCCTAAATTAGAGTGGATAAAGTGAGTAAGTGACTCTCTGCCTTCTATAGAGGTGCCACATAAATAGGGTAATTCGTGATTCCACAATTGAACATTAAAATCTCCGACCCAAATCATGTCAAATTCCCTGTCCTGGAGTTTCCCAGCAGATTCTAAAAAGTCTGTGAGCTCTTCGAGAATTCCTGACAGGGCGATACTCGGAATATTATTATAAAAATTTAAAAGTAAAATATCTTTCCGCCCAGTCATTGATAATAAGATCACCAAAAAAATGGCGGAAGACCAAATCAGATAAACCTCAATTTTTGGAAGTAATAATGACACAAGTATCAGAAGCCCACCACTTGATCTACCCGCTCTGGGTGGAAGAGCTGGCTGGGACACAGAATAGTAACCATCTAAATAAAAGGGTACCGTAAGCCAAGTTTCTTGAAGACAAATGATATCAAAAGTAGATACAAACTCCAACCATTCTGAGTTTTCAGCTTTGGATAGAAGCCCAGCAATATTCCAACTAATTAAGGATAAAAAATCAATACTTTACTGGGGCATTGTCCCGGGCTCATTAATTATGGCAGTATCTATAAAGTTCTGTGATAAGCTAACTGGCTCTTCAGACCCTATAGATGATTCCAAAAGTATATGCCCTCCCACCAACTCTTTTTCCTGTATGATATCATTTGGAAACCCCATCCCCTCCATTTGTCAATCGTTTACGTCAAGGGTGGACAGATTTTGTCTGGAATGATTCGGAAAGGTGCAGTGAGGCAGCAACGGAGTGAGAGCGAGCTTCAATCACGTCAGCGGAACTATTAACCAAACACTGCATGTCTTTATTATGAAGCCATGCAATGATTGGCCCTTAGTTTCTTTCATTGAGGTGTGTGTTTAGTTCCTTCGTAAAAGAGACTCTTCGTGCCCTGCATGCATTTGCCAACCCCAGGACCACTACGACATTGCAGTTGCTGTTGATGCGGTGCACAGGGGCAGTGAGTCATTCCAGGCACAGCACACACGGGCCACAACCAGATAGCGAAGGGAAGCAATGGAGTCGAAGTGGTATTTATTTATTCCTTCTCACTTTGTCTTCACCTCTGGAGTCTCAGATCTCCGAGCCTGGCATCAAAGAAGGCATCAGCACTTAGGGTCGGAGACCGTGATGAGGTGTAGAAAAAAAGTAAGAGGTACAAATCACAAAAAAAATTATGTTTATTACTTTGAGTGAATCTGAGCTGGAGTTGAATTTGATTGACACTAGCTGAGTTGAGTGTACTGTTTTACTGTATTTCGTTGCATTACTTGCATTGCTGGTTGAGAGCAATTGGCAAACAATCACGGTATGGCTTAAGTGGCATTTATTATAAAGCCTAGCCATTCAGTGTGATTGGCACTTTGTAGTGGTTGATTGCTGGCCTTAGTTTATGTACCTTGAAGTTTGTTTCTACCTACGTCACGCAGACTACATGTCGACCGTGCTCTTTAGACTCTTCGTCGAAGTCTCAAAGAGAAACTCGATTGAGTTGTATTGTCTGGGCCTGGCCTCAAAGAAGTCATTTCGGAGATAACTTATAAATGTGCGCCTCTGACACGTACAGTGTGTGTCCTTCATTGCTACAAGAGTTCAAGGAACCTGTCTTCCTCGTATGTAGTAACTTTGCAGTCACAGATATGCATAAATTACTTTTACAAATAAAATCCAAAATGTCTTTTAAAAATCAAAACCCGCTCTCAATATCAGTACTCGCCAAGTGCCTAAAAGCCGATGCACAGCGCTTTGTGAAACTTCCAGAACAAATGATCAGTTAGACTGCCATCTAATTTGCTTTGTGAGGTTCTTGCAGAGTAATGAATCAAAACAGAAAACCCTTTCGTAACTCATGAACTCGTTTAGCCAAGTGCAGACAGAAGATTGTATCTTTCTTGAACCATGCTGCCATCCGTGTCAGACTCCAGAACGTCTGGGCAGCTCAAAGATACTTCCTCCTGGTAACTGCTTTGTGTAAAGCCTGTACAGTGTACAGCCAGGGGAGTGAGCCTCAGGGCGTGAGAGTCAAAAGGAGCCTGTATCTGTAAGTTTTTTCTGCCTTGCATTCACCACCACTACATCTTTGATTTCATCTGGGCATAAAAGCACGTGTGTTTGTGTTGTGATTCAGTGAGGTTTGGAGCTGAGCCTGAAGGTAAGGTGAGTGCAAGTAATGTACTTACATGAAAACACAGTAGAAATTTTTGCAACTGTACCTTTTTACCATTGTATATCAGGTCTATACTAGATGCCTATCAACAACAAAACTGTTCATCAACAGTCCAAATGTATGATCAGTTGTACTGTTGGTGTATTGGTGTATATTGGCTGAACTTAATTTCACTTTGATTTTACATAATGAAAATGTGGTGTAAAAAACACCTGCTTGAAAGTATGCCCACTGCATCGTTTTGGATGGAAAAATAACATAAGACAATATATTAGTATCCAGTCATTTATTTCTGTTCTGTCTAGAGACACATGCTTACATACGTTCTTCCATCGTGAGAAGGGAAAATACATAGATACCAATCACTGTTTTGCTGATGACTTACCAGATTAATTGTTACACTTATACTATTTACAGTAGAGAAGTCATACACAAAGTATGGAAACCTGCCAATGAAATGCTGCATTAGCAGGTCTGCATCACATGCCGTCAGCATATTTATAAAGTAATGCATTATCTCTTTCCTGAATATTTAATTAGGGTGCTATGAGACTAACGAACACGCAATCAAGAACTCCAGCCACATGCAAAATCTGCCAAAGTCATGGAAACTTATTTGGACAATCTTCAGTTCAGCTCAACAAAGGAGGTGCGGGGACTTTAGATATTGGCTTACACAATTGCAGAACAGTCATTTCTTATCACTTCTGTCAGTGCTTTCCTGCATTAAAAGGACTCAAGGATGGATCAGCGCTATGTCTGAGCATTTAAAGATGAGAGTCCTAGCATAAATTCATATCAACCTAGAGAAATCACATAGGAAATCCATACAGAAAAATTCACACAAGACAAAGTTAAAAGTGCAAACCATGTATGCTTATTAAATTTTAAGAATCAATGCAGAAGTCAAAAAGAAAATGGTTAGTGATTCAATTCAAATATTCATAAATGCAAATAATATGTAAATCCACATTGGCACTGGAAGCGGAGCCCTATTCCAGTTACTATCCAGAACCAATTACACTCTAGCACACATAAAATAAGAATCAATCAAAGATAATTTGTCATAAGGACTGCTCAATTAGCAGCGAGAAGGAACATGTAAATATTCAAAGTGCTGATCAATTAATAGATGGATTTAAGGTTTGCCTAAAAGGAGCAAGAGGATATTTCTGCCTCCTCTCCCAAATGTTATACTTTTAGACAGCTCCCCAATGCTTCTGCTTTGCGGTGCTCCCCCTCTTGAGAGTGCTGCTCTGTTTGACTATGTAACCTTGTTCTCTGTGGTGCTCTGTCTCCTACTCAGTTCTGCTGTCTGCCTTGTCCTTTATGCACTGTACATTATCCCTTGCTCCGCTCCACTGTCTGTTGTTGCCTGTCTGTCTGTTGTTGCCTATCTGTCTGTTGCTGTCTGTTGTTGCCTGTCTATTGCACACTTTTCTGTTCACTCTGGTGAGTTTGCTTTCTTGGCCCCGCTGCCGGCTCTTCTTTCCCACTTTGCTGCTGTGTTTTCCTCCTGCTTCCCACCCCTTGCTAACCTCGCCAAGCACCCTTCTCAAGACCTACTTAAGTGAGGCCACAGCATGACTCCACAGAGAATGTGTGCAGCGGCTGCACTGTCAGCACACAGAAGGCACGCCAAAAGCAAGCCCATCTGAACCCAGCTGAACCTGAACCGTGCCCAGTGGCAGGAACCTAGGCTCTTCTGCCCCACGCAACCACGCCTTGCAGCACACCCAGACCGACTGCTACAGCGTCCATTCACCATCTTAGGTCCTACCAACACTGGCACCATGCCCCCTAGCTCCACACACAGAAACTGGAAAACATATCAGAACACCAGTGGAACAATGCTCTCAACTCCCACCTTCTTGGCACAACCTCCAACCGACACAGATCAGGGCATGAGAAACTTCTTCCAGTGGATCAGATTATGCACCAACATAATCACCCGCCAAGCCAGCTAAACCTGAAGTAACTGTCAGAAGAGCCTGTTGGTTCTCAGCAGAACTGAAATCGACCAGAAGCAACTGCAGGCAACTAGAAAGAAAGTGGTGCATGAGCAAAAAGACAGAAGACCACACCACCTTCAAAACAGCACTCAGTCAATGCCACTGCCATCTGAAAGGTACTTAGAAGATCACCCTAGCAGACCTCATAGAAGACAGCAAGGATCTTTTCGCCCTTGTGAAGGAATTCTCCAACTTGCAGCCACTGGGAAAGACATTCCTTCCTCCCAAGAACTGTGCAACACTCTGGCAGACTTCCATGGACAAGATCTCAGCCATCCACAAGAATATCAAATGCCAACCTCGCCACTGACAGCATCAGCTTTCTCACACCCGCAAACACAAACCCCGAACACCTGATCACCCATTGAGACTGTCTCACAACTCAAGCCACAATCTTCAGTCTGAACTCAATACACACAAGAGCACCCAATGAACCATGTCCCCACCACATCTTCAACCTACGGAGCAAGACAATTGGTGAAGGGCTGCAGACAATTCTGAATGTCTCCATCACCACACTCTCCTTCCCTAAGGAATGGAAACATACTGAGGTAAGATCCCACGTGAAGAAACCATCCATTGACCCAGAAGAGCTCAAGAACTACCGGACCACCTCCCTTCTCCCCTTTCCTGCAAAGGTTATCAAAAAGGCAACCAACCAGCAACTCACCGAACACCTGGACTACCACAACTGCCTGGACCCATCTCAATACAGATTCTGATCCAACTATAGCACAGAGACAGCCCTGATCGCAGCCACAGATGGCATCAAAGCCTTCCTGGACCACAGCAAAAATATAGCCCTCATTCTTCTGAACCTGTCGCCACTTTCAACACCGTCTCTCACCACACCTTGATCAACAGACTTCACCAAATCAGAATCCAATGAGACGCCCTCAAATGGATCACCTCATACCTCCCCGGAAGAACCCAGAAAGTCTGTCTCCCACCGTACATCTCAGAACCAAAGAAAATAATCTGGGGCATCCCACAAGGATCATCTCTCAGCCCCATCCTCTCCAACAAATACATGACCGCTCTAGCCAACACAGTCGGGTCGCACCAACTCAACATCATCTCCTATGTTAATGACACCCAGCCCTCTCTCTTGCTGTTAGAAGACCCCTTAACCACCAGAGCCAGCTTTCACAGATGCATAATGAACATCACCGACTGGATGAGGGACAACTCTCTCAAGCTTAACACGGACAAGAAGGAAGTCCTCATCTTCGGAAAAAAACACCTTGCCATGGAGCGACACCTGGTAACCTTCCGAACTCTGCCCTCCTCCAAGCCTGACAGACCAGATCTGCAACTCTGCATCATCCTGGACAGCAAGTTATCTATGCAGAAACAGGTAAACACAGTCTCGTCCGCATGCTTCTACACCATACGCATGCTCCATGAGATCTTCAGGTGGCTCCATATCAACACCAGGGGGACCACCACTCAGGCCTCCTCACCAGCAGCTGGACTACAGAAACACTCTTTATATAGGAACCACTGCACACCTCCTGAGGAGACTACAGACAATACAAAAGTCAGTGGCAAGACTGATCCTCCACCTCCCAATATGGGCTCACATCACCCTGCACCTCAAGGAACTACAATGCCTCCCAATTCAAAAGAGATGCCAGTTCAAGATGCTGACCAATGCAAAGCCCTGCACAATGAAGGACCAGCATACATCAACAAACAAATAACCTTCCACCAACGGACCAGATACCTTCAATCTGCCTCCCTCTTCCTCACAAACACTGCCCAGATCCGCTGAGCCAACAGGACAGGAGGCTCCATTTCTCAACTGGTGGCCAACACCTAGAATTACCTTCCCCAGCATCTTAAGGCTGCCTCATTGCTCCAGGAATTCAGAAAAGGTCTCAAGACCTTAAGATTCAAGTGAGGAGAACACTGCAGAGCAGCCAGTTATTCTAGTGCTGTGAGACCCTCATTGTTGATTTTCAGCACTTTATAAATCTTGATTGATTGACATATCATTAACCAATTTAACCAATAGTAAAACAGAAAAGTGCATCACATGGTAAAAAGACCCTTGCTACACATCTACTGAATAACACTGTATAATACTCTACAACAGAAATAAAAGGCTTTTCAGAATATAAATAGCACCTCTTGCCAAGGAAAATGACCTTAAGTTGTATAAAGTTGAAAACTTGTCTTCTCCAGCAACAACATGAACAGAAAGTAATACATTTTAAAACTTTAAAGTGCAAACAAGACGGTGGAGCTGAGTGAATTTTGTATACTTAATGAAATACTGAAGGTCACATTTGAAGCTCCCCGGTGCGCAAGCTGGGAAACAGACAACACGATGACATGATCTGCACTTCACTCACATTTTAAAAGTGCAATTAAAAGCACGATTAGGCCCATTCATGTCAACCTTAGGACTTTTGTTGTATAAAACATAGTATGATCAGTGCATTAGTGTCTCTATGTTATTAAAACAAGCAGAATATAATCAATTGTGGAATTTGCTTCCATTCTTCTTGCTAAAAAGTGACTGTGACATATATGGCCTGATAAGGCACATATGCCTAGCAATAAAAAACAGCCAACAACTTAAAAAGCGTCAAATACTCATGCTAAGTAATACATTTATCTTCACCGTACCTAGAATGTTAGTCATGGACAAAATATCGAGTCTTAACATTTTTATGTTACTCATCTGAAATGTTACACAAGAGTACTTTAGTCTGATAGGCCTGTCTTTCTTTGTCCAGCCTTGTATGGTAAGTGATGCACTGGTCCTTTTATTCACTTTAACTGACTTGCTTTCACAATGTTAACACAAGGAAAACATCAATGGATGCCATCTTGGCTTATGTGACACTGTGTCAACCACAGACAATATTTCAACCAAGTTCTAGAGAAACCTCAAAGAGACAAAAAGTAATGAAGCCTTCTCTCTTCGCTTCTTAAGCAGTAGGTGCCTAACTGAGTATGTTTAGGGTTACTTCTGGAGCGAGGTTTGGCACATGAATCCTAGTGCTATGGAAAATTAATCCTAAAATAAAATCTTAGGTGGTAACTATAGACGCACTAATTCTGTTGCCATGCGCAAATCATGCACAACTCAAACAATGAAAAAAAGAACGGCAAAATGTAAACCGCTCTAAATTTAACCGAAATGCACTGCATAATGCCCAAATAGGGTATTAGTTAGCTGTATGTTTTATCAGACACAGAAAAGTTTCATATTCATCAGATTGTGGACCTCAAAAATAATTTTTTACAAATTTATATTAACTCAGAGGGCATAACGCAAGTGGACCGTGTTCCTGATAAATTCACAATAGCATCAAATTGGATTAGATAATCCCTTAAAGCCATTTTAGCATTTCCCAGTACCATTTTGCAGTTCACAGGAACTGAAGTGTACATTAATGCAATCACTTTTCTTTGTAGATTCACTTTGCTTCTCATTATAAGTATTCATCAGTGTTAGAAATGGGGTATTTGGTTGGCAGTCAGGTTACCCCCCTGTCCTAGCAAGAACCCTCACTCTAGTTAGGGTAAAAGAGAATCACCCTCAGCTGGCCCTTGCTTATCCCCTTGGTAGCGTGGCACAAGCAGTAGGCTTAACTTCAGAGTGCTAGGTGTAAAGTATTTGCACCAACACACACAGTAACTTAATGAAAACACTACAAAATGACACAACACAGGTTTAGAAAAAATCCAGCCGCACGATTATCTGAAAACCACGCAGCGCGGGTTGCGATCTCACCTGCCTCCGTCAGCCATGCTACTTGTCGTTTCTCCAGCTCCGTGCGTCGATTCTTCGTTCGTGTTGTAGGCGAGCCTCGATTTTCAGCCACGAAGCCAGTGGCGAGTCGATTTTTCAGCCGCAGATAGGAGTTGCATTGATCTTTTCCTCGCACAGCGTTCTGTGTGTGGATTTCTTCCTCTTAGGCTGCCAGCTTCTCCTTTCAAGGACCCAGGGACTGGATGGGCACCACAGGAGGAGTCTCTCCTGAGACTCCAGGTGCTGACAGAGAGAAGACTTTGCTGTCCCTGAGACTTCAAACAACAGGAGGCAAGCTCTAAATCAAGCCTTTGGAGATCTTCACAAGATGGAAGGCACACAAGTCCAGTCTTTGCCCTCTTACTCTGGCAGAAGCAGCAACTGCAGGATAGCTCCACAAAGCACAGTCACAGGCAGGGCAGCTCTTTTTCCTCAGCTCTTCAGCTCTTCTCCAGGCAGAGGTTCCTTTTGGTTTCCAGAAGTGTTCTAAAGTCTGTGGTTTAAGGTGCACTTCTTATACCCAATTTCTCCTTTGAAGTAGACCTACTTTAAAGCAAAGTCTCTCTTTAATGTGAAATCCTTCCTTGCCCAGGCCAGGCCTCAGACACTCACCAGGGGGTTGGAGACTGCATTGTGTGAGGGCAGGCACAACCCTTTCAGGTGTGAGTGACCACTCCTCCCCTCCCTCCTAGCATAGAGGGCTCATCAGGAAATGCCGACTACACCCCAGCTACCTTTGTGTCACTGTCTAGTGTGAGGTGCAACCAGCCCAACTGTTAAGGCAGAGTCACATAAGTGGTATAAGCAAGAAAATGCTCACTTTCTAAAAGTGGCATTTTCAAACAGACACCCTCAAAATCAACTTCACTAAAAGATGTATTTTTAAATTGTGAGCTCAGAGACCTCAAACTCCACATGTCCATCCTCTCCCAAAGGGAATCTACACTTTAATCAGATTTAAAGGTAGCCCCAATGTTAACCTATGAGAGGGACAGGCCTTGCAATGGTGAAAGAAATAATTTAGCAATATTTCACTGTCAGGACATATAAAACACATTACTATATATCCTATCTTAACCATACACTGCACCCTGCCCTTGGGGCTACCTAGAGCCTACCTTAGGGGTGTCTGACATGTAAGAAAAGGGAAGGTTTAGGCCTGGCAAGTGGGTACACTTGCCAAGTCGAATTTACAGTTAAAACTGCACACACCGACACAGCAGTGGCAGGTCTGAGACATGATTACAGAGCAATGTATGTGGGTGGCACAACCAGTGCTGCAGGCCCACTAGTAGCATTTGATTTACAGGCCCTGGACACCTCTAGTGCACTGTACTAGGGACTTACCAATAAATCAAATATGCCAATAATGGGTAAACCAATTACATACACATTTTGTAAAGGAGCACTTGTACTTTAGCACTAGTTAGGAGTGGTAAAGTGCCCAGAGTAACAAAAAAAGCACAATCAGAGCCCAGCACACATCAACAACCTGGGAAACAGAGGCAAAAAGTTAAAGGAGACCATGCCAAGGATGAAAAGTCTAACAATCAGTGTTGCATTTGTCAACAGATTTTTCATCAGCGTGCCTGCTTATGAAATAAAGTGATACATTCCAAGTTTAGTTTTATTTATCGATTGAATATATTTGCTTTTTATCCCGTGAATGCTGCATCTCTCATTGTCATATTTTCCCGCCAAAAACAACTCTTTTATCTCAAAGCAAATGTCTTCGATTTCAGAGCCAAGCCATGTTTTTGCTTATGCTTTTGCTCATCCCTAATCTAAGTTATTGATTCCTAAGAAGTAAAGGGGGTATCTGAATGATGCTCTCTTTCTTTTTACTCATAAAACTAAACATTATTGAAGGTAAAACGTGCACTTTTAAGTACAGGTGGTAAAGTAGAAATGACATTTTCAGTGCGACATGAAAATGTTAGGTCTATAAATGTGAAGAACATTGCTTTCATAAGGATTTTAGTGTGCAATATGGCCTATAAAGTTAAGGGCTCTCCTGAGAGAAGAGAAACAAGTTCTATTACTTTGGACTTAAAGGAAGAAATATAGCACTGCCCAATACAGTGTGAAACCTTGTATTTTACACTCTAGTGTGCAGCCAGAGTGCAGAAGAAATACTCTGTCTGTCCACAGCAAGCTCCTGAAAAGTGCTTGAAGTTCAGAATATTGGGCACTTGGGCTTTCTTCACAAAGATCAATTGTCGTCATTCCCTCGACTGTTTGCAGCTACAGTACAGGCTAATCTTTAACATCATAAACACCATCCTTTTCCAGCCACCAAGTTGCTTTCTTTGTTAATTGCTATGCTATGTAATAGATCTTCCTTAGTAAAGCACAGACCTGGATCCGGATTTATTATACTTCGACGCAACGCAGCAAGGGAAATTGTTGTGCTGAGTTGCTTCAAAGGGAGTTAGCAGAAATGCACTGTATCTACTAACATAAGGTGTGGTTGTATTTTCTGATAGGACTAGTGCACTTCTGGCCACCTAGCACCAACATGGATACCCTTGCTCCAAAACACAAGGATGCCTGCTTTGTGATCATAATTGTTTTTGTGAAGGAAGAAACAAAGGAGACTTATTCCTTCTCTTTATATGTGCAAGAAATTAGAATATTAATTGAGCGGATAAGAACCATCCTCAAATAATAATCCTTGACAGGGTGAACCACAAAAGGCACTCAGGCTTAACTTAGAGGAAATGTGTAAAGTATTTATGCAATACTTAATCAGTAATACGATGTAAACAGAACACAAGAAGAATCCCAAACCAATTTTGAAAATAGAGAATACTTTAATAAAATAATAATGACACTAAAGTGACAAAAATAGCATGAGTAGAATTGATATTGTGAGTTTTTAAAGTGAACAGTAAAAATAGTGCCAGGAGGCACAAAGCACCAACTGCAGGCACTTGGTTACTCCAAACCAGGATAAAGTCACAAGTTCAGGCTAACTGCGATGGATCGGGGCCCAGATACAGAAATTATTTGGCCTGCTGAAAGTTGCACCTTCTGTCATTGAAGCACGGTCTGTGTGCCCTCGCTGTGCAGAGCTCTGCTTCTTTCAGCTTTAGATCCATGAAGCTTTTGGCTGCGCATTGAGACTCTTAAGGGCTCTGCATTGCTTGTCACAACATCCAGTGATGCCTTCGATTAGAAGCTACACAGCTCTGCGAAGCTCTGTGTTGCTTCACTTGGGATATGATGGAACCTTCAATTAGGCAGGTAGAAGTACACTCAAATAGCAGCCAAGAGTCAGGACCTTGCGGGCAGCCATTGGGGCTTAGGACTCACTCCCACAGAGGCAATAAGGAAGTGTTTAGTTGGAACTGATCAGCTGCAAAGCAGGAGAGGCCTCTGGAAACTTGTTGTATCCCAAAGTAAGTAGGTCCTGTCTTTCTTCTTCAGACAGCAGGGCAGTCTTTTTTCTGAATCTTTTCAGTACTGGAAAGTTCTGATTTCAGGCTCCAAGGGTGCTACTTATATAACCAGTGCCAGCCTGTAGGTGGAGTACACCACTTTTTTTAACTGGTCAGTTCTTCCCTTTCTCCTGGGTTTGGATCTAGTCTGTCCAGTGAAACAAAGGGAAGACAGGTCGAGCATGGGCTATATTTGCCAGAGACAGGGTAGGCATCTTCTGAAGTCAGGAAGGGCTGGGTACAACCATAGACTACCATTGGAAGTGAAATCAGGGTAGGGGCATGACTCCTCCCCAGCCATCCTGTTAGAAAGACGCTCACCTTCCCACACCAAGGCTTACAGCAGTGAAAAATGACCTTAGGAGTTTTTCCTTGCCAAGAGATTTGAAACTTAAACCGATGTGTCCTATTCTTTAAATTCCATGCATCCTGCACTATTAGCCATTATGGTCTATCTTAGGATGATTGATAGCTATTGAAAAGGAAGGTTTAAGCCTCACAAAAGGTTCATTTTGTCAGGTTGAAATGACAGTTTTAAACTGTAGTACAGGATGCAGTGGTAGACCTGAGACATGTTTTTAAAGGCTAATTTATTGGGTGACACAATGTGTGCTGCAGTAAGTATAGCATCCCAGGGCATCTTCCTCAAGAGGGCAACAACCTGCCCCAGACCCAAGGAAATGTTGTTCCTATGTCAGGAAGGGATACACAAAACACCAGAGGACAGCCATTCACAGTCATGTTGCACTGACAAAAATGCATATTTGGTTTAAAGAAGGAAAATGCCAACTGTCTTAAAGTAGCATTTTCAGAATAGTTAATTAAAATACAAATTTTCCACTAAAGGGGATTTTCAAAATACATGTCATTTGAGTGCACACAACATGTCTCTATCTGGTCCTAAATTGGAGTTATCAATTAAGTATTGTAAGGTAACTCAATGCTACTCTATGGGACAGATAGCCTTACAGCATGGAAAAAGACTTTAGGAGTTTTTTCCTGCCAGGAGATGTAAAACATAAACCTACATGTCCTAATTTTTTAATACCATACATCCTGCTCTATGAGCCTTTATGGCCCACATTTTGGGGTGATTTATATGTATTAAAACACAGGTTTAGGCCTGTTAAAAGGTTTACTTTGATGCTTGAAATGGCAATTTCTAACTGCACTACAGGCTGCAGTGGCAGACATGTTTTAAGAGAATACTTTATTGGGTGTCACAATGAGTTCAGTAGCCCACTAATAGCATTTAATTTACGGGATCTGGGTACATGTAGTACTATATACTAGGCACTTAGAATTAAATTAAATATGCAGTCCAATTTTACCCTATGTAGAAGGGTGAACACAAGCATGTTAACAATGGTTTGGAGGGAAAAAGTGCACAGAGTCCTAACAGCCAACAAAAACGAGCTCAGTAAAACAGGGCAACAATATGGGATGCCTCTGTAGAGCGGGACAGGTAAATGAGTCACATACCAAGTACCCAGTATAGGCCAGTGAAAAATGTTTATGACACCAATAAAATCTGTGAAATACATGATTTTCATTTTATGTAGAATATACCCATTTTTGCTGGGTCATATTTTTCCCACAAGAGATTGATTTGAGCATACAAAACTAAAACATTAAGAGATAGATATCCATGCTCAAGTAGATGACAATTCATTAATAAAATGAAGATTTAGGCAGTAATATAAAAAGGTATGTAGTGATTCCTATGTACAAAAAAATTAGGTATGCTGGCAGATACTTGACTTTGCAAACAAATGTGATTTAGTGCAAAATTATAAACAATTGTGGTGTTTTAGTTTTGAATGTACATAATGGTTTTCTTTCACAATATGGAGACATTCTCATAATGCAGAAAAATATGGGGGATGCAACATGACCCACATTAAGCTTCTGAGGCCGACTATCATTCCAATTTGCTACTCTAATGCTATAAGCCACCCACAATATAGCAGGACCATAATAAAGGCACTGTGGCCGTGAGAGATACAGTGGAGCTGGTGGTAGTTTGGTGGTCAACAGCATTGGTACAGAGAATGTGAAGTGTGGCTGGTGAAATCCCAACATATGAGTGAATATGATATAGATGGTAGATCTATTTTCTTGGATATGAGGGGGAGCTTGGTCACAATACATAATAAGATTGATGCTCTGACTAAGAGAGTAGTTGACATGAATGATGGCCTCAATAAGCAACACACAAGACTGGATCTCATGGAACAGCAAACTTCTGATATCAAGGATGATACCATGACACAGGTGAGAGTGCAGGCTGAGACTGAATATTTGGAGGTTTGCTCTCGTAGTAACAATTTGCAAATCGTGGAAGTCCCTTAAACAATGGACTATTTGTGCAGAGGACTATATTGAGAAATTGTTTGGCCATGGCAACCTTTCCTCGTTATTTGTAGTTGAGCTGGCCTATTGGTTAATGACACCTAGATTGGTTCCAGGCTCCCCACGCACCCTCTTAGTGCTAGCCTACTAAACTGTAGAGACAGTGCAAGATCCTGAAGTTGGCAAGAGATAGAAAATATATTCGGAATGGTGGAAACAGCATTTCGTTCTACCCAGGCTTCACTCACATGTTGCAGGATGTCAGGAAGAAATTTACCTCCATGAAAAAGAAACTACAGAATCTAGGGATTCATTAAGCTATGCTATATCCAGCCAAACTGAGGTTCAAAGAAGGGTAAAATTGGCATGTTTGTATCTCCTAATGATGTAAGTACTTTTATTAATAAGATGGCTCTGATGGGTGATGGAGACAGGAGGGTGCCATCTTCCTCACTGTCCAGCTACTTAAGCAACAAGGAATAATAGATGCTGGGAAGCAAAAACACTCCAGCCAGCTGCTGCTACCCCTCATAAATAAATGCTTCTCATGTGATTTGCCACCAGGGGATGGTAGTCCTATGCGGAGTTAAATCTAGTGTCTTTGTAAAATGCGGCTGCTGAATGCACACAGATAAATTACCATACTGATTTGGGTATTTAATGTAATGGAAATGACTTGAATATGAGTGATGAATTCCTTTTCTGACACATGTATACCCTTGTCATTATAAACTACAATTTTGGGGAACAACAGAAATAACGTCAATCTGACCACTCCATGGCTAGGTTGAATAATTCTGTTAGGCTTGTATATGCGTTGGAATGCTGTGAGACAAACTGTTGTTGTAGACAGAGCTATATGGGGATGTTCATCAACAAGTTGGGGCTTGGGGGAGTGGCCTGATACCAATGCGATAGGACATGTAGCTGCGGCACTCCGAGCTGAGCTCTGCCATGCAGAACCATTCTGGTCACTGCTGTACACTCTTACCCCCAAAAGCATAAGGGGTATGATCCCATGTGCGCCCTAGGCTCCTGGCAAAGAATTTGTGCACCCCAACAAACCATTACAGAGCTGTGAGGCGATTTCTCACAGTGAGCTTCGAGGCTGCAGGACAAAATGGCAGCGTAGAGGTGTTCCTGGCTCTACCTGATGACTAATGGCCTGTGTGTTCTCCATTCAGTCAGTAAGGACTGGAGAAGTAGGATGGCTTTGGAACCGCTTGGCGAGATATAGCAGCTGCCCTCAC
The DNA here is from genome assembly GCF_031143425.1 of Pleurodeles waltl. Lineage (NCBI taxonomy): Eukaryota > Metazoa > Chordata > Amphibia > Caudata > Salamandridae > Pleurodeles > Pleurodeles waltl. The sequence continues at coordinate 380,028,455 of NC_090437.1, read as the reverse complement.
GGAGATACATCGGAGGGGCAGAAATGAACAAAACTACAGAGGCCTGGGGACCCACCAGGGTTCGGAGGAGCCGAGACTGGCTGGTCACCTGGGGCGGCCACCGGACTTCTCCAACGGTGCTCCACCCCTGGAGAAGTGGAGCTGCCCCCTTGCTGAATACCTCTACTGCAGGTACATCTTCTGAGCCATGGCAAATCATTGCAGACAGGAAGTGCTACAGCAGCAACTTTGACACTGTGCAGCATTTGTGCCATGTGGTGCTGAGAGCCGCATGGCGGTGCACTGCTGCAGCAGTGGAGCAGACCCCTGTTGCAGAGATCAGACAGTGACCTGTGGAGGGACCTGTGTTCCCCCAATCTGACCAGCGAAGCCGAAAGAGGCAAAGTAGCCAATGCGGCATTGTGGTGGCCTAGGGGCCCGTCCTGAAAACAAGGAACCGACTGCGCAATCATCCAGAGCAACCACCGGACTCTTGTGGCAATGCTGCTTCACCAGCTGTTCCTCATGCAGGCACCCTTCTCTGGGAGTTGGAGGGTTGCTGTGGGTGTGGGTGGGGGCGCAGCACAGCTTGACTTTGTGTTTTTCTTGGGGCCCCACTGTGCTGTAAGCTACAGGTTAGGAGTGGTGGGAAATACCCCTCCTCTTGTGGGTCCGTTGCCTTACAAAATCGTTATTTAGGAAATGCAAAACCAAGGATGGCAATGGGCATGGTGGACATGCACCACCAAAATAGGAATGCATGGGAAGAGCACACATATGCCTAAGGGGCATGTGTATGCTCCACTGTAATTTAAAAAAAGCACCTTAGGGTGCTTTTTTGGAATTACACCAGGTTACCCTTGACTTCAAGTCAATGGGAATTGCATCGCCTAAATGCCCAAGTCGTGTTTAGGAAATGCATGGTACATGAGAATAGGAATCACAAGTAGGAACTCCCTATTTGCGATTTCCTATTCTGGGAATCACAAAATGCAAATTACTTACTGGGGTTCATTCTACGATATCACCTCACCTTCCAACAATGGAAACCCCTCTGACCTACACTTTTCTTAGCTGAAATGCCAGGGGCCTGAACAACATGACAAAGAGATATAAGGTACATAGGTACATGAAGGGGACACATTGACCTTTTATAAGAAACCTACATCACTGGTCTGGTGTGGGATGTGCTCCGCAGGTGATGGAGGGGGGAAGATATTCGCTGCTACATACTCAGCATTCTTAGTGGCAGGTAGACTCACGCGCGGGCACTGACCATTGGTGGACTTTATGCTCCCAACCCAGAAGAGGGATGGTTTTTCACTGAACTGTCCAGGAAGCTGGTACTGTATCTGGTACAGCCTATAATACTTGGTGGGAGTTATAGAAGCATGACTGGCCCTGTAATTGATCACTACCACCCACCCGTGGGTGAATCCCCGGTAGTGGGCACAGCGTAGGAATTACTATTTTGGCAGCAGAGATAGGACCAGGTAAATTCCTATAGATGCACCTGGGGTTAGAGACTACTAATTTTTCTCAGGGATGCACTACTTTCACGTCCACTTAATGCCTTCCTATGCTCCCCTGGAGTCCACGGGACCATGCGTCACACTGAAAACCTCTGTCGCACAGTGTTGGACCACAACCCAATACTGCTGAAATTTGACTACCACAGGCTATGTCCCCTGATCCCAGACTGATGCCTTAGAGTGGAGACACTTGAAGACCAAACATTTAAACAAACTATAGGTGATGCCTTTAGAAACTACTCCACAGATAATGCTTACACAACAGCATCTCTTGTGACCGAATGGGATGCCTTCAAAACAGTGATCAGGGGCAGATGCATTTCTGAGGTGGTGGGAGTCTGACGCATGTTAATATGCAATACGGAATTCCAAGAGAAACCCTGAGAGACCTGGAGAAGGTATGCCTGGAGCAGTCGGAGTGCCCAGAGCTGCAACACTAGCACCTGGACACAAGGGAACTACTCACAAGATACACAGAGAAGCTTTGATGCTCCAATTACCACAAGTATATGACACAAGCACATGCTGAACATGATAAAGCAGAAATGTTACTGGCATGGTTTACTAACTCTTCACCCAGAAGCTCCTTAATATTAGAAATAGAACCATCAGAGGGGGTGAGGCTCCATGGACAGAATGAAATCAGACACAGCTTTGAAGATTACTACACCACCCTGTATGTCCCCCTTTGCCCCACAGCAGGGACCTCTGATTGATTATTTGAGACCTATGGAATGCTGTGCCTCAACAGGGAGGCCACTTAGGAGCTTGGAGGCCCTATAACCCTGCAGGAAGTCTGCACTGCTATCAAGGCCATGGCCCAGCACAAAGTATCCGGACAGATGGCCTTTCAGTTGAGTTTTATGCTGTGTATGTAATGAGAGCGATATGGTAGCAGTGGTGAGAATAATATCACCCCTCCTGCCAAATAGGGTGAGTATGAAAAATGTAGTATACAGGGTGCTTCACAGGTGCAGCCTCTATGCTACCAAGTTAGTGGCCTATTATATGTAACAAGGAGTCTCACATAAGCATAACTATGAAAATGCATCTAGAGCCACAAAAGTCCTTAAGCCTCAAAGCGTGAGTCCATTTATTGAAAGAGATATAATACAGCCATTAAAAAATTCCATACACAAATGCTGACAGCAGCTGACAAGTGTTTCATCTATGACAACTTTTTCAAGGCTGCAAAACTGACAAACACATATAATTGTTTGAATCTATATAATACACAGCAAAAATCGAACAAGCATCCGTGTGTGCCATGCACGGGATACCGAATACAGCCATGTACCTTCAGGTATTACAGTCATGTGATTAACAATAAACCATAAAGACCAGCATATTAAAAAAGAGCCAAACTGTGGGATTACATTTACATTACACATGTAAATATAAAATGCTTGAGGTTAGTGATTTCATGCAATTTTAAAGTCAAGTGAAAAAAACACCGAAATGAGAATGCACTGGAAGTCCGTGGGTTTAGAAGCCAAGTGCAAAGAAAAGGTGTCAAAGGAAATCTGGGAGTAATGCCAAAGATAGTGATGGAAAGGCTCACGCCACATAGGCCCTCATTACAGCCTGGCGGTCGGTGTTAAAGCGGCGGTAATACCGCCAACAGGCCGGCGGTAAAAAAAATTGGATCACGACCATGGCAGAAACCACCAACACAGACAGCCACTTTAACACTTCAACCGCCACGGCTGTAGAAACAATCACCGCGGCGGTAACCACCAACAGACAGGCGGAAGACAATGTACCGCCCACTGTATTACAGGGCACTAATTCACCAGCTTTTCCGGGGGAGTACCAACGCCATCAAAAGCACAGCAGAAACACTCTGTGGAACGGAAACCACTCACCTCTTGACACCCAACGAGGAACCAGGACGCCATGGAGCCCGAGTTACAGGTGTTAAAAATGTTGGTTTACCTCCTCTTCTACCAGGAACATCAAAGACGGCGGCGACGACCACGGTGAGTACTGCACCTAGCACATGGGCGGGGGGAGGATAAAGAGAGTGGCACACACACGCAACACCCCCACCCCCACCCTCACCCACAACATCTTACACACAAATACATGCATCAACATTACATTTACACCCGTCACCCCCTGGAAGAACACAAGGACCAAATGAAATGATTGTAACAAGTGTAATCATCGAAAATCCAGATAGGGAAACAGGTCAGTATAAGATCAAAATAAACAAATATGTACAGCAACTACACAAGTCCGGATAGTGTTCCATTCATTGTCCGTGGACCAGTGGTCCCAAAATACATGGGCGAAGCCCACACATGATACCTGCCTCAAAACGGAGAGAACACTGCAGGGGCATCAGGTCAAAAATAAACAAATAAACAGGCACCTCAGGGGGAAGGGGAGGAGGGGCACCTCAGTTAGATGAAGAGACAACGCCACTGCTCCACAAGGGGGCTCCATGCCACAGATTGGCCCTGGGGAGTGCAAAGCTACAGTCTCACAAGTCTCTCAAGTGGGTGGGTTGCCCACTGATTGGTCCTGGGGAGTGCAAAGCCACAGTCTCACAAGTCTCTCAAGTGGGTGGTTTGCCTACATGCTCTGGAGGGGGCATGGTGCCCAGAGTGCTTCATCCTGCCAAGGACTGGGGTATTGGATGCTTTTCTCCACTGGTTCTGGAGGGGGCATGGTGCCCAGAGTGCTTCATACTGCCAAAGACTGGGTTAGTGGATGCCTTTCTCCACTGGTTCTGGAGGGGGCATGGTGCCCAGAGTGCTTCATCCTGCCAAGGACTGGGGTGGGAGATGCTTTTCTCCACTGGTTCTGGAGGGGGCATGGTGCCCAGAGTGCTGTACATGGTGTGTGGCAGTTCCAATTCCCTCACCTGGGTGTGTGTGCCACAAGATTTTCTGGGAACAAGTAGCATGATACTCCAAGGAGGCAGAGACACACTCCACCCTGCGGTGACTTTGCCTGCCAACTGCTGGTACTAACAGTGCTGGTTGTGGTGCCTCATTTGTCTGTGCAGGGTCCAGGACGTCTCCTGCAGCCTTGGACAGCTGCCCACTGGTAATGATGTTCATGTTGGCTGTGGTGGCACTGTCTGTGCATGTCGCGGGGCAGGTGGCGGTGGTTGCGGCGGTGTCTGTGGCGGAGATGCTGCCGTTGGGGCATATGTCAGCACCGGTGGAGAGAGACAGCAGGATGTCTCCTGCAGCCTCAGATGGCTGCCCACTGGGGATGATGCTGGGGACTGTTGCAGAGGCAGCAGATGTGCAGGTGGCGGGGCAGGTGGCGGTGGTTGCGGCGTTGGCCACTGCCGTAGAGGTTGCTGTTCTGTTTGGCAGAAGGGGTGACACCAGTCCCTCACCCAGAGGCTCCATGCCCTGAGCTGACTTCCCTTTAGCCTTGTGTCCCTTCCCCAACTTGGAAGTCGCTGCTGGGACCTTGGCACTGTCCTCTTTTGTCTTGGATGAGGCCTTGCTGGGTGGTTGGTGCGGCTTAACCCTACGGCATGTGGGCCCCTTCTTCTCCTTGGCAGGTGGTGGAATAGGGTGATCCTTGGCCTCACTAGGTGGCACACTGGCAGCCCTGATGGGTGCCGCCCGTGATGTTACTGGGTGTGCAGGGACCACAGTGCTCGAGGATTTCGTGGCTGAGGTGCTGGGATCTGGAAATCCTGGCCCGAGGGGAAGGATGGGAGGGAGGTGTAGGGAAGAGGTCAATGTTAGCCAGGAAATGCTTTTTAGACACACTGGGACGGGAAGATGGAGGGGGTTTGGGAGTGGAGGAAGAGGTAGTGGTTGTAGGAGGTGTATGTCTGCTGAGCTTGGGTGAGGGTGCATGGGCTGGAGGCTGTTGTGAGGTGGATGGCTGTTGAATGAGTGTGTGCCTGCATTTGTGTAGTTTGGGAGGAGGGCTCACAGACGCACTGGGAGATGACACAGGGGACGTGTGCATGGTAGTGGGGGTGGTGATTGCACATGAACGGTGTGTGGTGATGGGCGTGCTGGTGATGGAGGTAGTGGCTGAGGATGTAGTGCATGCAGGTGTGAGTGGAGACGGGACTGGGAGGGAGCTGGACGACTTGGAGGAGGGGGACACAGTGGAGGCAGTAGATGTTGTTGTGTCTGCATGGGTATGGTGCTTGTGTGAGTGCCTGTGGGATGTGTGGTGCTTATGTTTACCATGTCCACTCTTGTGTGTTGATGAGTGTGCATGCTGGTCTGATGGTGTGCTTGGGATAGGCTGAGGTAGAGGGGATTGGGTCTGGGTAGTGGAAGTTGGAGGGGGGAGGCTGGACACAGGGACAATAGCTGCCTTCAGTGCTGAGGCCACAGCCTGAAATGCTCTCTGTTGGGCTGCCACGCCAGAATGAATGCCCTCCAGGTATGTATTTGTTTGCTGCAAATGCCTCTCGACACCCTAGATGACATTCAAAATGGTTGATTGCCCAACAGTGAGGGATCTCAGGAGGTCAATAGCCTCCTCACTGAGGGCAGCAGGGCTGACTGGGGCAGAGTCTGAGGTGCCTGGGGCGAAGGAAATACCCACCCACCTAGGGTGAGCGGGGACGGGAACCACGCTGAGGTGCTGCTGGGAGGGCAGTGCTGGTAGGGGGGGTGGCGCCTGTACCTGTTGATGCTGTGGGCACAGAGGTGCCCGCCACCACAAGGGACCTCCCATCAGAGGGGGAGTTGCTGTCGCTGGTGTCTCCTCCTGTCCCCGTCGTGGAGCTCCCCCGGCCCTCCATCCCACTGGTGCCTTCAGACTCTGTACATTCATCCTCCGCCAGATGATGCTAATCCACACAAGGACAGGGTGACAAAACAAAAAGGGGAGGACAGACAGAAGAGACACATGGTCAATGCCTGAAACAACACCATTGTTGGCGAACATATCACACAGGGAGTAGCCCTATGCACTAGCCGATGCACTAACAGTTCAGGGGAAAATCACATGCCCATCGGGGACTCTGCCTAGACCCATTTTATGCTCACCTGGAACCCACAGGAGCCTGACTAGGTGTAGAAGGCCACTACCACTTTTGGGTTTGGAGTGCAACTGAGCCTGCCTAACAATGGATCTTCCCTGGCACGTTTGCCCTGGCCTAGGGGAACCCACAGCCCACTTCCCCCACCTCATAAAGTGCACAAAGTCAGCTGAATTAGACTGTACTCACCCCCTTGTGGCTGCCATGATGCCCTCAAGCGTCCAAATCAGAATTTGCCACCGCCAGGATCCGGTATATCGGGGGGTCATGGTGCAACGGGCACCCCTTCCATGTTGGGAGGCCATCCCCAGCTGGGTCCTCGCCGTCTTCTTGCTCCAGTGGCTCAGGTCCTCCCATCTTTTGCGGCAGTTGGTGCTCTGTCTATGATAGACCCCCAGGGTCCGCACTTCCTTAGCGATGGCACGCCAAATACCCTTCTTCTGGTGGGCACTGACCTAGAGGAAAAATGAAGGAAGAATGGATTTTACTCCCCCGTCCAGTTCTTCTCACTCATTGGCCACAAAGCTCCAACCCTGGCCCAGAAACACATACACTGACCATCCTCACATGCTGGCCTCTGCCCCCCACCCCTGTATCTTCCATCCACGCCACTCCATACATTCATGTCCCATCCATCATGCTCACAGTGTACTCACCTGTTTGTCTGGAGGACTGTAGAGTAGCGTGTACTGGGGGAGGACCCCAGCCACCAGGTTGTCCAGCTCCTCTGCGGTGAAGGCAGGGGCCCTTTCCCCAGCCACTGTAGCCATTGTCGCTTCCAGACTCAGGTCACAGCAGCACTTGCAGTGTAGGTCCTCTCCTGTTGAAGGTCAGGTATCAAGTGAGTGAATCGATAGAAAATGGCGGTCACGTCTGCGGCGGTGCATACCGTAACCGCCGGCGTACATCGTCATTGGCTCCTGGAACCATAGGGCCCAATGATAACCAATGCTGATTTGCGCTGCGGTCTTCGACCGCCTACCGTGACGCAGCACAACGCCAGCGCAGTTACCTCATTTCCCCTTGTCCATCCTTACAGGTCAGGCAGCCGCCATTTCAGGGGGGCACATGGCAGGGCAACTAACTGCGTCACAGCACTTTGGCCAGGAATACAGACAGACAGCGCAACACACTGATTACATCACAATTGTTCTAAACACCCTTGTGACACCTATGTGGTGTATGACCCTCTGCTCACCCTTCTCCTCCATAGGGCACGTCCGCTGGGCCAGATGATGAGATGGCATCATCCTCCGGTATACAGACCCCTGGTGGACTTGTCGACAATGGAAGACAGACACATCATTATCACCTACAGACTTGATTGTGCCACAATTCATGAACTGTGTGCCCAGTTGGAGCCAGACCTGATGTCAGCTATCCACCATCCCACAGGAATCCCCCTTCTAGTGCAGGTCCTGTCAGTACTCCATTTCCTGACCAGTGGGTCCTTTCAAACAAGAGTGGCCATGGCATCAGAGATGTCACAGCCAATGTTCTCTAACGTGTTGTCCAGAGTGTTGTCTGCCCTGCTGAAACACATGAGCAGCTACATCGTTTTCCCTCAGGTGGAGGATTTGCCCACAGTGAAAGGTGACTTCTATGCCCTGGGACATATCCCCAACATCATTGGTGTAATTGATGGTACACATGTGGCATTTGTCCCCCCCGCAGGAATGAACAGGTGTACAGAAACCGCAAAAGCTACCATTCCATGAATGTGCAGATGGTGTGTTTGGCAGACCAGTACATCTCCCATGTGAATGCCAAGTATCATGGCTCAGTGCATGACGCTTACATTTTGAGGAATAGCAGCATCCCTTATGTGATGGGGCAACTCCAGAGGCACTGTGTGTGGCTAATAGGTGAGCCCAAGGTCCCAACACAGTTGGCATAGGTGTCTGGGTATGGGAGAGTCCCTAAGGGTTGGTGTATGTCTAACACTTGTCCCTCAATATTTTCAGGTGACTCTGGTTACCCCAACCTGTCATGGCTACTGACCCCAGTGAGGAATCCCAGGACAAGGGCAGCGGAACGCTACAATGAGGCACATGGGCGAACTAGGAGAATAATTGAGCAGACTTTTGGCCTCCTGAAGGCCAGGTTCCAGTGCCTCCATCTGACAGGTGGCTCCCTAAACTACTCACCCAAGAAGGTGTGCCAGATCATCGTGGCAGCTGTATGATGCACAACCTGGCTTTGAGATGCCAGGTGCCTTTTCTGCAGGAAGATGGGCCTGATGTTGGTCTTGTGGCAGCTGTGGAGCCTGTGGACATTGAAGAAGAGGAGGCAGAAGAAGAAGATATAGACAACCGAAACAACATCATCATGCAATACTTCCAGTGAGACACAGGTAAGAGACTGGCACTGCTTCTCTCATATCATACTACTGTTGGACATTGCATGAATCTGCCTTTTTACCTCTGTGTATGGACCCTGACATGTCACTTTGGCTTTCCATTTCACAGATCTGGGTCCCACTTTCTCCCTTCTGCTATGTTTACTGATGCCCAACAACTGTCGAACATTGGTATGTGAACATGAACATTGACAATGCTATTTTTCTGAGAGGTTGCAATTACACATTTGTGAAAGAGCGGACTAACTCAAGATTGATTTGTGATTCAAGGGTGTTTATTTCTGTGCTAATAAGTTAAGGGGGCTCTGCAATGGGCTGGGGTGATGGTGGAGGAATGTCCATGGTGGCGTCCAGTCTCTTGGTATCACAGGTGCATTGTCCAAGGGGGCATAGGAAGTGGAGTAATGGCAGTTCAAAGTTGTCAGGGTGACATAGTGGGACAAAAGGGTGACAATCAGGAGAGTCTTATTTCCTGGCGGGTGTCTTGGCAATGTTCTCTGTCTTGTTCCTGGATCTCAGGGACCGTTTGCGGGGTGGTTCTCCTTCTGCAGGGGGGGGGGTTCTGGGGGCCTGTTGGTCCTGTGGTGGGACCTCCTGTCCACTAGAGCCGGCAGAGGTGGAGGGCTGTTCATCGTTCAGGCTAGTGTCAGGGGCCCGGTGGTGTGCCACTATGTCCCTCATGGTGTTGGCCATGTCTGCCAGCACCCCTGCAATGGTGACCAGGGTGGTGTTAATGGACTTCAAGTCCTCCCTGATCCCCAGGTAGTGTTCCTCCTGCAGCCGCTGGGTCTCCTGAAACTTGGCCAGTACCGTGCCCATGCTCTCCTGGGAATGGTGGTATGCTCCCATGATGTCTGATAGTGCCTCGTGGAGAGTGGGTTCCCTGGGCCAGTCCTCCCCCTGTCACACAGCAGTCCTCCCAGCTTCCCAGTTATCCTGGGCCTCTGTCCCCTGAACCGTGTGCCCACTGCCACTGACCCCAGGTCCCTGATTGTCTTGGGTTGGTGGGTTGGCCTGGGGTCCCTGTAGTGGTGGACACACTGCTGATTGACGTGTCCTGGGGACAGAGGGATGAGCCCGCTGGGTGGGTGCTGGGCTGGTGTTTCCTGAGGGGGAGGTTCAGTGGTGGTTTGTGACTGTGGCAGGGGAACCGACTGCCCAGAGGTCCCTGATGGGCCAGGCTGGTCATCTTGATCCAGGTGTGCAGAGCTGCTGTTGTCACTGTGGGCCTCTTCTATGGGGGGACTGGATATGTCTGGCAAATCCTGTCCGGCGACGTTGGGTAGGGGTACTGTTGTGGTGTAAATGCATAGTTATTGTATCTGTGTGTGCCATCTTGTGCAATGGGTGAGTTACCCTCTACTCCTGTGCTTGCATTATTGTCTTTGCCCTTGTGTGATTAGTGATTTTGGGGCCTGGGTGAGTATCTGTACTGGACTTGCTTTGGAGATGGTGTCCATGCATTGGTGTGACATGCAGGCCTTGGTTTTGGGCTGTGTGAATTGTGATAGTGGGGTATCTGTGGTTTGTTGGGGTGATGGGTGTGAGGGTTGGGCTAGGAGTTTGTGATAGAATGCAGGTAGGGTGGGGGGATATAGTAGTAAAGAGTAAAGATATGACTTACCAGAGTCCAGTCCTCCTGCTACTCCGGTGTGGCCCTCAGGATGCATGATTGCCAAGACTTGCTCCTCCCATGGTGTTATTTGTGGGGGAGGAGGTGGGGTCCACCGCCAGTCCTCTGTACTGCTACCTGGTGTCTGGATACCACAGAACTTACCTTCCCCCGTAGGTCGTTCCACCTCTTCCTGATGTCATCCCGTGTTCTGGGGTGCTGTCCCACTGCTTTGACCCTGTCGACAATTCTCCGCCATAGCTTCATCTTCCTTGCAATGGAGGTCTGCTGCACCTTTGATCCGAAAAGCTGTGGCTCTACCCGGATGATTTCTCCACCATGACCCTGAGCTCCTCCTCAGAAAACCTGGGGTGTCTTTGAGGTGCCATAATGTGGTGTGGATGATGTGTGAGGTGATGTTTGTTGTGCTGTATGATGTGTTGTGTTGGTGTGTGTTCTTTGAGGTGCGTGGATGTTGTATGAGTGATGGTGTTGTGTGCCTGTGGATGCTGGTGTTGTGTTTGCTATTCTCTCTCTTTCTGCTTATTTCAAAAAGGTTTGTTGTAAGGGGTTGTGGGTAATGTGGGTGTGTGTTTTATATTGGTGTGAGTGTGTGGGTGTGGTGTGTGTATGTGCATCAGGTGTGTGTATTTTGAATTGTCCAATGTGGTTGTGTTTTCTAAATGTGTGTGTATTTTGAGCGCGGCGGTGTGTACCGCCAATGGATTACCGCGGTTGAAAGACCGCTGCGTTGATTCGTGGGTCGTGATAGTGTGGGCGTATTCCTGTTGGCGTGACAGTGTAGGTTTTGATATCACCAGTTTATCACTGACCTTTGGTGTGGCGGACTTGTGTGGGTGTCTGTATTGTGGCGGATTATGAGATGTGGGTCATAATACCTGTAGCGGATTTCTGCCACAGTATTTTGACGGCCGCCAGCACGGCGGTAACTGGGATTTACCGCCAGTGTTGTAATGAGGGCCATAGTGGTTCATGCAGACAGTAACAGAAGCAGAGGTAGAGAGAAAGGCGTTGCACTAGAAAATAGGTGACAAGATGGATGATACCTGTCTTTTCAAATAAAGCTGGTGAAGTGAAAAAGAAGAGAGCACAACTCAATATCAATGTGCATGGGTTTTGATATGCGAACAGAGTCCAGCCTAAATAGATTTCCTCGTTAGACTTGACTCAGCCTGTGGAGGCTAACACAAGTAAAAACTAAATAATTATCATGAGCTAGTGAAGATAAACCACACAAGCAAATCAGAACCAAAGCTTTGGAAAGAACCATATACCTAATCTTTATCATGGAATGAATACTAGTCAAATTGTGCCAATAATGGTAAAACCAGAGAAGCCATGATATGTCTCCCAAAGCTTTCTGAATAGTCAATATAATAAGTGAGCGTCAAAGTAATTAATTATTAAAGTTATAAAAATGGACCGGAGGTTTGAAAAAGAGAACATAACTTACTAAGTATATGCAAGCGTTCTGTCCAGGATGGGGAAAGTCTAACCGGCACCAGTACCCTGACGCCAAAAAGCAAAACTAAATTAAAAACTGCAGTATTATGCAGCTGTAGTTCAATCGCAAAAGTGTCTATCTGTTTTAGATATAATGATAGAAAAGTTCCACCCAAAGTAAGGGTGTTAATGTAGCAACAAATAGGTAGTGCTTCTAATAAAATTGTATGTTGATTGTCCAGTATTTATTCGGGTATGCCTAGTGTCAACAACCATAAGGGGGAAATGGGTGGTGCCATCTTAGAGTTTATGGATGATCAACTGAAAGATGGCAGTATATACTCCCATGCTAACTTATCTCAAGATTGTCTTATTGTGAACGATTGAAAGACAGTGAAATTGCCCTGTGGATATCCATTATTACTGTGTTGCTGTTAATAAAGGGTTTCTAATGGTCCTAGGAAATATATAATATATATGTGTATGCCCAGGAGCTAGTAAGTAGTGGGATGTTCAGTAAAAAAAAACAAAGAAATATGAGTGTCAGCAAATTTAAAGTGAGCCTGAAACTCACACAGCGGAGGACATGATAAACCCGTGTACGTCACCAATTCTTGGAGCCACAGGTAAGGTGAAGTGGATCCCGGTATTGTCAGGACTGGCTTTATGGGAGTGCAACTGGTGCGGACACAGTGGACACTGACCTGGAGGATGAGCTGCTAAGCCGTAGGGGGGCTGTGTTTAGCAATAACTTATAATTTAAAAGCACCTGAAGCAAAGCTCCTCGTGCACCAGCTGTCAGGCAACAATAAAAATGTAAAGATAACTCTTATGATTAATGTTTCCAACTGAGAGAGAGAGGAATTTTGTCCAGTGGTAGTTTTGACTTGCCACAAAACAGATCAGACTGTTAATGTGCCTGCTGCAAAGAACAGATGTGTATTTTTATGTGGATAGCTGAGTGGATTAGCAAAACCAGCCTTTACCAGTGCTTTAAAACAACTGAAATGTATGTGAGAGAGGGGCTAAGGAGAGATGAGGGACACTTTTGCCATGTGGTAGTGTGAGAATCCGAAGAGGAGGCCATGGGGGGGGGTTCCAAAAAAGATTATCATACTGGGCACCACCGGTGTTAAAGCCGGCCCTGGGCATGGTGATCAGGGAGACTGAGTCATGTGGCAATTATAGAATAGACCCCATGTAAAGAAGAGCCAGTATTGGTGCATGGATACCTCATGACATAAAATCCATTCAAAGAATATCATGACCGTGAGATGTCTGAGAAAGAGAACAACATAGAAGTAGACATCTTAAATGAACAAGCGTATTATTTGAGAGTGTGAAAACTAAATTTGAGTTGAGAGACCCAAAAAGGGATGTCATCATTAGTGTACAAATACACTACTGAGCATTTAGAAGAGATTTAAAAAGCCTGTGTGATCCAGGGTTAAATGTCCACATGTGTCTATCATCATCCAAAAACATGTGAAGCTCACGATCCACATTAGGTCCATGGTCAATGGCTCTGAGTTTTGTTATCCAGTAGGTTTCTGTTCGAAACTGGCCCTCTCTGAAGGGTTACCCTAAACTTTTTGTCTTCCTCCTCCTCTTCTTCTGTAATCATTGTTGTTGCCTTTAGAACTCCTGACACTTTACCACTGCTAACCAGGGCTAAAGTGCATAAGCTCTCTCCCAAAACATGGTAACATTGGCTCACACCCAACTGGCATATTTAATTTACCTATAAGCCCCTAATAAAGTGCACTACAGGTGCCCAGGACCTATAAGTTAAGCGCTACAAGTGGGCCTGCAGCACTAGTTGTGCCACACACATAAGCAGCCCCTTAACAATGTCTCAGGCCTGCCATTAAAAGGCCTATAGGTGCAGTTTCACTACCACTTCGACTTGGCATTTAAAATTACTTGCCAAGCCTTAAACCTCCCTTTTTCTGCATACAACCAACCTCTGAGGTAGGCCCTAGGTAACTAATAGGGCAGGGTGCTATGTAAGTAAAAGGCAGGACATACACTTATATGTTTTACATGTCCTGGAAGTGAAAAACTCACAAATTCATGTTTTCCACAACTGTGAGTCCTGCTCCTCTCATAGACTAGCACTAGAATTGCCCTCATATATTTTAAGTGGTATCTTCTGATCTGGAAGGAGTAGCCCTGTCATATTTAGAATGAGCAGAATGGTAATAGAAAATCCTGCCTACTGATGAAGTTAGATTTAATATTACTATTTTAGAAATGCCACTTTTAGAAAGTGGCCATTTTCTCTGCACTTACTGCCATCTGTGCCTTAAAGCCTGTCTCCAATCCATGTCTGGTCTGTGCTAGTGGACTGTCCCCCTTATGCATTCCACCTAGACAGCCATAAACACAGGACACTCAGTCACATCTGCATTAATCTGCATACTAAATGGGTCTCCCTGGGCAGGAAGGGTGGAGGGGCTCTCTCTTATACTTAAAAAGGCCAGTGCCCTGCCCTCATACAAAGGACTGATAACCCTTCACAGGGATCCTGGCAGATAGAACTGGGATGAAAGGGGAGCTTGTGCACTTCAAAACCACCCTCTGAAGTTTCCACCACTTAAAAGGCACTTTGGGTATATAAACTGGGTCTCTGACCCCACCAATGGCACACTTTTGGAACAACACCTAGACTCTGTCAGAGAGGCTTTGTGGCTGCCCAAAGGACTCATCTGGACTACTTTGTGGACGGACAGCTTTCCTGCTTGTTGCCCTCCTGCCTGGTGCTCCTGATTCTGAAGGAAGGACTCTGACTTCCTCCTAAAGTGCTCTCCAAGGTGTGGATTGAGCTTGCCTCCTGTTTCTGAAGTCTCAGCTTCACACCTGTAGGAAAACATTGTGCTTTGGAAAATCGACACAACCCTTACATAAATCGACACAGCACCTGCATCACGACTGGAAAATTCCCACACTGCCGACCGGAACAACACAGCACTGTACTAGCAACTGGAAATCTGACGCAGCACCTGCCTCGTAGCTGAAAATCACCCCAACCACTACCGGATCGAAGCAGCACCTGCTTCTTTCTACGAGCGCATCCAGGATTTTCAACGCATCGTCAATGGGCTTCAAAATATCCCTGCATCGCAGTGAGGAATCAAGGCTGAGCTCTGGGAAATTGAGCCATCACCTTACAGTGTGGAAAGAAAAGATACATCATATGTGCAGCACCGGAAAATATGACGCAGCGCCTTATTTTTCAAAACATCTCCTCCTCAGTGGCCCCCATGTGTATTTATTTTGGACGCATCCCAGGTACTGTGTGTTATAATGATTCTTAAGGATTGAGACTCTTTTACCAACACTTTATTTATCATTTTCTAATGCAACAAAAAACAAACACATGGCAATGCAGGTCCAGTAAAACCTGTACCACACGCAAATGGCAAGTCATTATTCCAGAGCACAGCCATTACTGTTTACGATACTACAGGGTGAACAGGTTTATGGCATTTGAAATGACTAATCAAAACAGGAGCATTATCAGTGTCAAATAGAAAGATAGAGCCAGCGTGTTCAGAACAAGGGCACCAAAAAAGAAAGACAGGACCACAGATGCATCATGCTTCTATAGAGGACTGTGAGGACGGTGGAGAATAGACCAGTGTACAGAAGTAGTCCCTCAGTGGCTGCAAAATATCTTTCGGCCTAGATGTCACAGGCTGTAGCAATGTACAAAGTTCACTGTTAGTGTTGCAATTCGTTAACCAGGAGGTGGTGGTTGGCGTACATTTGGTGCCCCATAGAAGCGCTAGCTCACATTTGGCCAATATGAGTGAATTAGCTGTGAGGTGCCTTCTAGCTTTTGGTATAACTATGGTGTAACCAACAAGAGCCATGAGCGGATCGGGATGGAGGGGCCATCCCACAATACTCAAACACCTCACACCACAAGCACCTCCTATTCGGACAGGTCTAGGTCATATGTGGAAAGGCACCAGTCGGTGCACAGTATTTGAGACAGGCAGGGGAGTGGTTCTGATCAATGGGGCTGTGTCATTAGGGATAATATAAGCTCTTCTTAGGAACCAGGCTCTGTGCACAACATACCTCCCAATTTTTTGGGATAGGGAAAATCCAAGATCCCTTTCCCAGGACTCTCTGAGTCATGCATCAGAGACCAGGAGGGTCTCAATACATACACAATATAGTTTGGAGACCAGTTGTGCTCCTGAGTCCGCTGAAGCGACCAAGGTAAGTGGTGCAATATTTTCCGGAGCCAGTGGATAAGGGGAGTGTTGTGCAAAGCGCTCTATAGGCAACAAAGTACAAAGTGTTGCAAGTGAGAAGCATCTGAAAAGGGGGTATCCGATGTGTGTGAGAATATGTGGTCATTTGGAAAGACATCACCCAGGGTCTGAAGTTTGAGCGTTGTAATGTTCGCTGAGCAAGCGCATTCTGCGTAAAAGGTAAAAAAAGGGTTATTAATCAGTCAGTCAGTCAAAAATCTTTATTTTTTATAAATCTTTTATCCATAAAAGAGCATACACAAACATTGAGTCAGTGAGTTAAAAACAATAAATACATCATCAGAAAATTACACACAACTAAAAACTATTACAAAGACAATTATTATGTCTGTTAAAATGATTCCTGAATCAAATAGAATTAAAATGAGTGATGTGATAGAGTGTGCAAATAACCAGCAAAAGTATCAAGGGTTTCACAGTTCAATCCTCGTCTTTTCCTCTCTTTTATTGCTGAAGCAATGAAACAGTAAATAATCATGCACACCATATTGGACGATAATCACTGCAGGTAGAAAATAGCTTCCATGCACATCCTACTGATTAATAACCTAAGAGTTCAAATTTAAAGAGCCCTACTCTGTTCTTTGTATAATTTACAAAATAGAAACGTGCATTTGTGATTGCTCTGAACGCATGTCGCATAGACAAAGTATTAAATCTGTATGGCAATGTATTTTTGGAGGATAAGCCACCCAAAAGTGAGCCAACCCCAGATGAAACCTTGTCAGATAAAATCTGTGGTGCCGTGGGAGAGCTAAAAGATAGGGTTTAATTTTAAATGTAGTACACAGGGGGAGATAAGCTGCCACCGTACCTCTCCCCAGGTCACGCCTCCCTCTGTTGTCAACCATTTTTCAATAAAATTAATTTTTTACTACTAAAGCATCCTGTTTGGCTTTAGACCTAGGCTTGAGAAACAGGTCTAATCTATTAAGACTGCCCAGGGAATATTTAATATACATAACCCACTTGCACCTCTGTACTTCGTCCAGTCTCATACAGTCCATGAGCAATGATTGAGTAAGGGCCGCTTTTGGTCTAATCGAAATGGGCATCTAGAGAGCTAAGGGGGCTAACTTGATCAAGTCCTCAATTGAAGGAAGTCCCAATTTTTCATGTAGAATTATAGCAGGCACTCTTAGAGGCAGGGAAATTAGGCTTCTCAAAAATGTATTTTCACTTATTTGCAAAGAAGCTGCACCTGTATATCCCCACACCCCAGCTCCATATCGAGTAATTGATGTCAGCCTTGCCTCACAGATAGTGGTGATACGCTTTAATGGTGCACAACCCAGTTTTGTAATATATTTACGCAAAGCTGCCATCTCCTGATTATAGTGCATGTTCTTGATTTTTCTGAGGTGATTCGACTTATACTTGTTGTCATAGGGAATCCTCAGATACGTGAAAGTATTCACACAGTTCAAGCAGATGCCTTCTATATAAAACTGAGGCACTCTACTTTTTGGGCGGCCACAAACCATAGTGTAAGATTTAGCTTTGTTAGTGGTCAGACCCAATGCAGTCATGAACTCAACAAATTTTGTTAGCAATTTTGAAGGCCTCTCCCAGTTCTGGCCATCAGAACACAATCACCGGCGTACATTAAAACTGGTTGTGGTCTGCCAGCAATCTTAGGGGAGTCCTCCTTTTCATCAGTCAAGGCTTCCTCCATGTTGTTTATGTAGAATGTGAACAGAAAGGGGGCTAGATACATCCCTGTTTAACCCCTTTCCCAACATTGAAGGATTGAGTACATTCCCCCTGTGCACAAATCTGACCTTAGCATCCACATTACTATGAACTTGCACTAGCAGAGATACTATCTTTGGGTTTGCTCCTTTATTAATCAGCTTTGCCCATAATTTGCTTCAAACCACGTTCTCAAACACCGCCATCAGATCCATAAATGCCAGTTATAAACACTCTTGTTTAGCCCCCACATGCTTTTCTCTAATCAAATGGAGATTCAAAGATTGATCAACTTTCCGCACCGCCTTCCGGAAGCCCTACTGTAACTCTGGAATGATGTTATTATCAAAACCCTATGTTTCTAGGCGGTCCAAAAGCATTCTCCCAAATATTTTTGTGGTGGCATTGATCAAGGAAATAGGGCGATAGCACACAGGAGCGTTCCAGTCACCCCTTTTGAAAATTGGAACGATGGTGGATTTAGATCACGATGGAGGATGGGCAGTGCTTAGTGCAGCTCTGAAAACATCAACCAAAATTGGCACCCAAAGTTCTAAATTATACTTAAAGAGGTCAACTGGCACACCATCTGGACCGGGGGCCTTATTAAGGGGATGTGCCAGTAATTGCTAGTATCACCTCACTCAACTGTACATCCAGGTCCTCACTAATGGGATTATCAAAGCCATTTGCAATAGTATTTTTGCACGCTACCATTTTACATGCATACATCTTTGTAAAATGAATAATCCAACTCTGCTCTGGGATGTGGCCCGTAGGTAGCAGAACCGACAGACAGGGCCCATCCCAGCCACATCTGGACGGGTGCAGATGGGCCCACTCTTGGCCCGATCTTTGCCTGCACACCCCCGAATGCGTCCCAGTTTGTGGGTTATGTGCGCCTCCAGGTGCGATTGCAAAAGGTGGCCCTCCTCCTAGAGCGGATGCTGCTAGGGGTTGTGGATCAGGCTCCCCCCTTCCGTGTTTTCACGCCCCGTGCTGCGGGAGCAGTTAGTGGGTTATATGCGCCTCCAGGCAAAATTGCAACAGACGACCTTCCTCCTAGCGCGGGTGCCTCTGGGTGTTGTGGTTTAGGCTCCCCCTTTTGTATTCTCGCATCCCACGCTGCAGGAGCAGTTCATGAGTTATATGTGCCTCCAGGCGCAATTGCAACAGGGGGCCATCCTCCCAGCGCAGGTGCTGCTGGGGTTGTGGTGAGCGTCCCCCTTCCGTGTTCTCACGTTCCGTGTGGCAGGAGCAGTTCGTGGGTTATATGCGCCTCCAGGCGCGACTGAAACAGGAGGACCTCCTCCTACCGTGGGTGATCCTGGGGGTTGTGGTTCAGGCTCCCCCTTCCGTGTTCTTGCATCCCATGCTGTGGGAGCAGTTCATGGGTTATATGCACCTCCAGACGCGATTGCAACTGGTGGTCCTCCTCATAGCGTGGGTGGTGCTGGGGGTTGTGGTTCAGGCTCCCCCCTTCCGTGTTCTTGCGTCCCGTGCTGCAGGAGCAGTTTGTGGGTTATATGTGCACCCAGGTGTGATTGGAACAGGTGTCCCTCCTCTTGGTGTGGGCGCTGCTGGGGAATGTGGTTCAGGCTCCCCCTTCCATGTTTTCGTGTCCCAATCAATATCAATGCTGAGGAATATAGTGTGTTGCATTAAAGTAGGGAGACCAGTCTATGCCATGCCCAGCTAGTTGTAAAAAGAGTTTGGATATCTCTGCAGTGCAGGGGGACTCCCCGAGGCAAGAGGGCATCCAGGGGGACATGAGCTGCTAGATCTCGCTCTGGGATTGAATAGGGAAGGCGAGCATCAGGCTGGTACCAGAGGTGCAAATACTGACATTGGGCCACAAGATAGTCGAGCTGAAGATGAGGAACCCTGAAACTACCCCGCTCATATGGAATGATAAGCACAGTGAATACAGGAATGCCTGTCCGCCCACACCAGCCAAATGAGCAAACCTCAGAGTTTCACGAAAAAGGAATTAGTGAGCGGTACAGGAATGTTCAAAAACAGTTATAGGAATTGTGGAAGAACCACCATTTTAATAAGTGAAACGCGGCCCACCATCGACAGTGGTAGCTTCACCCAACTGTCCACATGGGCAGTGAGTCTCTCCACAGCAGGCCCTTAATTTAAGTGAACAACCTGGTCCTTGTCTCTGTGGATATGAATACCAAGGTACTTCGCAGAATCAGCACACCATTGCAAGGGGAACTCAACTGTGGGTGGAAGGGTGCTGTCAGTCATTGGATTTGCTCCAGAACTCACCAAAGTGGGCTACTTCATCTTGTATGGGTTGGAGATTGGTGAAAGGTTGGCGTCTAAATAATAGTATATCGTCTTGATACAGCAAGACCAAGAGCAGCCTGCTGGTGAACTATAATCCTCTCTGTATGTGCCCCTTCCACATGTGGCACACCAGAGAGTTTGTCGCTATCATAATAAAGCAAGGGGAAATACTGGGCACCGCAAATTATGGGGAGAAAAGGGGAGAGTGTCCTGTTCAGTCGTATGATAGCTGTGGGTTGCAAGTACAGCAGAAAAATCAAATCAGTGTAAGCTTGGGGAAACCCAAGTTTGCTTACATAGAACGGCATGTAAAAAGGGCCACTCAAGAGAGTCAGATGCTTTTTCAGCATCCAGTAGGGCAATAACTGCCAGTATCTCTGGGAATTCTCTATTGAGCACCGCAAAAACAGTGTGAAGATTGAGGGAGGTAAAGCGGTGCTGAACAAAGCCAGACTGAGCGGAATAGTATGTAAAGAGCTCAGACTGCACTGCTGCAGTGCCAATGGCTCAGCTACCATTTGACTTCTTAATTTCAAGTATGTGTGACGTGGGGTATGAGGGACGTAAGAGTCTGGCCAGCATCTTCACTGGTCTATCGATCGCCCTTACCATAGTTACGTGCCCTAGCGTACTTGCCCACGTAATTTGCCTCTATTTCTGCCAGTTTATTAAATTCATTAAACAATAGTTTACATAGGTGAAGTTGGGATATAACGTCTGTCATCGCAGGCTCCTGATCAAGATATGTGAGCTGCATCTCCACTCAGGCTAGATTGTGACGTATGTTGCGCAGGATCTCTAAATGTGTAGATATGCAAATACCCCTGAGATATGCCTTAAAAGCATACCACAGCACCACCCAAGTGCCCACTGAACCTTCATTTAACCTGAAAAATTATAGCACTGCTTTCCTCAGGTTTGCGCATAACAGTTCGTCCTGACGTGCCATATCAGAGAAACTCCAGAGTTTTCTAGTGCCCCCAGTCACAGGAATAACAATTGTGATTTGTACAGATGAGTGATCTGACAGTGTAACAGTGTAACCTACTGAGTGGCAGTACCAGTAAAGAGCCAATAGTCGATACGCGACCAGGTGCCATGGAGCACTGAATGAAAAGTATAGGCCAGGGCATCAGTACCATACAATCTCCAGGGGTCATGTAGGGCAAAGGCTTTTAAAGAGGGAATGCTGGGTGTGAGAGGTTGTGTCTAGCGCCAAGTCAATCGCCATATTAAGATCACCTCCCAGCAGAATGTAGTCCACCTCAAAGCGATCTATGTGGGACTGGAAATCATGAAAAAAATCAGGTGTGTCAACATTTGGGACTTAAACATTTACAAGTAAAATCTTGGGACCATAAAACAACTACTATTGCCGTCAGAATGGGATGATAGGGGCCTAAACGGTACAGTCTTATGCACCAACATACATACCCCTGGGAATAGGTGCTATAACTAGCAAAGTAGCGGTGGGAGCCCCATATGGATGCGAAGGAGGGAGCAGTGCCGGCAGGGAGGTGCGTCTCTCGCAGAATTGAAATCTGCACCTTATGCATGTGGAGATATTGAAACACTAGTTTGCCTTTGCGGAGATTATTGAGGCCATGTATGTTCCAGCACATAAGGGTGAGGTCCAGGGACTGTTTCACCACAGGAGCGTTGGTCGCCGCTTGAGTGGAGAGTGTGGTCATTCGTGAGAGAGAAAAGTATAAATGTTCACTACATTGTATTACATAGAAACATACAAACATACAATCCATTTAATTAAAACAACCCACCCACCTCCCACA
This sequence comes from Pleurodeles waltl, assembly GCF_031143425.1. Taxonomy (NCBI): domain Eukaryota; kingdom Metazoa; phylum Chordata; class Amphibia; order Caudata; family Salamandridae; genus Pleurodeles; species Pleurodeles waltl. Next base: position 380,006,465 of record NC_090437.1, on the reverse strand, counting down.
CCAGGCCTATAAATACCAAGCGAATCCCATGTAATCCCCAACAGGGAACTTTCCAACAGAACAACAGAAATCTCAGTATCAACCATGGGAGCATGGCTCCCAGACCACTGACAGGAGTGATAGCATATTCCGAATGTGAATGGGCAATCCATAAAAGGAAGCAGTGAAAAAGGTGACAGAGCAATGGAGAATGTCATTATCATATGCAACATAGGGAGGCCAGTTCAGAAGTTTACAGAATGGAACTTCTCAAGCAGGCCCATCAACCCTAGTCCGGAGGAAAAACAAATCTATGCTGGAAATGGACCCTATATCCACATTGTTGTGCATCAAAGTTGGCCTGTGGGTTGACGCGCCACGCCTGGGGTGCTGTTTACAGAATGCCATGGGATCGCTGGGATTATCGAAGTAGTGTGGCTTACCATCCACCTCTACTCTCAGCCTAGCCAGATAAATCATATTATAACGAATGTCAAGGTTCCAGAGTGCTCGTTTGACTTCAGAAAACTTCTGCTTGGCGTCCTGAACAGAGGGCGTAAAGTCATGAAAGAGAGACACAACAGCACCCTGATATTGCAAAGGGCCCTTTTCCCTGATCAGGCGAAGGGCAGTGTTGTGACCCCTATAATTTAGTAGAAGCGCAATTATGAAGCGGACAGGTGCTCTAGGGGGAGGCCACGGTCCTAGAGTATGGTGTGCCATCTCCACCACGAATGTGGGGGTGAAGTTCTGGCACCCCAGCAGCTCTGCTAGAAGGTTCTCGATGAACACGTCCAGTCGGCCAATGTTAGTGGTTTTAGAAGTTCCAGAGATTCGAAGGTTGTTGCAGTGCCCCATAGCCTCCAAGTCTTCGTTTTTCATAGTTACATTTTTTAACCTGCTCTCCACTTTCTCAAGACGCTTCATTAACAATGCTGTACCATCCTCAACAGCAGAAATGCGGCCCTCTGCCCATTCTAGGCAGGTCAGTTACTTATCCAGCCTGCTTCCTATGTTGTCTAACATGGCGGTTAAGAAATCAAATCTGGTGTCAATGGCTCCAAACCCGACATGCAATTCAGCCATTATGTCCTCCGCACCAAATGCAAGATCATATATAAGGCCATTATGAGCACCATCCTCATCCCTCATAGGCGTAGCAGCCATGCCAGGCTGCGTCTGCGTCTCAAACAGATTTTTTTGCTATTTTGGGGCTTCGAAGCCCATGTCTAAGTAACCTCCAAAGTCCACAGTCGCTATACCAATTGAGCCGGGCACCCTAAAGCCATGCATTGCGACACCTCGGAGCAAGGCAAACAGCAAGCGCCCGGGCATTAAATTATGGCAGGGCAGCCAGATGGGCGCTCCTCAACAGTGCACCCATGGCACCAACAGTACCGCAGTGGAGCTGAAGCATCCCACTGAAGTTAGCCCTGAGGTTGGCACAGCTGCTCAGCTACATTATGGTGGGCACTCCATTGCACCCAGGAGCCCAGCGGCAGGGAGAGACCAGGGATTCACATTCCAAGCCTGCCCACTGCAGCCTGCTCAACAGCACACCAGCAGCGCCAGGGCCACAGCTGCTCGCCACACACCCACAGCACTGTAAGCTGAAGGGTAGGGGCCCCAGGCCCTCCGTAGCAGGCCGTGTACGCAGCAGCCCACCTCTGCTATCAGCATGGAGGCCTGCCAGGGCCACGACACACAGGAGTCACCAACTCTGGCCCTGGGAGGAACGACGGCAATCCTCTGATGTCAGACTTGGTGTGGGGGGGACGAGAGGCAGCACTGCGCTGCCCGGTGGGCCCTGCACCTCAGGCTCGCTCAAGGCCCCATGTCACCTAGAGGCCTCTGAGGCGCGTGAGCCAAATGGGCGTGGGCTGCAACTCAAACAGCATCTGCACGCCCCACCAAACAGTCAGCTGCAGACCCCCCGGTACCTCACCTCCTCCACAACGCTCCACCACCGTCCCCATCAGGAACTCACGCTATGGTGGCCCATTCTCGTCAGTCACCTGGAAGCTGTCTGAGGAGCTTCACAGCCGGATGGCCATCACATTTGGCGGCTTGGCCACATCCTTCACTGATTGAGACTCTTTTAAACCTTTAAAAAGTTATATCTCAACTTGTGCATATTGGATTTTTGCAGTTTTTAGCTTATTTTATTTGGATAAATATTATCTATTTTTCTAAACCTGTGTGGTGTATTTCTGTAGTGTTTCCACTGTGTTACTGTATGAGTTATTGCACAAATGCTTTACACATTGCCTTCTAAGTTAAGCCTGCCTGCTCTGTGCCAGCTACCAGAGGGTGAGCACAGGATAATTTGGGTTGTGTTGTGACTTATCCTGACTAGTTGTGTGGTCCCCACATGGACAAAGTGCATACCTTTGCCAACTAGAGACCCAATTTCTAACAGTTTCTAATTTTCACAGTGTCCGAACTCTGTCACCTCCCCTTAGACGGTCGAAGGCTACTCCAATCACATGAAACTTCAGTTGAGGTAATTCCCAGATTTTGTGTGCAGCATTGAAATGGACAGCCATTGGATAGTTATTCTTGACAACATGTATATGTTCCTGGATTCTTTCCTTTAACGATCTTATGGGACTTCCTATGTATATTTGGTTACTATGCAAACAATAAAATAGTCCACAAATTAAGTGTTATAGTTGATAAAGGAATTAATCTGGTCTTTAGTGGAATTATTATATTGAAACCAAGCCAATTTGTCCAAAGCAAAATGGCACATATTACAGCATCCACATTTGTAAAAACCCTTCAGTTAAGACTGGAGCCAGCCCACTACATTTAATTTCTTATTATGAGCCAGATAGCTGGGGCATAGTAGGTTATGAAGTGTTTTGCCCCTACTACACATAAACATGGGTCTGCTGGATATAATGTCTTCAAGGGAGGTATCCAGGATAAGCACATGTCAATGTTCTTGGAGGATTATGAATAGACGATGACTACAACTGTGGTATGGTATGATGAGGGCCAACCTTGTTTTTCCTTTATGTGATTTGGGCTTGTTCCTAAACAAGGTGTGGCGCTGTACATGTGAGATGGTGAGATTGGTGTTGGTAATAATAAAAATCAGGCATCAGTGTCTTATGGGAAGCATTTACGGCGGTATTTTTGGGCAAATGTATATCTAAGGTGCTTGGGATTTGTGATCACTGAGAGACAGATTGTCAATTCTACAGAGAGAGACATAGGGCCTCATTCTGACTCCGCCGCCCGCCAAAGTACCGCCGTCAGAATACCGCTGCGCGGTCAAAAGACCGCCGCAGTAATTCTGAGTTTCCCGCTGGGCTGGCGGGCGACCGCCAAAAGGCCGCCCGCCAGCCCAGCGGGAAACCCCCTTCCACGAGGATGCCGGCTCCAAATGGAGCCGGCGGAGTGGAAAGGGTGCGACGGGTGCAGTTGCACCCGTCGCGATTTTCAGTGTCTGCTATGCAGACACTGAAAATCTTGGTGGGGCCCCCAGGGGCCCCACAACACCCGTTACCGCCAACCAGGTTCTGGCGGTCAAAACCGCCAGAACCAGGCTGGCGGTAAGGGGGTCAGGAAAACCGGCGGGAAACCACCGGTTTCCCTTTTCTGACAGCGGCTTTACTGCCGCGGTCAGAATAGGCCTGGATGCACCGCCAGCCTGTTGGCGGTGCATCCGCGGTCCCCGGCCCTGGCGGTCCATGACCGCCAGGGTCGTAATGACCCCCATAGTCTCATTCGCAAATGATTATGAGAGCTCCTCCAGATCACTCACTTCTTGCAAAACTATAGTTAGTGAGGCTGGACTTGGGATGCTGTGGATAGTGAGGTTAAATTCTTCTATATGGGAAGTAGTAGCACCCAGGCCAGACCCTAAATGGCCAGATTAGGCCCGCCTGGGCATCCTTGAATTTAACTGAGATAGAGGCCTGTGCACACTCACATTTTTATACTGACCTACATTCTGAATGGTAGAGGTTCCCGCACAGAACATACATGAATATCTATTAAGCAATTGTTTACTTTGAAGAAAAAGCTCCATAAAACACAATTAAAGTCAAATACAAAACTCCAGTAAAAACAACATTTTCCCTAAAATAAATAAATACATATAAATAGCATTTTCCCAACAAAATCATCTGCCAATTCCTAAACGCCGGTTCCTCACCTAAATTTCATATCTAATCCTGATAAAATCATCAACCAGTTTATTAATGTACAGACCCCAAAACCTTAATCCCTTCTACTAAATTAATGTCTAATCCTCTAAGTATAATATAGCTATTTAGTCACAGCAAGAGCTATCAATCCATTTTTATTAGATTAAAGTATTTTGAATGCTACCTTACACTGTCTCACAGACAATTTCTAACAAATAGGTAATATCCAAGATATTCTGATAAGGTGATGGGCGGATCAAAAAACATCAAGCATGCCTCCACTTCACAAGACAGTTCACAAGCTGGACAGATACCTACTTTTTTATTCTCTGGACACCACTTGGTGCAAAAAGAACTAACCAGTGAAATCCCATATCTAAATTTTAGAAATAAGGATCTTGCTTCTTGGGACTCTATCTTGCTCAAGAACTGTTCAAAGTCCAGACACACTTAACATTGAGAATTTTTGCTGTCAGGCTTCTGGAGCATGCCTCCATAACCACCTTTCTTCAACATGTGGCCAATACTATCCTTTCAGTTGCTCCAGCATTCCTTCGGTAAAAGATTCAGGATTATCCGAGGTCTCCCTTAAGCCCAGCTCATAAAATCATGTCTTGATATAGTGAAACCAGGCTAGTTTACATCTTAGGTCAAGCCTTTTCAGCTTAGGTAATGCATTCCTATAATGATATAGATCCTTGCTAGAATAAGGACTTACCCAAGAGATCAAAGGATTAAGATTTGCTACAAGTATTGTATTCTTTAAGGCAAGATCCAAACTTATGGGTGTCAATAGGACACTTGGGGGGGTCATTGCGAGGCTGGCGATCGGCGGTAATTTGGGGAAAGGTACTGCCAACAGGCTGGTGTTACCTTTTCTCAAATTATGACAGTGGCGGTTTGGCTCAAGCCAAACCGCCAATGTATCACTCCGTCCGCCAGGGTGGTAACTGCTGCTGGGTTGGAGACTTGGGTCTCCAGCCAGACGGTCATCACAATCCCACCCCGCCTACCGCCATGGTTTTTGTGGCAATCGTACTGCCACAAAAACAATGGCGGTAGGCACTATCAGTGCCAGGGAATTCCTTCCCTGGCACTGATATGTGTCTCACCCACCCCCTCTCCAGAGTCCTCCCCCACCCTCATTCTCCCACACATTTACACACCCACCCACACACACACTCATACACACATGCATACCCACATCCACCCACCGATGCACACATACATACCAAGACACTGCAACACACACTAACATACAATGTCGCACACATGCATTCACAACACACAACATACATGTACACTCAGTCATTCACACACGCATTCCACGTGATTCACACCCACATGCAAACATACAGAAACAGACACATACACCCCACACACGCACACACACATACACCCCCCCTCTCCTGTTTGAGAACCTGACTTATCTGCTTGCAGGGGGTCCTCCGGAAAGAGACGGGATGCAGCGCTGCTGCTGGCAGCAGCGTCCGCCAGCAAAACACCGCCATGCTGTATCATGGAACATGATACGGTATGGAGTGTTTTGCTGGCGTGGCGCTGCTGCTGGCAGCAACACCACCTTACCACCATCCGCCGCCATGACCGTCAACGGAATTCCACCAGCCTTCTGGCTGAATTCCGTCTACGGTCATAATGTGGTTAGCGGCTGGTAGGCACGGTGACGGAATGTTGACGGCCGTCACCGTGGCGGTGGGCGGCATTTACCGCCAATGTCATAATGAGGGCCTTTGTGATAAGATGAGAAAGCATCCCATAAATCTATTTTCTGTGCTGACTAATTTCTGGGAGTATTGCATAACCCCCAGATGTCAGAGCCATAGAGAGCAGCTTCACCCGTTATTGCACAATATATCTCTAGGACAGGCAATATGCAGTGAAAAACGTACGCTTTTGGGCTCTTACGGATTTTCCATGCTGTAAATATAACTGGCTTGTCAATTTGTGCTGCCCAAAATGCTTAGTATGCCAGTTGTACCTACAAATTATAAAACACCTTCACTCCCTCTAGTGTAATGTCCCTCAGTTATACCTTCCCCCTAAAAGATCTATGAGGGTTAAAAAACATGAATTTTGCTGTCTACAGAAACTGGAAAATGTATCAAGCATTTGTAGACCCTTGGGAGTTTTTTATATTAATATGGTATAATCTGTGAATCAGAGTGCAGGCATATCCTGGTCATCCATAATAAGTCATTATTACAGTCATTAAGTTGATCAATTAGATCTTATCCAGTCTTTGGTGTCTTCCAAAGTAAAGTGGATAGGAGTGTTTAGATTTTCTTTACTTGAGAACATACACTGGACACTAGCTTCAAAATCATTGGAGTCAGTAAAATGTTGAGACCAAGTTTGTGGTTGTCTATAAAACTCTTCTTACCTGTGCACCTGATCATTGCCATAAGAGAGGACTTGCCAGAATGCCCTACTGTCTCTATTTGTTTAGGTGGCAGCCAGGTTTTACCATTTGTCCTTCTCCTATTGCCTCTTGCTAGCATTCAGTACATGCTCATAGTTTATTCTGCAGGCCACTATTGCTTCCTTGTTGACACTTTAGCAGCTGTTATCAGTTTAGTCTTAGCATACTTACAGCTCTTGCTATATCCTAGGCTTTCCTTATCTTTGTACAACTGAGTTGGTACTATCCTAAATAAATCTTCCCTGAGTGAATCAATTTTGGTTTGATACGTGGCTTTCTTTCTCAGGGGTACTACAGTAGGGTTCTAAGATTTCCTCTACGATTGAATAAATGGTAGTATATTTTCTAGGATGCTCCAAGATGTATGGCCACCTGTCACTACTACTATTATTAGTATAATATATTGCTACTTCTGAGGCACTCTGAGCTGAAATAACTACAAGACGGATATTGATTAAAGTGAGAGAGACAGGGCATTGTGGTCACTTTCATCTTTATCCGATATAACCTTATCGTTCATCTTCAACCATAGACTTAAGTCTAGTAGTAAGTAGTCAATCTTCTTATTGGTCTGTGCCTGTTTGAATGCATGTGTGACTTCTCTGTATGATACAGAGTGACCATTAGAGCCCATGCAGGAGGCGAAAGGATGTTATTTGTAAGACACCCTAGAGTATCTTTGTTTAAGAATGGGGTGTTTAGCATGGGAACCATCCAGTCCTTATCTTCCTCTCTCATTAATGTATAAATTGTGATTAGGAGTTCAAACGTTCTGGTAAAATTAGCTACAATCAATGAGGGGTAATCTGTATTGTCCTGTTCAAGATATTCATCCAAGATATGAATGGTTGGTGATTCATTATTCCTCTTAATGCTACAAATATGCACATTGAAAAGTTTAATAAGTGGTCCTTTGGGGGAAGAATTAAGTAGCCTTAATATATGAGGTGACCTTATGTGAACGCATTTAACTTTACAGGCTAGTGAGGCGTTTATCCAGATGCTTAATCCCCCCAAGTGGGTTCCCAAATGTTCAAAGGCCTTGCCTTTACACTATAGTTTAGGTAACCAGATCTGTAAATAGGTTATACTGCCCATGTTTGCTGGAAATATTGGTACTTGTCTATAAAGTAATTCAACTGGGAATCCCTGAACTTTGTCATCAGATCCAACATATTCCATGATAACAGCATGAAATTATGGCGATCTAATGATTCGTGGATGTTTTGGTTAGGACACCTATTCTGGCACCTTCCATTATTAATTTAAGCAAGCCTGACCCTGTAGTTTGATCCCCAATGTTACTAGGTATCAAGCACCCATTTTGATTAACAATAGGTTAATTAGCTAAAGAACTTGTGGGTGATCTTTCTCTACATGGCTGATGACAATTACTAAGTCAATTCACTGCATTTAATTATGAAGTCACACAATGATCTACTGATGTTCCTGATGGACATGTCAACTTCCCCAGCACTTCTTGAGATAATTCATTGCTTTCACAGGGCCGAAATACTGGTTGCCAGACAGGAGGTGGTTTAACATAAAACGGGGGCGGCCCTGCGCTGCTGTTTCTTACAGTCACACAAAGGCCTGCCCTCGGCCCGGGCTTTGCCTGGGTATGTCTCTTGCAGCAGAGGTGATCTGGCACTTTTATAGCACTTGCTAGCAAATTGGCAGTTGGCAGCCCACCCCACACTGACCGCACAGAGTCCTAAGACATGCAGTCCCTTTGCTCTCCAACTTCACTAGGTCCCATATGAATATCTAAACAGAGCCACTTTGGCATGGCTCGAAATGCACCAATGTGAGCCATTATGCATTCCCATTACTCTACAAGAGGTTACGGCACTGTTTAAATCAATGAGAAATGATTTGGTGCCAGGAAGTGCTGGGCTTTGAGTGGAGTTTCACAAAGAGTATGCCATTTCTCCTGGAAGTGCAATTAGGCATTTGAGAAAGGTATGCTGCCTCCCACTACGTGAGAAGCAGTAGTTATTTCATAATTGAAACCCAACAGGGTTGCCCTAGTTATGGAACCTTTTGCTAGTCTGCACAGGGACTATCACTACCACAGAGGTGTACAATTTGGTGCATGTAGAGTAGTCCTTTCAATGTATGCAGATAATATTTTGCTCCTGCTTAAGGACCCCAAGCATAACCTGTACCACCCTGTAATCACTGAAAGTACCACTTTTGGGGAATGGTCCAGATTAAAACTTAATTAGTCAAAGTTGATGCTAATGTCCCCTCCCCAGCAGAAATCCACCCATCAGCTGCCAATACCTTTTAAAAAGTGTGATATTTTGGCATCTGGTATCATTGTGAATTAACCTTAATACTTAAGGAAAACTATGGGAATTGTATGGTAGATTTTACCAAACAGATGGATGAGTGGGTCAAACTACCTCTATTGATGGCTGGGAGGGTTAGCCTTATGAAAATAGTTCTGCTTCCTACACTACTACTGATAAATAAGGCATTCTTCACACAACTTAGATCTCTGCTAATCGGGTTGGCCTGAAGAGGCAGACAGCCTCAAATAGCATGGAGCAAAATGCAGATTTCATATAAATGTCCATGGTTTGCTGCCACCAACTTTGAAAAATATTATATCATGGACTAAGCACAGTTTGCGCAACACTGCTCCATAACACTATACAACCCCCACACTACGTCCTTGAGGTGATATAGGCAGCCCCGGTCCCCACTGCTCACTGTATTTTAGCAGAAGGCCATTTGTAGATGCGTCAAGATGGACACATTGAGGTGCATGGCTAGGCATGGGATAGGATTGCCAGGCTGGGGGGAATAGACAAGCTGAACTAGCCACATTTCCCATTATTCAGCAACCCTAAATAGGAACTGATTAATAATATAGGGCCCATAATTATACGTTTGTGCGTCGCATTTGCATCAGTTTTTGACGCAAAAGCGGCGCAAACTTACAAATACAATTATATTTTGTAAGTTTGCGCCGTTTTTGCATAAAAAAATGATGCAAATGCAGCGCCTAAAAAGTATAAATACGGGCCTAGGTGTGCTTAGATATTTAAATAGTAAAAACAGAAATAATGGGCAACACCTTTAACAATAAGAAATATATAACACTCTCTACATTTCCTCAGGGCGAGACTAGTTCTGCCATGGACATTTTGGTATATCAGCATCTATGCAACTCTATGAAAGAGTTATTGCCGGAACTGCCAGATTAACCATTGGATTGGGACTTACTCACTTAGAACATTATTAGTCCTAATCCTATGAAACTGAATTGACAAATGTATAATTGCACTATCAATAAGTTAGATCAGTGATGTGAATATGTAGCCAAAGTAGAAACTGGGGCTGAGACATGATGTTGAGGATGCCTAGTGGGCTTACTGTTGCCAGAAAATTAAAGATGTTTCGGCTAGCGGGCAATTTAGGTTAATAAAATTGAAATATATCCAAAGAGAATATTGCATCATGGTGAGGATGATGAGGTATGGGTGGATCGCTGATTCCAGTTGCTGAAGGTGCATGACACAAAAAGCAGATTTTCTGCATATGGCTTGGAATTGTCTACACAGTTCTTCTAGCAGAAAATGATAGCCGAAATTAAGCTCAAGTTAGCTACTGAGATGCTCATTTCGCTTGTGTTGTCCATACTGGGGTATGTTAAAGAGGTGCATAAGCTCTCCCGAAAACTGATTGCTATTGCTTTATTGGTGGGCTAGCGCCGGGTTCCCAATAATAGGAGAAAGAGAAGTGCCACAATATATGCAAACTGGCTCAAGGATCTAACCACATGCTGCCAATAGTTCGAAGTGTATGGATCTTCTTCACACATCGCACTTGAAATATCTGCAGGGGCGTAGATTGGTCTGTAAGGCTGGTATAAAGGCCCTCATTATGACATTGGCGGTGAGTCATAAAGTGGCAGTAACACCGTCAACAGACTGGTGGTAATTACTGTCAAATTATGACCATGGTGGTGATAACTCCCATAGAAAGCCAATGTACCACATCAACGGCCAGGGCGATACCACTCACCACGGCAGTAGCTATCAACAGCAAGGCGGAAGACAAAGTACTGCCCACCATACTATGACCCTGCAATCTGCCAGGATATCCGGGGCTGTACCAACGCCATTGAAAGCCTGGCGGAAACAGAACAAAGAAGACCAAAGACTCACCATCGGAGACACAGGAAAGAACAACACCGCCATGGAACCGGAACTGCAAGTCTTCCTGATGCTCATCTACGTCTTACTCCACCTGGAACACCAACGCCGACGAAAGTGATGACGGTGAGTACAGCCGCCTAGCACACAAGGGAGGGAGGAAAACGAGAGTGACACACACATGCACGACACACACCCAGCACACACACCCATACACATAACCAGCTGCAGACAAAAAACAATGGCACATGATACACGGTAGAATAATGCAAGGTCAACAAGAATGCAGTAATGAGAATGTATTGATTGTAAACGGCTACCAAAAGAACCAATTGTGTGAAAAACAGATATGTACAAATGTACATAAAGTGTCAATGTCCAGTCCAAAGTACTAAGGGCCCACATGGCCACAAGGCACAATCCAAGGCCCAATTCAAATCCTGACATCATCCGGCTAGAACTCTGCAGGTGCATCAGTCTGCAAGTGGGCAGGTACCTCAGGGGGATGGGTGGTGGGGGGCACCTCAGCCGGATACGGAGACAAGCCCACTGGTTCTGGAGGGGACTCCATGCCCATATCTCCCTGCTGGAGAGTGCAAGGCCACAGTCTCTGGAGTAGGTTACTTTCCCACTGGTTCGGGAGGGGGACTCCATGCCCATTTCTCTCTGCTGGGGAGTGCAAGGCCACAGTCTCTGGAGTGGGTGACTTTCCTACTGGTTCTGGAGGGGGCTCCATGCCCATTTCTCTCTGCTGAGGAGTGCAAGGCCACAGTCTCTCAGGTGGGTGACTTTGCCACTGGTTCTGGAGGGGGCTCCCTGCCCAGTTACCTATGCTGGGGTGTGCAAAGTCACAGTCTCTCAGGTGGGGAACATGCCCACCTGTTCTGGAGGGGGCCCCTTGTACTGCAGTCCTTGGAGGGTGGCCTACATGGCTTCGGCAGGTGGTGATGGCTGCACTGTGTCAGCAGGTGAAGGTGCCTGCTGGGCAGCCTCTGCTGGAGGTGAGGGCTGCACTGTCTCAGAAGGTGAAGGTGCCTCTCAGGTGGGTGACTTTGCAACTGGTTCTGGAGGGGGCTCCCTGCCCAGTTACCTATGCTGGGGTGTGCAAGGTCACAGTCTCTCAGGTGGGGAACATGCCCACCTGTTCTGGAGGGGGCCCCCTGTACTGCAGTCCCTGGAGGGTGGCCTACATGGCTTCGGCTGGTGGTGATGGCTGCACTGCATCATCTGGAGGTGAGGGCTGCACTGTGTCAGCAAGTGAAGGTGCCTCCTGGGCAGTCTCTTCAGGAGGTGAGTGCTGCACTGTCTCAGCAGGTGAAGGTGCTTCCTGGGCAGCCTCTGCAGGAGGAGTAGGCTGCACTTCCTCAGCTAGTGGTGAGGGCCCCATGATCACTGGTGGTGGTGGTGTCACCCTGACAACCTATGCTGGAGTCGAGGGCTTCTTCCCCTTCATGGCAGGAGGTGCAGGCTCCTTCCCCTTCATGGCAGGAGGTGTGGGATCCATAACCTTCCTGGCTGGTGGAGTGGGATCCTTCACTGACTTGCCACCACGACTAGGTGGTGCCACTACTGTCCGTGTGGGCTGTTTGGCTGAGGTGCTGGGCAGGGCCATTGGGTCCCTGCTCTTACGGGCAGGACAGGGGAAGGGAAGGGGAGGGAAGAGGTCAAGTTGGGCAAGGAACCACTTCTTAGTGACAGTGGGGTGGGATGAGGGGGGAGGGATGGGAGTGGAGGTTGAGGGAGTGGTTGTTGGAGGTGTATGTGTGCTGGACTTGGGTACAGGTGCAATGGCAGTGTGCTGATGTGAGGTGGATGGCTGTTGGGTGTGTGAGTGCTTGAGTTTGTGTCCTTTAGGGGGGGAAAGACAGGGTGGGAGAGGGCACAGGGGACACGTGCATGGATGTTGTGGAGGTGTCTGCTAGTGAGGTGTGTGTCCTGCTTGATGTGGTGATGCTGGTGGTGGATGTTGATGCAGTGCATGCAGGTGTGAGTGTGGACATGACTATGAGGGAGGTGGAGGAGGAGGAGTAGGGGGAGACAGTGGAGGCAGTGGATGTGGTTGTGCCTGCAACTGTCTGTTGTTTGCGTGAGTGCTTGTGGGATGAAGTGTGGTGCCTGTGTTTGACTGGCCACTCTTGTGTGTTGTCTTGTGTGCATGCTCGTCTGTATGTGTGCATGGGATGGGTTGGTGTTGAGGAGAATGGGACTGGGAACTGGTACTTGGAGGGGGGACGGTAGGAACAGAGACAATGGCTGCCATCAGAGAGGAGGCCAGAGCCTGAATTGATCTCTGTTGGGTGCCCTCCAGGAATGCATTGTATTTCTGCATATGGGATGCCAGCTCCTAGATGGCATTCACAATGGTTGACTGCCCTACAGAGATGGATCTCAGAAGTTCAATAGCCTCCTCACTCAGGGCAGCAGGGCACGCTGGAGCAGGACCTGAGGTGCCTGGGGTGAAGGAGATGCCCATCCTCCTGGGTAAGCGGGCATGGGCAACTCGTTGAGGGGCTACTGGGAGGGCGGTGCTGGCACGGGGTGGCAGATGAACCTGCAGCTGGGGTTGTCACAGAGGTGTCCGACACCACCAGGGATGTTCCATTGGAGGAGGTATCTGAGTCTTTGTTGTCACCTCCTGTCTCCGCCCTGATGCTCCCCTCACCCTCCGTCCCACCGGTTACCTCGCATCGGTGGACTCTGCCTCCAGGGTCCTGTGGAATGCAGGTCCCTCTGTTGCCGGTGCCCCTGTTCTCCGCAGGTGATGCTAATGCACCCTTGGACAAGATGACAGAAGAAAAAAGAGGGGGCGCTCGAGAAAGGAACCACTGGGTCAATTATTGTACCACAGTTGGCATACACAGCACCGTTACACACAGGAATCAGGATTGAGCACTATGCATTGCACTGCCAGTGATTTGCCTAGATGCCATGGCAAGATGAGGGCCACACACCACCAACTGCACCCCTCCTGGTACCCACAAAGCCCTGACTGACATGGAATGCCACAAAGATAGGTTACCTGCATTTGTCATACACACATTACCCTTGAGCTCGATCACAATGCAATGTTTGGCCTGCCCTTACGGGCACCCACAAACTCACACCCACCACCCGGGTTCCCATCCCACCTACCAATTATTGTAGTAATGTCCACTGTACTCACCCCCTTATGACTGCTGTGATGCCCCAAGTGCCCATCCAGCTATGGGTAGGCCACCGCCAGTATGCGGGCCATCAGGGGGTCAGGTTCTGATGGGCACCCCTTCCTCGCCATTGCCAGCTGGGCCTCCGCGTTCTTCCGTGCCCAGCGTCTCAGGTCCTCCAACCATTTCCAACAGTGGGTGCTCCGCCTGCCATAAACCATCAGGGTGTCCACGTCCTTGGCGTTGGCACGCCATAATCCCTTCTTTTGATGGGCGCTGACCTGCAGAGGTAATACAGACTGGAGTACACAATTACACATACAATCCAGCCTGTCACACATATGGCCCACCAATCCTGTTTCCATTACCATTGGCACACACATTGGCTGGCGCACACCATGTACACCACCATATTACATCCCCCGATGACACAATGCTTGCACACACATCTCCATGCATCCTTCCCACATGCATCATGCCCAAGCTGTACTCACATGTTGGTCTGGAGGCCCATACAGCAGTCCGCACTGGGGTAGGACCCCATCCACAAATCGCTCCAACTCCTCCGAAGTGAAGGCAGAGGCCCTTTCCCCGGTCACACAGGCCATGGTAGGTTCCAGACACAGGTCACAGCAGCACACGCAGTGTAGGTGTTCTCCTGTTGAAGATCAGGAAACAAGTGAGGTCTCAGGCAGCGGTCACATGTGCGCGGTGTACACCGTCACCACTGGCGTGGATCCCCATTGGCCACTGTACTCCATAGAGCCCCATTTTATCTAATGAGGAATTGCATGGCGGTGCAAGATCGCCTTCTCCCACGACACCCAACATCAGCGGAGTTCCCTCACTTCCACCTGTCCCTACATACAGGACAGGCGGTTGCCATTTCATGGTCACAGACAACGGTCATATCAACCATAAATGCGTCACAGCCTAGATTAGCACATACCTCGACATTCCCACTCTCCCATCACATAAATGCACCATGTACTCTGAGGTTGTGGTTCCATTGTTCAAATTGTGACAGCAGACTCACTCTTGTGTCCCTTAGATACCTACTGCTGTGGATGAATAGGAGGAGGAGACAAACCCCGTGTACAGACCACTTGTTGACTTGGCTACACTGGAGGACAGGCACATAATACTGACCTATAGACTGGACAGGGCCACAATCGCAGAACTGTGTGCCCAATTAGAGCCTGACCTGATATCAGCAATCCGTCATCCCACTGGTATCCCCCTCTTGTGCAAGTGCTATCAGTGCTCCATTTCCAGGAAGCTGGTTCTTTCCAAGTGACAGTGGGATTGGCAGCAGGAATGTCACAGCCAATGTTCTCAATCGTGCTGGCAAACGTTTTGTCTCCCCTGGTGAAACACATGTGCAGCTACATAGCTTTCCCCCAGGGAGAAGATCTGGCCACTGTGAAGGCCGGATTCTATGCAATGGGACATATACCCAATATTGTTGGGGTGACTGGCGGGACACATAGGTGGTCATTACAACCCTGGCGGACGGTGTTAAAGCAGCGGTAAGACCGCCAACAGGCCAGCGGTAAAAAAATAGCAATTACGACCGTGGGGGAAACCGACAACAAAGACAGCCACTTTAACACTCTGACCGCCACGGCGGTACAGACAAACAGCGCGGCGGTCACCGCCAACAGACAGGCGGGAGACAATGTACCGCCCACACTATTATGACAGGCCAATCCGCCACCTTTCCCGGGGCGGAATCACCGCGGATAAAAACACGGCGGAAACAGGAATCCCGAAGGAAAATGCTCACCTCTACACACTCCACGAGGAACGAGGACGCCATGGATCCGGAACTCCAAATTCTCCCTGCAATATTCTTCCTGCTCCTCTACCTGTAGCACGAACGCCGGCGACGAAGACCACAGTGAGTACAGCACCTACGACACAGGGGAGGGGGGAGGGAACAAACTGGGACATACACACGCAACACCCCCACCCTCACCCACTACAACACACACACTAATGCATATCAATACATCACAGTTACACCCACCAAACCCCCCAGAAGAATGCAAAGACAATAGAAAATGAGTGTAACCATTGTAATATATTAAAAGCAAGTAGGCAGAAATATACATATATACACCATGTACAAAATACATACCAAGCATAGTAGTCCAGGTAGTGCTCTAATAAAGTCCGTGGAACACTGGGACCACACGGTATGGGCGAGGCCCACACAAGATCCCCGACCATGATGGAGAGAACACTGCAGGGGCATCAGAGAACAACTAAACAGGCACCTCAGGGGGAGGTAAAGGGGGGGGCACCTCAGCCGAATGAGTACACAACGCAAAATCCACGAGGGGGCCACATGCCCACTGTTCCATCCTGGGGAGTGCAAAGCCACAGTCTCTCAAGTCTCCACAGTGGGTGGTTTGCACACTGTTCAATCCTGGGGAGTGCAAAGCCACAGTCTCTCGAATCTCTACAGTGGGTGGTTTGCCCACTGTTGAATCCTGGGGAGTTCAAAGCCACAGTCTCTCAAGTGGATAACAGTCTCCACTGGTTTCTGGAGGGGGCATGGTGCCCAGAGTGCTTCCTCCTGCTAAGGACAGAGGTAGTGGATGACAGTCTCCACTGGTTCTGGAGGGGGCACGGTGCCCAGAGTGCTACATCCTGCTAAGGACAGAGATAGTGGATGACAGTCTCCACTGGTTCTGGAGGGGGCACGGTGCCCAGAGTGCTTCATCCTGCTAAGGACAGAGGTAGTGGATGACAGTCTCCACTGGTCCTGGAGGGGGCACGGTGCCCAGAGTGCTTCATCCTGCTAAGGACAGAGGTAGTGGATGACAGTCTCCACTGGTTCTGGAGGGGGCACGGTGCCCAGAGTGCTTCATCCTGCTAAGGGCAGAGGTAGTGGATGACAGTCTCCACTGGTTCTGGAGGGGGCATGGTGCCCAGAGTGCTACATCCTGCTAAGGACAGAGGTAGTGGATGACAGTCTCCACTGGTTCTGGAGGGGGCTCTGTGCCCGGAGTGCATCATTCACCCCATGACGGACTCTGTTGCGTCAGTGCCTTTGCCACTCATGGGCCAGCGGTGCTTGAGACAGTGGTGCCCTGTTCAGCGGTGTTTGAGATGGCGGTGCCCTGTTCAGCGGTGCTTGACATGGCAGTGCCCTGTTCAGCGGTGCTTGAGACGGCGGTGCCCTGTTCAGCGGTGTTTGAGATGGCGGTGCCCTGTTCAGCGGTGCTTGAGACTACCGTGCCCTGTTCAGCAGTGCTTGAGACGGCGGTGCCCTGTTCAGCGGTGCTTGAGATGCGGTGCCCTGTGCAGCGGTGCTTGAGACGGCGGTGCCCTGTTCAGCGGTGCTTGAGATGGCGGTGCCCAATGCAGCGGTGCTTGAGATGGCGGTGCCCTGTTCAGCGGTGCTTGAGGCGGCGGTCTCCATTGCAGGGACTCAGCTGCTGGTGGTCCTTCATGACCCAGCTGGGCTTTTGCTGGCGGTCCTTCATGGCCCAGCAGGGCTTTTGCTGGCGGTCCTTTATGGCCCAGCGGGGCTTTTGCTGGCGGTCCTTCATGGCCCAGTGGGGCTTTTGCTGGCGGTCCTTCATGGCCCAGCGGGGCTTGTGCTGGAGGTGGCCTCCTGGGCAGGTGGGCTGGTGCTGGCGGTCCTGTCCTGGGCAGCTGGGCTTGTGCTGGCGGTCCGGTCCTGGGCAGCTGGGCTTGTGCTGGCGGTAAGGCCCTGGGCAGCTGGGCTTGTGCTGGTGGGCCTGTCCTGGGCAGCTGGGCTTGTGCTGGCGGTCCGGTGGTGGGCAGCTAGGCTTGTGCTGGCGGTCCGGTCCTGGGCAGCTGGGCTTGTGCTGGCGGGCCTGTCCTGGGCAGCTGGGCTGGTGCTGGAGGTGACCTCCTGGGCAGCGGGGATGATGGCGGTCTTCTCCGCCATGCTGCTCCTCCCAGACTTGCCGGGTTTCTTGTGGCCCTTCCCTACCTTGGATGGTGTCACAGCTGCCTCCACACTCCCACCGGGACCCCTGGGAGCGGCTTTGGTGGCTGGAGTCTTCCCCCTCTCCCGCTGGGCACTGGCCAACTTCTGATGCTTCCAGGTGGGGGACTATCTGTGCTGTGGCTCCATGCCACACTGGCTGCCCTGGTGGCCGGTGCACTCCATATTCCGGTGACTACAGGCACCACTGGTCCCGGAGATGTTGTGGCTGAGGTGCTAGTTCAGGACCTAGGAGACGGACGGGGTGTGGGAGGTGTGGGAAAGAGGTCAAGGTTGGACAGGAAACATTTTTTGGACACACTGGGACGGGTAGCTGGAGGGGGTTTAGGAGTGGAGGAAGAGGTGGTGGTTGTAGGAGGTGTTCGTTTGGTGACTTTGGGTGAAGGTGCATGCGCTGGAGGCTGTCATGAGGTGGATGGCTGTTAGGTGGGTGTGTGCCTGCGTTTGTGTATCTTGGGAGGGGGCATCACAGACACACTGGGAGAGGACACAGGTGACGTGTGAATGGTAGTGGGGGTGGTGACTGCATGTAAGCGGGGTGTGGTGGTGGGTGTGCTGGTGATGGTAGTAGTGGCTGTAGAGGTAGTGCATGCAGATGTGAGTGTAGACGAGACTGGGAGGGAGGAGGAAGACGAGGAGGAGGGGGACACAGTGGAGGCAGTGGATGTTGGTGTGTCTGCATGTGTGTGATGCTTGCGTGAGTGCCTGTGGGATGTGTGGTGCTTATGTTTGCCTGCGCTTCCCTTGTGTGTTGACGTGTGTGCATTCTGGTCTGTAGGTGTGCTTGGGCTAGGATGAGGTACAGGGGATTGGGTCGGGGTGGAGGAAGTTGGAGGGGGGAGGCTAGACACATGGACAATGGCTGCCATCAGCGCTGAGGCCAGAGTCTGAAAAGCTCGCTGAAGGGCCGCCTGACCAGAGTGAATGCCCTCCAGGAATGCATTTGTTTGTTGCAACTGCCTTTCTACCCCCTGGATGGCATTCATAATGGTAGACTGCCCAACAGTGAGGGACCTGAGGAGGTCAATGGCCTCCTCACTGAGGGCAGCAGGGGTGACTGGGGCAGGGCCTGTGGTGCCTGGGGCAAAGGTGGTGCCCACCCTCCCGGGTGAGCAGGCACGGGGCGAAGGCTGAGGGGCTGCTGGGAGGGCGGTACTGGAAGGGGGGATGGCGGCTGTACCTGTAGATGGGGGTGGCACAGATGTTGCCGCCACCACAAGGGAGCTCCCATCAGAGGACGAGTCCGTGTCACTCGTGTCAGCTCCTGTCCCCGTCGTGGAGCTCCCCTCAGCCTCCGTCCCACTGCTGAAGTCTGAGTCCGTGGTGTGGCCCTCCATGGCCATGTGGGATGCAGCCCCCCGGTGCTCCGGTGCCACTGCTCCACCGCCAGATGATGCTAATGCACACAAGAACAGGGAGACCACAAAAAGGGGGGAAGACAGAAGAACGACATGTTGAATGCATGTATTACCACTACTGTTGGCAGACACGACAGACACAGAAGCCCCCTGCACTACGCTGCGCTCTTGGGCTCCACTGTTCTGGGAAATGGCATACAAGGCTATGGACGACATTTGCACACATAGATGACACAGGGGCATGACTAGGTGTACTTGGCACTCTACAGAGGTGGGGTGGGGTGCCACATGGCCTGCCTTACGGAGGGGCCTTGCCTACGGAACTCGCCCTGGCCTAGGGGAACCCACAGCCCACCTCCCCCACCCAGACACCTCCACTGCGCGCAATGTCAGCAGAATGAGAGTGTACTCACCGCCTTGTGGCTGCTGTGATGCCTTCAAGCGCCCATCCAACTCCGGGTAGGCCACCCCTCTCACGTTGGGAGGCCATCCCCAGCTGAGCCTCCGCCGTCTTCTTGCTCCAGCGGCGAATGTCCTCCCATCTTTTCCAGCAGTGGGCGCTCCGTCTGTGGTAGACCCCCAGGGTCCAGAAGTCCTTGGCGATGGCACGCCAAATATATTTTTTCTGGTGGGCGCTGACCTACATGAAATGTACAGGGGGAAGAGTAAGTAATTACCAACTGCACCGTCAAACTGATTGGCCCCCATCCCTACCCTTGCCATGTGGCACATGCATTCATTGTCTTTCATGCACGCAGCACTCTCCCCCCTTCCTTTTTGCATCCAGCCCTCTCCACACAGGCATAGCCCATACAACATGCTCCCTGTGTACTTACATGTTTGTCTGGAGGACCGTAGAGTAGCGTGTACTGGGGGAGGACCCCATCCACGAGTTTCTCCAACTCCTCCGATGTGAAGGCAGGGGCCCTTTCCCCAGACACTCGAGCCATTGTCTCTTCCAGACCGAGGTCATAGCAGCACTTGCAGTGGAGGTCCTCTCCTGTCGAAGATCAGGTATCGAGTGATTGAACAGATAGATAATGGCGGTCACGTCCGCGGCGGTGCGTACCGTCACCGCCGGCGTACACCGTCATTGGCTCCTGGGACCCATAGGGTCCAATGTTAACCAATGCAGCATTGTGCCGCGGTCTTAGACCGCCTACCGCGACGGTGTACAACGCCAGCGCAGTTACCTCACATCCCATTGTCCCACTTTAGAGGTCAGGCACCCGCCATTTCAGGGGCCCACATGGCTTCATTTTCAACTGCGTCACACATACCTAGGCCTAGACGCAACACACATACAGGCCACCGTTTGTGTATGAATGGTATTCTGGGTAAACTGTGGGTACGTACTTTGAGTTGTTTGACTCTGTGCTCGCTGTTGTCCTTCATAGGCACCGTCCGCTGGGAGATGTAAGGAGATGGCGGCATCCTCCGGTGTACCGACCATTGGTGGACCTGTCGACAATGGAGGAGCGACATGTGATTATCACATACAGGCTTGACCGTGCCACAATCCAGGTACTGTGTAACCAGTTGGAGCCAGACATGATGTCAGCAATCCGCCATCCCACAGGAATCCCACCTCAAGTGCAGGTGCTGTCAGTGCGCCGTTTCCTTGCAAGTTGGTCTTTTCAAACAACAGTGGCCATAGCATCAGGGATGTCCCAGCCTATGTTTTCCAACGTATTGTCCAGAGTGTTGTCTGCCCTTCTGAAACACATGCGGAGCTACATCGTTTTTCCTCAGGTGGAGGATTTGCCTACAGTGAAAGGTGATTTATATGCCCTGGGACACATCCCCAACATCATAGGTGCCACTGATGGGACACATGTGGCTTTGGTCCCCCCCTGCAGGAGTGAACAGGTGTACAGAAACCGGAAGAGTTATCATTCAATGAATGTACAGATAGTATGTTTGGCAGACCAATACATCTCCCATGTGAATGCCATGTTCCTTGGCTCAGTGCATGACGCCTAGATCCTGCGGAATAGCAGCATCCCTTATGTGATGGGTCAACTCCAGAGGCATTGTGTGTGGCTATTAGGTGAGCACCTGGAAGCAAGACAGTGGGAATGGTTGTCTGGGTCTGGGGATATCCCTACAGGTTAGTGCGTGTCTAACAGTTGTCCCTCGCCATTTGCAGGTGACTCTGGTTACCCCAACCTGTCATGGCTACGGAACCCAGTGAGGAATCCCAGGACAAGGGCAGAGGAACGCTACAATGAGGCCCATGGGCGAACTAGGAGGGTGTTCGAGCGGACCTTCAGCCTCCTGAAGGCCAGGTTCCGGTGCCTCCATATGACAGGTGGATCCCTATTCTACTCACCAAAGAAGGTGTGCCAGATCATCTTGGTCTGCTGTATGCTTCACAACTTGGCTTTGCGACGACAGGTGCCTTTTCTGCAGGAGGATGGTCCAGATGGTGGTGTTGTGGCAGCTGTGGAGCCTGTGGACAGTGAAGACGAGGAAGCACAGGAAGAAGACATGAACAACAGGGACTCAGTGATCCAACAATATTTCCAGTGAGAGACAGGTAAGAGTACAGACCTGCCTACTACATGTACTTTAACACTACTACCTCTCTACTGTCTGTCGTTTTCACCCAGTGTATGGTCACTGAGTTGTCACTTTCCCTTACGATTTCACAGATGTGGGTCCCACTGTGTGACATCTGCTTAGATTCCTCATGGACTAGAGCTGTGTGACATAGGTATGTTGACATTACAATTGAAAGAGCATTTTGTCACTGTAATTGCTAATACACTATTTCGAAATCACAGACAGACTCCAGATTGTTTTGTGCTTTAAGTGTGTTTATTTAAGTGCTCAATATTGGTGGGGGTAGTGACATGGTGAGGGGTGATGGCGGAGGAATGTCCATGGCAGAGTCCAGTCTATTAGTCTCACAGGTGCATTGCCCATATGGGCATAGGAAGTGGAGCTGGGGCAGTTTAAGTATGGACCGGGTGACAAAGTGGGACAGTAGGATGACAATCAGGGTGGTCTCATTTCTTGGCGGGGGTCTTGGCATCGTGCTCTGTCTTGTTCCTGGATCTCAGGGACTGTTTGCGGGTGGTTCTCCTTCTGCAGGGGGTGGGGTGCTGGTGTGGTGGTCCTGTGGTGGGGCGTCCTGTCCACTAGCGCCGGCGGAGGTGGTGGGCAGTTCATCGTCCATGCTAGTTTCAGGGGCCCCTTGTAGTGCCACAGTGTCCCTCCTGGTGTTGAGTACTTCCTTCAGCACCCCTACGATGGTGCCCAGAGTGGAGCTGATGGTTCTGAGTTCCTCCCTGAAGCCCATATACTGTTCCTCCTGCAGGCGCTGGGTCTCCTTAAACTTGGCCAGTACCGTTGCCATCGTCTCCTGGGAGTGGTGGTAGGCTCCCATGATGGAGGAGAGGGCCTTGTGGAGAGTGGGTTCCCTTGGCCTGTCCGCCCCCTGTCGCACAGCAGCCCTCCCAGTTCCCCTGTGTTCCTGGGCCTGCGTCCCCTGGACCGTGTGCCCACTGCCACTGCCCCCAGGTCCCTGGTGTTGTTGCGGTGGTGGGTTAGCCTGGGTTCCCTGCAGTGGTGGACACACAGCTGATTGACTTGTCCTGGGGACGGAGGTATGGGCCCGCTGGGTGGGTGCTGTGCTGGTGTTTCCAGAGGGGGGAAGGTCTGTGGTGGCCTGTGACTGGGTGAGGGGAACCTACTGTCCAGAGGTCCCCGATGGGCCGGGCTGGTCATCTAGATCCAGTTGGACAGAGCTACTGTCATCACTGTGGGCCTCTTCTGTTGGTGGTGTGGACATGTGTGGACCCTCCTGTCCAGTGACATTGGGTAGGGGTCCTGCAGGGGTATAAAAGGATGGTTATTACATCTGTGTGTGGCATGGTGTGCAATGGGTGGGTGACCGTGTACCCCAGTGCTTGCATTCCTGTGTGGGACCTTGTGTGATGATGGTTTAGGGGGTTGTATGGGTATGTGCAGTGGGCATGCTTTAGTGATGGGTGTCCATGCTTTGTTGTTGCATGCAGGGCTTGGTGTTGGGATGGGTGGTTTGTGATGTTGGGACATATGTGCGGAGTTGGAGTGCTGGGGGTGAGGGTAAGGGTAGGGGTATGTGCTGGCATGCAGGTAGGGTGGGGGATGTAATAGTTAAGATTTTAACTTACCAGAGTCCATTCCTCCACCTACTCCTGCGAGGCCCTCAGGATGCAGAATCGCCAAGACCTGCTCCTCCCATGTTGTTAGTTGTGGGTGAGGAGGTGGGGGTCCGCCGCAAGTCCGCTGAACCGCCAGGTGGTGTCTTGAGACCACCTTCCCTCGTAGGTCGTTCCACCTCTTCCTGATGTCCTCCCGATTTCTTGGGTGCTGTCCCACTGCGTTGACCCTGTCCACTATTCTTCGCCATAGCTTCATCTTTCTTGCAATGGAGATGTGCTGCACCTGTGATCCGAACAGCTGTGGCTCTACCCGGACGATTTCCTCCACCATGACCCTGAGCTCCTCCTCCGAGAACCTGGGGTGTCTTTGCCGTGCCATGGGGTGGTGTAGGTGATGTGTGGGGTGGAGTGTGTGGTGATAAGTGTGCTGATATGTAGTGGTGTGTTGTGTGAGGTGCGTGGAAGTTCTGTGGGTTATGGTGTTGTGTGCCTGTGGATGCTGTTGTTCTTGCTGGTGCTGTCTCTTTCTGGCCTTCTTTCGGAATTTTTGGTCGTAGGGGTTTGTGGGTGATGTGGGTGTGTGTTTTATATTGTAATGGGTGTGTGGGAGTGGTGTGTGCATGTGTATCAGGTGTGTGTATTTTGAATTGTCCAATGTGGCTGTGTTTTGTAAAAGTGTGTGTATTTTGAGCGCGGCGGTGTGTACCGCCAATGGAATACCGCGGTTGAAAGACCGCCGCGTGGATTTGTGTGTCATGATAGTGTGGGCGTATTTCTGTTGGCATGACGGTGTCGGTTTTGTTTTCACCAGTTTATCACTGACCTTTGGTGTGCGGACCTGTGTGGGTGTCTAGATTTTTTGACGTATTCCGAACTGTGGGTCATAATAGATGTGGCGGAATTCCGTGGCCGCGGCGGTGTGTGGGCTGCCTTCTGCACGGCGGTAATCGGCTTTTACCACCAATGTTGTAATGACCGCCATAATGCATGAGCCCCCCCTGCCAGAATGAACAGGTGTTCAGGAATCGTAAGTGTTTCCACTCACTGAGGGACGTATTTATACTTTTTGGCGCAAAACTGCGCCAACGCAGTTGTGCGTCAAAACATTTAACGCCGGCTAACGCCATTCCAAAGCGCCATGCGGGCGCCGTATTTATGGAATGACGTTAGCCGGCGGAGCTGCCTGGTGTGCGTAAAAAAAAATTACTTACACCAGGCAGCGCCGGCGTAGGGGGAAATGGAGCTTGGGCGCCAAAACATGGGTCAAGTCAGGCTGAGGCAAAATTTTCGCCTCAACCCGATTAGCGCCATTTTTTTTGACTCCCAACCCCCATTGAAATGACTCCTGTCTTAGCAAAGACAGGAGTCATGCCCCCTTGCCCAATGGCCATGCCCAGGGGACTTCTGTCCCCTGGGCATGGTCATTGGGCATAGTGGCATGTAGGGGGGCACAAATCAGGCCCCCCTATGCCACAATTTTTTTTTAAAAAAAATACTTACCTGAACTTACCTTAAGTTCCCTGGGATGGGTCCCTCCATCCTTGGGTGTCCTCCTGGGGTGGGCAAGGGTGGCAGGGGGTGTCCCTGGGGGCATGGGAGGGCACCTCTGGGCTCCTTCCGAGCCCACAGGTCCCTTAACGCCTGCCCTGACCAGGCGTTAAAAAATGACGCTAAAACGGCTGGACGTCATTTTTTTTGACCCGCCCACTCCCGGGCATCATTTTTGCCCGGGAGTGTAAATACGGCACACATGCCTCGGAGTCATTTTTTAGACGGGAACGCCTACCTTGCATATCATTAACGCAAGGTAGGTGTCCACGCTAAAAAATGACGCAAACTCCAAGATCTTTGGCGCTAGACGGGTCTAACGCCAAAGTATAAATATGGAGTTAGTTTTGCGTCGGAATTGCATAAAAAAAAACGACGCAATTCCGGCGCAAACAGAGTATAAATATGCCCCTGAATGTGTAAATGGTGTACCTAGCGGATCAGTACACCTCCCACATCAATGCAAAGTATCCTTGGTCAGAGCATGACGCCTTTGTTCTGAGGAATAGCACAATCTCAAATGTGATGGCCCAACTACAGAGGCACAGGGTATGGCTAATAGGTGAGCCATGGTCCCCACCCACTTTATGTTAGTGTATGCATTCAGGTGTCATAACCATAGCATTGTGTGAGGATAAATGTTTTCCCTCAATACTTGCAGGTGACTCTGACACTCAGACCTATTGTGGCTGCTGAACCCTGTGAGAAATTCCAGGACAGGGGCTCAGGAATGTTATAATGAAGCACAAGGGTGAACCAGAAGGAACATTGAGAGGACCTCCAGGCTCCTGAAGGCCAGGTTCAGGTGCCTCCATCTGACAGGTGGATCCCTGTGCAACTCATCTGAGAAGATCTGCCAGATAGTAGTGGCATGCTGCATGTTGCACAACCTAGCCCTCAGGCGGCATGTATGTTTCACATTTTCAACACATAAAATACTAGTAGTCAAGTTGTGTTCAAGGGTGTTTATTGTAGTGCTATGAAATTGAGGGAAAAGTGCAATGGATTGGGGTGATGATGGAGGAAAGTCCAGGGTATTGTTCTAGTCTGTTTGTAGCACAGGTCCAGTGTCCAAGGGGCCATAGGAAGGGGAGCAAAGGCAGTTCAAAGTGGACAAGGTGACAGTGTCGGACACAAGGGGGACAATCAGGAGAGTCTAATTTCCTGGTGGTGCTCTTAGCAAGTGTCCTTGGCATCTGTCTGGGTCGCATGGAACGTTTGTGGGGTGGTTCACCTTCTTCAGGGGGAGAGGTGCTGGTAGCCTGTGGGTCCTGTGGCGGAGCCTCCTGCCCACTAGCTGCAGCGGAAGTGGAGGGCTGGTCAGTGGACTGGCTAGTGGTGGGGGCCGGCTGGTGTGCTGTGTCTTCCCTCTTGATGTTGGCCATGTCTGCCAGGACCCCTGCTATGGAGATCAAGGTGGTGTTGATGGCCTGCAAGTCCTCCCTGATCCCCTGATACTGTTCCTCCTGCAGCCACCTGTTCTCCAGCGAGTCCCTCAGGATGCAATAATGCCAAGACTTGCACCTTCCATGCTGTGAGCTGTGGAGGAGGAGGTGGGGGTCCACCGCCAGTCGTTAATGGCGAGCTGGTGTCTTGCTGCTATGGAACGTACCTTCCCCCTTAGGTCATTCCACCTCTTCCTGATGTTGTCCCTTGTTCTTGGGTGCTGTCCCACGGTGTTCACCCTGTCCACGATTCTCCGCCATAGCCCCATCTTCCTGGCAATAGATATTTGCTGTATCTGTGCTCCAAACAGCTGTGCTCTACCCTGACTATTTCCTCCACCATGACCCTTAACTCCTCATCAGTGAAACGGGGGTGCCTTTGTGGGGACATGGGTGTTGTGTGGTGTGTGTTGGCGAGAATGTGTTGTGTAATGTGGTGGGGTGTGTGATGTGGGGTGCGTGAGGGATGTATGGATGTATGTGGTGTGTGTGTCTGGTTGTCTCTGTACTGTTTGTGTCAATCTCCTGGCAGTAATTGTTGTTCGTAAAGGGTTGTGGGCATTGTGGGTGTGTGTTTTATGGTGCAGTGGGTGGGTGTGTGTGGTGTGTGTATGAGTGTCAGGTGTGTGATTTCAGTTTTGGCCAATGTAGTGTTGTTTTGTATGTGGGTGTCCATTCTGAGCGTGGCGGTATGTACCTCCAATGGTTTACCACCATTTAATGTCCGCCGTGGCAATTCGTGAGTCATAATGTGGTGGGCGTTGTTTTGTTGGTGTAATGGTATGGGTTTTAGTACCATCACTGTAGCACTGACCTTTGGTCTTGCGGATTTGTGTATCATAATATAAGGAACTGATATTCGCCACCGCAGCGGTATTTTGCCCGCCATCACCATAGCGGTAAGCGGCATTTACTCCCAATGTCATAATGAAGGCCATAATGTTTAAATACATTATAGGACAAACAGAGTGCATGTGAGGGGCCTGTGGAGCAGTGGAAAAGGAGAGGAATGCGGTTTGGTCGGAGTAGTGAGAAAGAACACACAATATTCTGTAAATTAACTAGCATTTTTGAGGACTTTCAAAAGAGAGAGAATGTGTGTGCTTTTTTGACTGTGTGTATGTAAAACTTCCTGCTGAAATCCTGCTGACATCTCACAATACCCAACTGAAACACTTGTACCCAACTATTTATCAGAAAATACATTTATTGGGGGGGGTGTAATACCCCCCCAAAAAAAACTGGGGCTATGCCCCTGGATATTCGGGGACCAATGCAGATGTACTTAAGCATCATCAATTTGAAAATGTCGATATTAATATGTGAAACATGTTCTCCTCTTTTGTAAATCGATCAACCAATTGTGCTACCTGTTTTACTGACTGGTACTTTGCTTTTGATGCTTCCTCTTCACTCGTCAATGATGCAGTGTACAAGAAATCACTGCATAATTGTTGACTTGCTGTGTAACATGCCGTCCTGTTAAATGTTAAAAACGTTAATAAAACAAAAAAATTCAGTCAAATATATTTGGTAATAAAAAGCCAGGTGCACACAGTTATGATTCTAAATCTGAAACTGAGTTATTAATATAATACACTAAAGCTTAGTTATAATATGTGTTTTTTTAATTTGTAATCACGTTTCTCTGCATGATGCTACTTAGATGCACAGAAGTAATTTAATTATTGACATTACCTAACGTAAAGAACCTGATTCACAGATGCTTCTTTAATTTGGAATGCAAAAATAAGTTAATCTCTGCTTTAAAATGCTCTTTTTTGACAAATTATATAAGAGAAAAATATAGCACAAATGCTACGAGAAGGACGAAAACAGGATGTAAGATTCCAGCCCATATTTAAGAAAAATTATGCATAACTGCGCTAACGCAGTTGTGCATCATAAAAATGTAACACCCCATAATGACTTCCCTTAGTGCCGTGCATGTGCCATATTTATAAAACAGCACACAATGGAGCTAAGAAAAGGTTAGCATAAATAAATGACGCTAACCTTTGTGATATGTCGCAAGAAAAAATTACGCTAATGCTGCAAAAGTGCCATTTTATCACCAAAAGCGTTAAAAAAAGCCCTTTAAAATGCAAAACAAGCCAGGAGGACCCAAGATGGAGAATGCAGGCCAGAAGAGACGCTAGAGATGCCTCAGTGAGCCCTGTACAAGCCAGGATGGATAGGCAGACTTAAAGGAGAAGGGGAAAAAGAGGTCGCTTCAGTGAGAAGAACAACATCTTGATAACAGAGGTGATGGAGCACCAACACCAGCTCTTCCTCACCTCTAAACTGCCAATAGGTAGAAAGGAAGCCATATGGCAGTAAATATTAGATAAAATGAACAGGATGGCTGAGGTCAAGAGGTCTGTGACTGATTGTGAAAAGCACTGACATGATTGCAAGCGCGGAACTGAAGAGAGACTGGCTAGCAACCAAGCACTGCAGACTGGAGGTGGACATCCAGCACCCCAGGAGCATCTTGATGAGCTGGAGGAGATTGTGGCAGCAGTCATCCAGGAGGAGTTGGTGATGGGAGTCCCAGGACAGGACAGTGCAGCGCATCAAGAACTACCACAAATTCAGGGTAAGTTGCAGTGTAGAGCAATCTGGTAAATAACAATTGCCAGAAGGGGGAGGCACATAGGACCCACTGTATGCAAGCTAAAGGGTTGTATGGGGGCACAGTAATGGCTAAACACATGTAATGGGCACTGACCCCTCCTCTCATATATGCACAGATACGTTCACAACCCTCACATCACTCCCTTCACTGTGGCAACTTTACCATCTGCCCATGTGTAACCCTCATTTGTCACCATGTACAAGGCCTGTTGCTCAGGGTGGGTCAGCAAGAATTGGGATATGCCTTCCTGCACCATGAGGAAAGGCCACAAATGTCATTATTACACAACATATGCTGCCATGTGGCCATGCTGCAAGGGTGTCTGTGTACTGGGGATGGTTAGAGAGAACCTTTTCTGCCTAACTTCAGCCACAAATGGTCTTCTAGTCTCACTAGGGGCCACAATAACAAGGCCTTAGTGCCACACTAGCATCATTGTCATTAAAGCTAATGTGGCCTTGATGTTCCTATTCCTCATTTGCAAAATGAACAAAGTGATGCAATGTACGCATAGCTCTGCATTGTAAATCCTTGCGCCACAAAATGCCTGGGCCAGAAATGATATATGCAAGGTGAATGTTTCTGGGCAGTGATAGCTGAAAAAATGGCACAGTAAATTCTAAAAAGTTTCTCTGTGCCATCTTTTGATGTCATTTGTAAAACCTGCCAAAGGCAGACGTTCAAGTAATACGCCCGTTGTAATCAATGGTCCTCCTAGTGCTTTGCTGCAGTAGTGCCATAATCTGTGGTGCTGATGCAGTAGAGCGCCACATTAGTGCCATAACCCATGTGGCTCCTGTGGAAATGTCCACTATGGTGTGCCGTATTGTAAATATGTTGCTACCGCAGTGTTGTAAGGTGTGACTAAGGGGGTGGGGGCAGGAAGAGTGGTGCATCAGGAGCAATGCAGCATTGTCTGGTAAATTGGGCCCTGTGCGTTATGCACAATGCAACACACAATAAACAACTAAATTACCAGGACATACAAAGATCCTACACACCCCAGATTTGTAGGATACAACTTATGCAAAGCCATATGTGAAAACATTGGAATGCATCAAAAGCAGGGTGGGTAACACATGTTACATGGGAATTCCCCCAGCAATACAAATTGAATGCCAACTACATGCAGCACCAGGTGTGTTAGGGGCACATAATCAACAGGCCATTGTAATACAAACAAGGTGCTTTACCTTGACATTGTAAATATGAGCTAGTTGACTGGACCACTGGAGTGTAATGTGCAAAAGATGCACTGGTCGGGCACTATGATGTCAGTGTATGGGCAATGTGGGACATATATACCCATATATGATGAAATGATGCAGTGCTGCAGCCCAACTTTCTGTGCTGTGTTACATCATTCGCTGTGTTACATCATTCCTAATGTGCAAGGCAGTGTAGTTGTCACTGACATGCAAAGCATGTCTTTACTAGCCTTGGTGATAGGCCAATAAATGATGGCCAACACAGTCACACATTCTGCATGGTGTAGGGGTGCCTCTTTTGCAGGTCCAAATGCAAATGTGCAGGAAGGGACATATACTGCAACATCAACTAACAGAAATGCTGTCTGCCACTAACAATGACTGTTGATGAGTGCAACACACATAGAAAGATGCAAAAGTTAGTGCAAGATCAATGTCAGTCCTTTGTAGTACTACTACAATGTCACCCCTGAGGTGGCATGGCAACCTTATGCCACCACAACTCCGTTGGAAGAGTGATGGAAGGGGGTGAACTGTCACCATGCAACCTCCTTGTCACCTTTAGTCATGTGTTCTGCCAATTGTAAGGATCAACCACAACTTCTGTATGTGTCCAAACAGGAAGGTCTCCCTAACTGCACAACAACACTCATCCTTGCAAAGGGATGCAAGGATGCCTGCACTTTTGGACTGAGTGTCATTGTGCAGTAAGGGAGGCCTTCCTGTCTGAACACATACAGAAGTTGTTGTTGATCGTTACATATGACTCAAGGTCACAAGGAGAATACATGGGGACAGCTCACCCCCTTCCATCACACTTACAACACCTGTGAAGTTTCTGAAAAGTCATACACTTACTCAGGAACCATGATCTGCCAATGCAACTGATTCTGTATGCTTCCATTGATGTTGTCTAGAAAATATCCAAACTACACCTATGGTATGCAAATGTCGCACAGTAGACTTAATGATAAGGAAACATATGCAGAAGCCCCTGATAAGTCATGCAATGGGCACTGGCAGATTGTGCCAATGGAGCTTTAAAATAAAAAGACGCTCAGGTGGCACAATGTGCCTCTTGGGGCCCATTAACGAGGGCTGTGATGTGTGCCCTGCACCAGGATCAATAACCTGATGACTTATGTCAACAGCTACTACATTTCAAGAATAACATTTCACTATCCCATTGCAGAGGATGATGCCTTACCTCCTGCCAAGCTGCCTGTCTTAGATTTCTCTGATGAAGTGCATGACCAGCTGCAGACCATCAATGCCGACACTCTCCTGGATGTTCTGAGCACCATCGAGACACTATCTCCAGTCGCAGGCAGGACAGACAGGGCTGCGGGGTCTCCACATGACACACCCAACAGACAACACACACCACTGGCCAGCCCAGACACACCCTGGACTTGAATGACCCAGACGTCATCTTCCAAAAAACAGTAGTAGGAATCCAGTGGAAGCTGGCACAGCAAGTGCAGGTGAGGATGGAGACCATTGTGGGCAGCATAGAGGGAGTCAAGAGGTGCCTCATTCCAATTAAGGACAACTCCTCTGCCATCAGAGGCACCCACTCTCCACTGCGTGGACTGCAGCAGTCCCTGACTAATATAGCTGGTGTCCTGAGGCAGAGGCTCAAACAAATTCCCTCCCAAAGTGAACCAGTGTGATTGACAACAGGATGAGGGCTATCCAAATTGTTCTGGAGTCCATAAAGCGGATGCTGGCCTCCTTCAGTGACATCCTGGCTGCCTATCACAGTGTTGTTGCTGCTGTGTTGCAAAACCAGCAGTTCCTCCTTGCTGCAGTGATGCCTTTCATCTTTCCACAGATGACAGCAGCTGGGACCGTGGATCCACATCGCTAGCCCCCGATGTTTATGTGCCTCCCTCCACTTCAACAGCTGCACCACCCAGGGCACGGGAGGCACTGCACACATCAGAGGATGAAGATATTGAAGGTACATCATTAATCCTTAAGACCAACTGGTAGCTACAGTCTGCGGCATATGGACAGTATCTCCTTAGTTCTGTGCCTAAGATCATGCCAGTGTTGTAAAAACAGGCAATGTCCCCTCTTCACCGTCCCACTGTTGATTTATCGCGCATGGACTGTCATTGTGGCCAATCCTACCTATTGACAATGTGGTTACATCCTCAGTGATGCACTCCTCTCTTACACATGTCTCATGATATGTCTCCCCCTTGGACTATAACTGGACATCCAATAGCTAGGGGTATCTCATCGGGTCAATCTCCTGTACAATGTATATAATCAGAAACATAACGTGCACATGGAAATAAATTCACTCAAATAAAAAGTGTTGAATTTGTGTCTGATGCAGTCACTGTACTGTATGCATTGTGTTAAGCCATTGCACTGAGTACTTACCAAAAGGAAATGTATGGCTTTGTGTCAGACATCAAGCCACACAAAATAACTGAAACATGATGGAGGTGACTGATAGCTTTGTGGACTGGCAAGTCATTTCTGAGTCTCTCAAACATGTCATGTAACAGGTAGCATGCATGTATTGCGATGGCTTGTATGTTGTACTACACAAGTGTCTGGGAAACTCTAGACTGTGACAACCAAATTATACGTGTAAGGCTGTGAGGGGCAGCCATGCGTGTGCCAATATCAACTTCCCAATTTAGTGGCAGTGCAATAACAACAACTTCTAAAAAGATGCAAGTCTCATTACTTACCAATCCAAAGACATGGTGTAAGATGACCTGTACTGGGATGTGTAACACGCACAGCCAAAATGTCACGAACATTGCTGAATAATGTCTTGAGTATCTGATCTGATACTGTAGGAAAGTACCATCTTGCCTGGCATGTTACCCCCATTTTTACTTATATGTATGTTTGTTTTTGCCTGTGTCACTGGGATCCTGCTAGCCAGGACCCCAGTGCTCATACGTTGTGCCCTGTATGTGTTCCTTGTGTGGTGCCTAACTGTATCACTGAGGCTCTGCTAACCAGAACCTCAGTGTTTATGCTCTCTCTGCTTTCAAAATTGTCACTGCAGGATAGTGACTAATTTTACCAATTCTGATTGGCACACTGGAACACCCTTATAATTCCCTAGTATATGGTACCTAGGTACCAAGGGTACTGGGGTTCCAGGAGGTCCATATGGGCTCCAGCATTTCTTTTGCCACCCATAGGGAGTTCAGACAATTCTTACACAGGACTGCCACTGCAGCCTGAGTGAAATAACATCCACGTTATTTCACAACAATTTTACACTGCACTTATGTAACTTATAAGTCACCTATATGTCTAACCCTCACTTAGTGAAGGTTAGGTGCAAAGTTACTAAGTGTGAGGGCACTAGCCAAGGTGCCCCCACATTGTTCAGGGCAATTTCCCCGGACTTTGTGAGTGCGGGGACACCATTACACGTGCGAACTACATATAGGTCAATACCTATGTGTAGCGTCACAGAGGAGCTGGATCCAAGTGACCCCGACAGTCCACTGGTCCTTCTGTCCAAATTTGGTGGAGGTAAGTCCTTGCCTCCCCATGCCAGACAGTAATCCTGTGTACTGCGTGATCTGCAGCTGCTAGGGCTTCTGTGCACTTTTGCAAGACTTCCTTCATGCACAGCACAGCCCAGGTCCCCAGCACTCCGTCCTGCATTGCCCAACTCGCTGAGTCGACTTCCGACTTCGTGGGACCCTCTTTTGTTGTGCTGAGATGACCGCCGTGCTCAGATTTCCTGAATGCCTGTTCAGGTGCTTCTGCAGGCGCTGCCTGCTTCTGCATGAGCTCTCTGTGTTGCTGAGCGCCCCCTCTGTCTCCTCCTCCAAGGGGTGACCTCCTGGTCCTTCCTGGACCCGGGCAGCACCCAAAACCTTCAACCGTGACTCTTGAAGCTAGCAAGGCTTGTTTGCAGTGTTTTTTGCATGGAAACAACTCTGCATCCTCCAGCACGCCGTGGGACATCTTCTGACCAAAGGAGAAGTTCCTGGCACCTTCCGTTGCAGAATCTTCGGCTTCTTCCACCCGGAGGCAGCCCTTTTGCATCCTTAATTCGGGGTTTAGTGGGCTCCTGCCCCCCCAGGACACTTGCGTGACTCTTGGACTTGGTCCCCTTCCTTTGCAGGTCCTCAGTTCCAGGAATCCGTCTTCAGTGCTTTGCAGTCAGTTGTTGTCTTTGCAGAATCCCCTTTCTTGACTTTACTGACTTTCTGGGGTAGTAGGGTAACTTTACTCCTACTTTTCAGGGTCTTGGGGTGGGGTATCTTGGACACCCTTAGTGTTTTCTTACACTCCCAGCGACCCTCTACACACTACACTAGGCCTGGGGTCCATTCACGGCCCGCATTCCACTTTTGGAGTATTTAGTTTGTGTTGCCCCTAGGCCTATTGTCTCCTATTGCATTCTATTGTGTTCTACAGTGTTTGCAATACCTACCTGATTTTGGTTTGTGTGTATATTGTGTGTATTTTACTTACCTCCTAAGGGAGTATATCCTCTGAGGTACTTTTGGCATATTGTCACTAAAATAAAGTACCTTTATTTTTAGTAACTCTGAGTATTGTGTTTCTTATGATATAGTACTATATGATATAAGTGGTATAGTAGGAGCTTTGCATGTCTCCTAGTTCCGCCTAAGCTGCTCTGCTATAGCTACCTCTATCAGCCTAAGCTGCTAGAACACTACTAATCTACTAATAAGAGATAACTGGACCTAGCACACAGTGTAAGTACCACAAGGTACCCGCTATAACCCAGGCCAGCCTCCTACAGATACCATTGCCAAACTGACAGCTTCTTGACCTTAGGAGATACACATATTGACACATGTAAAGAACGACTGGGTGCAAACCCAAAGGCATGTGTCTAACCTGACATGTGCAGATATGATACCACCCAGACAGTAAATCATGGTGGTAAATAAGTAGGTTCAATAATGCTAAAATTCTCAGCCTAAAAACCCTATGTTTACTAACTTACCTACACTAACCCAACCTATATTAACTTATCTTAACATATCCCTACAGCTAACTCATCTTAACTTATGCTATACATTTAATGCCACATTATAAACATCAGCCCCCCACCCCCCTTAAGAGACAACAGTATACAAGGACAACACTGACTACAGCTAAACATTGACTAACTAAAGATACAGCCTAAACATTGTTCTTTTCATTTAACACACATACCGCAAACAAAACCCACCCCCTAAAACACCAAGAACAGTAGAAACCCCAAAATCCACCCCTTAAGAATAAAAACATTATGAACCTGCCGGTAAACACCGCCGACCTCCATGCTGACGGTGGACAAAAAACCGCCAGTGAAATGCACACCGCCGAATAATGATGCCTAAAAGATAAAACTCCAAAAATCCTGCGTTCTGCAGCCAGGACCATTGATGCCAGAAAGGCAGTAGACCCCACCCCGCCACAGCCATGCAGACAAATCCTCTGCCCACCAAATAATGATGCACAAATCAGCTTTGCGGACAGTGAATGCTGAACGACCATTGGTGCTACGGACCACCACGGCCAGCAATGGTACCCACCAACAACAAATGCACACATTGGCAAGTTTGAAACCCACACACCTGACACACATCCACAACACTACAAAACACACAAATACACACCCCACAATCCTTTGCAACACCAATAGCACAACAGAGATTGACAACACAACACGCTTACACTGAACCCAACATCACACAACTCACACGCACAAATACACCACCAAAACCCATACATACCCCAAACAACATCACAAGCCACACACCCAACCACACAACAGCACCCTCACCAATACACCTACAACACACCACCCACAAAACACACCATGGCACCCCCTAAGCACCCCTGCTTCACAGACCGGGAGCTAAGGACCATGGTGGACGAAATACTCAGGGTCGAGCCACAACTGTTCGGAGCACAGGTGCAGCAGACACCTGTGTCCAGAAAGATGGAGCTAGGATAGTCAACAAGGTCAACGCAGTGGGAAACCATCCATGCACAAGGGACGACATACGGAAGAGATGGAATAACCTGCGCAGGAAGGTTCGGTCTATGGCATCCAGGCACAACATCGCCGTACAGAAGACTGGTCGTGGTCCCCCACCTACTCCCCCCGAATACACCGACTGGAAGGAGAAGGTCCTGGCTATCCTGCACCCGGAGAGCCTCACCAACTCACTGGAAGATTGGACTCGGGTATGTCAACTACAATATCTTCATAGTCACCACACCTGTAATGCAGGTATCACCCCATCCCCTCACTACCACCAGGAGCCCATGCACTACCCAGTCCACAACACCAACATCCAAGTCCCCTGCTTCCCAGATTCCCCACAAACAAATCTCCATCCAGCCCCCTGTGCACAGTCACCTACCCCCCAATGGAATTCCAGTGGCACTACAGCACCCACAATGCACCTCCACCCCCAACAAAAAATGCACAAAAATGTACGGGAAGGGACCTTGCATGCCACCACAGGGGAATATAAGCATAAAATAGTGCAGACCAGTGCAGCAATTGCCACAAAAGAACAGGACACCCACATGTCTATCCTCCCACACACAGGCACCACCACCCATGCCACCTGGGTGGAGACGTCAAGGAGTGCCAGCCCTCCACCTGAAGACGGAGGCCCCACCCAGGAGAGTGCAGAGGGATGTCTGGACACAGAGGAAATTCCTGGTCCATCCCACAGTCCTGGACTGTCACCCTCCAGAAACCCCACCCAGGACACCACTGATATTCCTACCACACAGCCACCATCATCAGCTCTGGTCAAACGACCCCACACCAGTGTCTCCCAGACACAGACTGCCTGCCCACATGTACAGAGGCCAATGTCTCCACCCTCCAACAGGCAGGATGATGAAGGGCCCAGTGCAAGTGGGACTGCCAGACCTGTGCAGGGGACACAGGCACAGGGGGCTAGGGCCAGTAGGAGGGCATCAGTAGCCAATAGTGGTGCCCAAAGGATGGATGCTGCATCCCAGGAGGAGAAATCTGAGGTCCTGGGAGCATAACACCATACCCAGGACAGGATGGGCTAGATCCTGGCCACCCTGTAGCAGAATCAGAGGCTGCAGATAGCACACCAGCATGACGCCATGGAGCAATGGAAACAGCTCAGTGCCACCACGACCTCCATTGCAGGGGTCCTGCAGCACCAATACCACAGCCAGCCTCAGTCCTCCACCCACCTGCAAGCCCCTACCACTAGCCAGGACACTGCCCTGCCATCTACATCTGCAGTATCCACTGCACTGGTGGCATTGCCAGAGGACTCACAGGAAACCAGCACCCCTACCCCTGTATCCCAGCTGCACCTTCAAAAACATGCCCCAGACCCAGATATCCCACTGAAACCCCAGCCAAGACCAAGACCAGCGCCAGGAAGGGACTCTGCCCTGAACTGTCTCCCTTGTGTGCCACAGAGCTACCTTGTTGACATGCCTATGCCATCACACCATCTTCCAATGGCCCATGGACTATACCCCAGTGCAACCAACAGCTGAGCATATGTACCTGAGAATGTTTTTCACCATGTGCCCACTTCCTTTCACTGTCCCAACACCTATGTATATATTGCCATTGAATAAATACACATATGCACTCAAATTATATGTCCTCCATCTATATGAGAGATCAGTTGTGAATTTGAATGCATTAGCCAGTTACTATCATAATCACACTTTTATTGCTGGAGGGGATCCAACACACTGTAGTGTCTGAAATATGTCACACTGTACCTAAAATTGGGTTCCCTGGCACATGCCACTTCAGTCATGATTTAGCATTGTCACTGACAAAAGACACCACAGTACTTATTTCATGAGACAGACTGTAACTATGCAGTGAAGACATCAGCATCATTGAACAGTACCTTAGAGTCACTGGAAGTATAGCCGGATTAGCTGGGTCCTAGAGTTGAGATCTGCCCCCTCTTCTTCCTCTCCATCGCTCTCAGCCCCTCTCTAAGGTTGTAGGGCTGGTTGGACAGCACCCTCCTCTTCCAGAAGGGGATAGCTTTCCTCACAACCAAGTTGTGCAGCATGCAGCAGTCCACCACTATCTTACACACCTTGTCAGGGACATAGCACAGGGATACCCCAGAGAGATGGAGGAAACAAAATCTTGCCTTTAGGAGTCCTATAGTGCGCTCTATCACCCTCCTAGTATGAGCATGGGCCTCAATATAATTCCTCTCTGCATCTGTCCTGGGATTCCTCACAGGTGTCAGGAGCCATTGCAAGTTGGGGTAGCCAGAATCACCTGCAAAAGTGGGCAAAAGAGGACTTGAACAAACTGCCTTTACTTACATACAGCCTGGCTGTCAGCTATGTAACTGATCCAGTGTCATACACACTCACCTATGAGCCATGCTCTGTCCCCTTGTAGTTATCCCATCATGTGTGGCACACTGCTGTTTCTCAGGACAAATGAATCATGGACTGGTCCTGGGAACCTGGCATTGAAATGTGCTATGCACTGATCAGCGGTACACATCAATTGTACATTCATGGAGTGATAGTTCTTACGATTCCTATACACCTGTTTATTCACTCTTGGGGGTATGAGAGCTATGTGGGTTCCATCAATGGCACCTATCACATGGGGGATGTTAGCAAAGGCATAGAATCCAGAATTGATGGCAGGGAGTTCAGCCCTTTGGGGAAACTGGGCATAAGTTTGCAAATGTTGAACGAAGGAATCCAGGAAATTGGACAGGATGAGGCTGAACATTGGCTGTGAGACCCCTGCAGCCATGCCCACTGTCACCTGAAATGAGCCTGTGGCCAAAAAATGGAGCATAGATAGCAGTTGCACAGTTGTAGGGATGGCATGCTGATTCCGATTGGCCGTCTTCAGAACAGGATTCATTAATGCACAGAGGTCATGGATTGTAGCTCTATTGAGTCGGTAGGTGATAATGATGTGACGTTCCCCCATAGTGGCCAGATCTACCAGGGGTCTGTAAACAGATTGGGCCCTCCTTCGCCAGATGGGTCTTTACCTATGGGAGAGGAAAAAACAAATTTTGAGTGTCAATATACACTTGCATCACATGATGCCACTGTACTTTTCAAAATGCGTCCCATAGTTAACGCACACAAACAGAAAGAATGAGGTACACCGTCAGGCAAATGTGTTTTGAGGTTTCTCTCTCATAATGGCATCATAGTGTAGACACACTTCCAACCATGAGTACATGTGGGGATCATAGTAACATGTCAGCAATCGATGAAGGGGAGAGAGAATGGGGCCATGGCTGAGGCCCCCGGCCAGGCTATGGAAACATGATGGAAGCAAAATGGCAGCCTCCTACCATCCAGGTATGGTAGAGTGGAAGTGACTTCATTCCGCTGGCGTTAATCATCATAGCAGAAGGCGGTGTTCACCGCCGTGCACCTGATCATTGGATTACATGGTTGTCAATGGGGAACCTGGGCCAATCATGATCGCTGCCTGTGGTGACAGTGCACACCGCCGCGGTATCTACCGCCTTTTTGTCAGACCCTTGACACTTGACTCCTGCATCACGTGAAGGGTAGTACTCCACTGCGTGTGCTGCTTTGTCCTGACTCTTGTCCCTGAAATGGCGTGTGTCACAGGGGAACGGGCCCTGGCATTCACCGCGGAGGAGCTGAAAAGGATGGTGGACGCGGTCCTACCCCTGTATGCGAAGTTGAATTTAGTGACCAGAGAAGCAGATGAGTTACTGTCTGTCATCCTTAGATGTGTGTGATTGTGGCGGATGCCTGTATCCATGTGTATTCAATGTGTGACTGCCCAGCCATAGGTTGTCTGGCACTTTCTGCCTGTAATTTGTTCAATTGCACGCCAACATTGGCCATACAGTATGGAACGGCATGGCATTTGTGTATGGGGCACCCACACTGACGACTGTATCTTCGCTCAGTGGGTCCCATGCAGGTCAGCGCCCATCAAAAGCAAGGCCTGTGGCAAGCCATCGCCAAGGAAGTGCAGATCCTGGGGTCTACAACTTCCCGAGCACCCACTGCAGGAAGTGGTGGGAGGACCTGAGGCGCTGGGCCAGGAAGACCGGAGAGGCCCAGCTGGAGAAGGCCTCCCAACGAGGAAGGGGTGCCCGTCTGAACCCTGACCCCCCTAATGGCCCGCATTCTGGTGGTGGCCTATCCAGGTTTGGATGGGCGCTTGAAGGCAGCACAGCAGCCACAAGGGGGTGAGTAGCAATACTGTTGTGATACCACTTTGATGGGTGAATTTGGGTGTTGTGGGATGTATGCATTGTAGTGCCAGGCACTTAGACAGGTGTGTCCCTGCAGTCCTGCCCCCCTCCAAGTCCTTGGGATGGTGTCATAGCTAGTTTTGGCAGGGTCTGTAGGCCTATACGGGATCCCCTTTTTGTCATCTGGTATTCATTGTGGTCTTATGGCTTGGCATGGTCTCTCATGGGTGCACTTCACATAATGTATCAGAGTCGTGTTTCATGAGGGTTATGTGGTGTATTCTGGTGGTCATGCCTACTAGTCAGGGGCACATTCATAACATATGTTTTGTCTGCTTAGGGTTAATGCCTGACCTGGGTGGGAGTGTGTGTGACCCAAAATGTACATATATTCAGGATTTTACATACATCTTTCTTGTTTTGTTTCCCAACCCCTGTGCTCTAGTGTCCCTGTGTACATTAGCATCATCTGGCAAGAGAGCTGAGGCACTGGCGAGTAGGGATGCAGTAGCCCACTGTTCCAAGGAGGCAGAGTCGACCGACACCAAGGGGACCAGTGGGTTGGAGGGCGAGGGGAATACCACAGGGGAGGCAACTACCACTGGAGGTAGTGACTCTGATACCTCCTCCGATGGCAGCTCCCTGGTGGTCCTGGACACTACTGGGCCGACCCATTCTTTGTCATCTTCTACCACCCCCTATACCATCACTGCCCTCCCAGTTGCTCCCCACTGAGTTGCCCGTGCCTGCTCACCCAGGAGGGTGGGCATCTCCTTCGCCCCAAGCACCTCATCCCCTGTCCCAGTCAGCCCTGCTGCCCTCACAGAGGAGGCTATTGACCTCCTGAGAACCATCTCTGTAGGGCAGACAACCATCATGAATGCCATCCAGGGGCTACCCTCCCAGATGCAGCAATGCATTACATACCTGGAAGGCATTCTCTGTGCCATGGCTGGCCTATGGAGATCTTTTCAGGCTCTGGCCTCCTCTTTGATGGCAGCCAGTGTCCCTGGTCTTTCCTCCCCTCTACCACCTCTACCCCTTCCAGCACCCCACTCCCTTCACCCATCCCAAGCACACATACAGACAGCCATGCACACAGATCAACACAAAAGAAGCACACAGACAAACACAAGCACCATACTTCCGACCACCAGCAGGGATACACTGAACATACCAAAGCACACACAACAACATCCACTTCCCCCAGTGTGTGAACCTCCCCCACCACCCTGTCTGTCACCTAACCATGCACACCCACACACACTGCACCCTCAGTCACTGCTGCTGCCCCCATTCATGCAGTCACCACATCATCTGACATCCAGACATGCACCCCTGACACCACACCTGCACTCACCACGACTACATTTACAGACACTTGCAGCACACTCACCAGACCTGCAGACAACATCTATCTACACTGGCAGCCTGTCTTCTTCAACTGTGTCCAACCCCCCTCCTCCCAAAACACTCAAACGTTCGCACACATCCACATCACACATCCACCACAAATAAGCATACTTTACAGGCACCTGCATCCACATCCAGCACACCTACACCTGGTAGGAGCACTCCCTCAACCTCCACTCCCAGACCTGCCTCCAAATCCCCTCCGACTGTACCTAAGAAGCTTTTCCTATCCCTTGTTGACCTGTTTGAACCCAGTGGCCCACCTCGTCTTGTCCCTAAATGTTCCCATGTCCTTGCCCAGTCCACTCCTTCCTCGTCTAAGTCCACCACAGTCTGCCCTTCCCATTCCTGTGCCCCTTCCCCAGGGAGGAAGAAGCTCCATGTTGCCCCAGGTCCCTCTGCCACCTCCCGGTCCAGGCCCACTCCCCCTCCTTCCAAGGGAAAGCCCAAACCTCCTCCACCTCCCAAACCTAAGCCCAAGACCCCCCTTTCAGACCTAAGTCCCCACCCTGCCACCCCTCCCGCTGTTCCTTGAGATGCCTGGCTGCCCCATTGATGTCCCATTCCAGTAGAGTACCCCTTGGACACGTGGGAGTCAAGTTTGGGCTATATTTGCCTTTCAGGGACTTAACTATGGACTGGCCAATGGCCTTATTTGAACATTAGTTTTGATATGTCAAATAAATTTTAAGTGCCCTGCAGTGCTGTTGGCACAATATTGTGACGTTATTCAGTGTTTCACTGTGGGGGTGTGGTGTGCACATGTGTGTACATTGGTGCAAGTATTTGATGGCTTGTGTCTGGTAAGTACATTTTGTTATAGTATGTATGGCTTGGGATGGTGGGAGGAGTTGGGAGTGAGTTGCGGGTTGGGTTGGGGTGCCCTTTATTCCCATGTGTACTAGGCTGTGGTACTTACCGT
This sequence comes from Pleurodeles waltl, assembly GCF_031143425.1. Taxonomy (NCBI): domain Eukaryota; kingdom Metazoa; phylum Chordata; class Amphibia; order Caudata; family Salamandridae; genus Pleurodeles; species Pleurodeles waltl. The sequence goes on along the minus strand of NC_090437.1, from coordinate 379,963,695 downwards.
CATCATCTTCATCGTCGGTCACGGTCCTGGAGGAGTATAGCAAGGAGAAGCACTGGCATTATTTCCAACTCTAGTTCTATGTCTTCGTCGGCATGTTCTGTGTACCTCCGATAAGTGTTTCCTTTTATATTGTTTGTTTCTGCCACACTTTGCCTGGCGGTGGTTCCCGCCCGGGAACTGATGGCGGTCTGGAGTTTCATTATTTGGTGGGCGGGTAGGACCTTTCCACCGGCCTGTGGACGGCCTCCTCCGTCGTCATCAGGACTACAAAAATGGCGGTGTGTGGATGGACCGCTACTTGTTTCTCATCGGCTTCATTATTTGGCGATCCGGACCTCCAGCCGGCAGTGCGGTGTTTACCGCCATGTTCATAATGACCACCTATGTTCTTAAACTATCCTATACTATGCTAAATATGGTAACCCTAATTATCTTAAACCCCAACTATTAAGAACTTATAAAACAAGGGTAAGGGAAGACATGCTACACAAGGTAGGGTCCAATGTTAGCATCTCCTGGATCTGGCCTCATCGATCGGAGCGTTGTGCATATTTTGTCTCTGTTTCACTCTAATTTGTCCATTCGCAACTTCAGGTCAGCCATATCCCGCCGCAGTTCTTGCTCGAATGTCTGTACCCTGAGTGGTGGTTCTGGCTGGGGACATGATGGCGCTGCTGTTGGCTGCCTTTTGGTAGAGGGTGCAGAACATCCAGAGCTGTCCCTGTCCTTCTTCTGTGACTCGGCTGGTGTGTGGGTGCTGGTTTCAGGTTGTTTTCGTGGTCCACCATAGGGAAATGCCTGCAAGATCCCCTTTGCTTTTTCACGTGTGTAAAACAGGCCCATCTGCCTCAGTGCTTTTTCCACAGCATGGACGTGCTGGTACTGTTCTGCCTCCGTCTCAAAAGCATGCTTCTGTGGTGAGGACATGTTGGCTGCTCAAACATGGATGTGACATGTCATCTGAATGTGTATTGGGCATGTAGGAGGCTGGCCTGGTTTGTAGTGGGTGCCTTGGGTACTTACACCTTACACCAGGTCCAGTTATCCCTTATTAGTGAAATGTAGTAGTGTTCTAGCAGCTTAGGCTGATAGAGGTAGCTGTAGCAGAACAGCTTAGGCTGAACTGAAGGACATGCAAAGCTCCTGCATAGTTACACAGTACGTATACACAATAAAAGACAATACTCAGTGTTACCAAAAATAAAGGTTACTTTATTTTAGTGACACAAGGCCAAAAATATCTTAGAGGCAATGCTCCTCCTGGAGGTAAGTATTATACACAATATATACACTAGACACCAAAATAAGGTAAGTAAATAGTCATATAGGATAGTGCAAACAATAGGAAATACTATAGAATACAATAGGAGAAAATAGGTCTAGGGGCAACACAAACCATATACTAAGAAAGTGGAATGTGAATCGCAAATTCCCCCCTAGACAAGTGTAGTGTGTAGAGAATCGCTGGGAGAGTAAGAAAACCACAAAGGTGAGTAAAATACCCCACCTCAGAGCCCAGGAAAGTAGGAGTAACGTACTGCAAGTTTCCTTAGGACACACTACAAGTCGTGATTAGAGTTATCGCAAGAACCAAGCAAGAACGCAAGCAACAGATGGTGGATTCCTGGACCTGAAGACCTGTGAAGAGAGGAGACCAAGTCCAGAAGTCGCAAAAGATTCCAGGAAGGACAGGAGACCCTGCCAACCTAGAAGATGGTGCAAAAGAGGATTCTCTGGTTAGAAGAAGTCTGCAGAAGAGCACCAAAGAAGACTGCTGCGGGTTCCTGCATGATGCTAAGATGTCCCACGAGGAGATGTTGGATGCAGGCAATTTGCAGCACTGGATTCTTCCAACAAGCCTTGGTTCAAGCAATGTTGCGGATTGCGTCAAAATGGCACTGCCTGGACCCAGGAGGGACCTGGGGGCCTCAACTTGGACTGAGGAGGTAGAGGGGGCTCCCAACACTGGGGGAACCCACAGATGACCAGGCAGCACGGAGGTCCTAGGACACCGGGACAAAGAAGGTGCAAATTGCGGTTGCTGCAGCACTACAAAAGAAGGTCCCACACCGCCGGAGAACAACTCAGTGAGTTGAGCATTGCAGGATAGAGTGCTTGGGACCTGGGCCAGGCTGTGCATGAAGGATTCTTGCAAATAGCGCACAGAGGCCTCAGGAGGTGAAGATGACATGGTGCACAGGGGTACTGTCGCAAGCAGTGAAGGCAAGCTATTACCTCCTCCAAATTTGGACAGCAGGACCTTAAGATAGTCTGTGTGGAAGGGTTCCACCACCTGTGTTCCAAGGAGCACGCTCATTGCCAGGAGAGGAGTCCAAGAGAACCGGTCTTGATCTTAGAAGGTGCCTGGTGGAGCAGGGAAGTGACTCAGTCACTCCACAGGAGATTTCTTCAGTCCTTCTGGCGCAGGGTGAAAACAGGGAGTCCCCAGAGTGGGTACACCATGGAAACTGTTGCAGTTGCTGGCTGGAGCTGAAGTTGCAGAGTCGAAGTAGCCCTTCTGGATACTTTGTTGCAGTTACATCGGTTCCTGGAGCAGTCTGCGGTCGATCGAAGGTCAGAGGATGAAGCAGTGGTTGCAGAGGATTCCTGATGGAAACTTGCAAGAAGAATCTGAAGAGGAACCCACAGGAGAGACCCTAAATAGCCCTGAGAGGGAAATTGGCTGCCTAACCAGGAATGGACCTATCAGGAGTAGTCTCTGATGTCACTTGCTGGCACTGCCCACTCAGAGGCCTCCAGAGTGTCCCCACACCTTGGAAATCAAGATGGCTGAAGTCTGGGACACACTGGAGGAGCTCTGGGCACCACCCCTTGGGTGGTAATGGACAGGGGAGTGGGCACCCCCTTTCCTTTGTCCAGTTTCTCGACAGAGCAGGGACTGGGTGTCCCTGAACCAGTGTAGACTGGTTTGTGCAAGGAGGGCACCATCTGTGCCCTTCAAAGCATTTCCAGAGGCTCTGGGAGGCTACCCCTCCCAAGCCTGTAACACCGATTTCCAAATGGAGAGTGTGTAACACCCTCCTCTGAAATGAAATGCTTTGTTCTTCCTTCCTGGGACGAAGCTGCTCAGACCCCAGGAGGGCAGAACCTTATCTGTGAGATGGCAGCAGCTGTAGCTGCAGTGCTAGCCTCAGAGAGCTGGTTTGGCAGTACTGGGGGTCCATGGTGGAGCCCCCAGGATGCATGGAATTGGCCCCCAATACCAGATTTGGAATGGGGGTGCAATCCCATGATTTTAGACACCTTTCTTGGCCATATCCGGGGTTACCATTGTGAAGCTACATATAGTTATTGACCTCTCTCTGGTGCACGTGTGTAATGGCGTCCCCGCACTCACAAAGTCTGGGGAATTGGCCCTGGACTGCGTGGGGGTACCTTTGCTAGTGCAAGGTTGCCCTCACACATAGTAACTTTGCACCTTGCCTTCAGTAAATGAAGGTTAGACATATAGGTGACTTATTAGTACAGTGAAAATGGCTGTGAAATAGTGTGTGCACTATTTCATACAGGCTGCAGTGGCAGTCCTGTGAAAGGGTTAGACTGAGCTCCTTATGGGTGACAAAAGAAATGCTGCAGCCCATAAGGATCTCCTGGAACCCCATTGCCCTGGGTACCTAGGTACCATATACTAGGGACTTACAGGGAGTGCAGAATTATTAGGCAAATGAGTATTTTGACCACATCATCCTCTTTATGCATGTTGTCTTACTCCAAGCTGTATAGGCTCGAAAGCCTACTACCAATTAAGCATATTAGGTGATGTGCATCTCTGTAATGAGAAGGGGTGTGGTCTAATGACATCAACACCCTATATCAGGTGTGCATAATTATTAGGCAACTTCCTTTCCTTTGGCAAAATGGGTCAAAAGAAGGACTTGACAGGCTCAGAAAAGTCCAAAATAGTGAGATATCTTGCAGAGGGATGCAGCACTCTTAAAATTGCAAAGCTTCTGAAGCGTGATCATCGAACAATCAAGCGTTTCATTCAAAATAGTCAACAGGGTCGCAAGAAGCGTGTGGAAAAACCAAGGCGCAAAATAACTGCCCATGAACTGAGAAAAGTCAAGCGTGCAGCTGCCACGATGCCACTTGCCACCAGTTTGGCCATATTTCAGAGCTGCAACATCACTGGAGTGCCCAAAAGCACAAGGTGTGCAATACTCAGAGACATGGCCAAGGTAAGAAAGGCTGAAAGACGACCACCACTGAACAAGACACACAAGCTGAAACGTCAAGACTGGGCCAAGAAATATCACAAGACTGATTTTTCTAAGGTTTTATGGACTGATGAAATGAGAGTGAGTCTTGATGGGCCAGATGGATGGGCCCGTGGCTGGATTGGTAAAGGGCAGAGAGCTCCAGTCCGACTCAGACGCCAGCAAGGTGGAGGTGGAGTACTGGTTTGGGCTGGTATCATCAAAGATGAGCTTGTGGGGCCTTTTCGGGTTGAGGATGGAGTCAAGCTCAACTTCCAGTCCTACTGCCAGTTCCTGGAAGACACCTTCTTCAAGCAGTGGTACAGGAAGAAGTCTGCATCCTTCAAGAAAAACATGATTTTCATGCAGGACAATGCTCCATCACACGCGTCCAAGTACTCCACAGCGTGGCTGGCAAGAAAGGGTATAAAAGAAGGAAATCTAATGACATGGCCTCCTTGTTCACCTGATCTGAACCCCATTGAGAACCTGTGGTCCATCATCAAATGTGAGATTTACAAGGAGGGAAAACAGTACACCTCTCTGAACAGTGTCTGGGAGGCTGTGGTTGCTGCTGCACGCAATGTTGATGGTGAACAGATCAAAACACTGACAGAATCCATGGATGGCAGGCTTTTGAGTGTCCTTGCAAAGAAAGGTGGCTATATTGGTCACTGATTTGTTTTTGTTTTGTTTTTGAATGACAGAAATGTATATTTGTGAATGTTGAGATGTTATATTGGTTTCACTGGTAATAATAAATAATTGAAATGGGTATATATATTTTTTTTGTTAAGTTGCCTAATAATTATGCACAGTAATAGTCACCTGCACACACAGATATCCCCCTAACATAGCTAAAACTAAAAACAAACTAAAAACTACTTCCAAAAATATTCAGCTTTGATATTAATGAGTTTTTTGGGTTCATTGAGAACATGGTTGTTGTTCAATAATAAAATTAATCCTCAAAAATACAACTTGCCTAATAATTCTGCACTCCCTGTATAAAGGTGGTCCGTTTGGAATTGGTAAATGAAGTCACTAGCCTATAGTGACAAATTTAAAATCAGAGAGAGCATAAGCACTGAGGTTCTGGTTAACAGAGCCTCAGTGGCACAGTTAAGCACTACTGACAACACACATATTAAGCCACAAACTATGAGCACTGGGGGTCCTTACCAGCAGGATCCCAGTGAGACAGGCAAAAACATACTGACATACAGGTAAAAATGGGGGTAACATGCCAAGAAAGATGGTACTTTCCTACAGGGCAGATGGTGAAAAAGCATACAACATAAGCATCATCAGCAGATCAAACATTTTGGTGACTGCAACTCACAGAAATGGCATCAAGGCCAAGGTTGATACACATCTGCACCACACCCACCTTCTACATATTGTTCATGTCCAAGGTGTCAAAGGTAACCAATGGTGCATTATACCAGTGCACAAGCTTGTAACATCTTCCAAGTACCAGGTAAACATTCGTCATGCTCATCTTATACACAATTATCTGACCATGGTAGGTCATGCTCATCATGCTGGATTGCTCGTGAATGTCATTCGGCATACACCATTTACCTTAAATCTACTGACATGTACCACACTCATCAAAACAAAGCCTGCGAGTTACAAGTGGACTCAACATACCATGTGACTGATATAGCAAGGACAGATGTTTGGGGACACAGTAACATTAATCCTACATGTGACAGGTATTGTATGTGAGAATGTAGGCTGGAATATCCACTCATGTGATACAGAGATGCATGAATCCACTCCAATATCCACTCAGCTCAATACATGTTGGGCTGTGCTTTGACAACATGCCTAAAGGAACTTGATGTGTCACACTATGCTGTCCAATGCTTGCATATGTGTAAGTTCAGGTCAGCATGTTGTACAACACTCAGCACCGCCATCTCATATGTGGGGGCATGCATGCCCCACATCTTAAATGCACAGTGATCTAGCAACTGCACTGGCCAATACTGTTCATTGTGTGAAACTGTTTGCATCACATTATGGATGCTCTCAGGACCTGAACTATCTGAAAATGTACTGAATACAGGCATTTCCTGTGACAATGCTGCATGGACATCCCTCATGTCAAGAACTATGACAATGACATAGCTTTCCAATGTTGCCACATCCAACATGGGAGTATGGGGTATGAACAAGATGAGTGTGCAAATCAAAGTCAGTGTTCACATGTGATATGTAGAGCTATTTGCTGCCTCTCTGAGATGCTTATTTATGAGTCTTCTGTGCCGCAGATGTGTCACTTTTCATAGGGAAAAAGGAAAAGCAATGGCTGTGCGAGGGCCTTCATCTTAAGCCCCTTAGTGACCTATGCACATGGTCCCCAATCCTAACATGCTCTGAGCAACTGTGTGCTACGTGTCGAACACAGATCAGTAACATGTACTACGGCCAACATATTGCCAACCTGCATGCATGTTTTGAAGCCAGTACTACTAGCATATATCTTGACTGTCATCACTGTGTTTGTATATACTGTGTCCAAGATTCACAAGGCCCTTGCAGCACATGTTGCCACCAATGCATTACTTGATTGTACTCCACATTCTGGCCTTATCATCTTTCATATTGTCCATATCCAAGGATGCCTAATGGAGTCCAATTTGCCATACATGTACTTTTTAAATGCCATTGGACACATCATACAACTTCACATACAACCCTTGCACTACACAGTACAACAACAGGATGGCACTTACTGTTAGCATTGAGGTCTGAAAAGCTTGCCACCTCTCCAATGGTATAAGGGGCAGGTCCACTTGCAAGACATGACATGAGACATAGCATTGTGAATGTTGTACAATTAACACTATGGACAAATGTTACACATCACACATGTTTTGCAGATGGACATAGAAGAGTTAGTTTAATAAATATTCTAGCAAACCCTCAGCATGTCTCTGTGTCAGCCATAGATAGGCCAGGCCAACATATGCAGATATGTGCTTGTGCCATACAGACATGTCTCAGCTTCATTGGTCACATTTTGCAATGGACATTCTGCTGACAATTTTGCAAGCATAGCACATTGCTTTGTCACTCTACACATACGACTCAGGGAACACACTCATGTACATGACCATGCAGCATACTACAGTGTTCAGGCCCTTGATGGACATGGACATTTCCTGGTTACCATGTTCCATTGCGCCATGACACATGTGTGTTGGCTTTGGTGCACTTCAAAATCTCCTTCCTAAACACAGGGAACAAAGACAGGAATGTGCCATTTGTCTGACTGATGGTGCATTGCTGCCCTTGGCATGGGTGCATGTTGGTGCAGACACACTACTCGCTGTCCTGGCCTTTGTCATGACATAGTGAAGTAAAACCTATGGCCAACAGACATGCAAAAGCAAAGCTGGAATCAGCCACATATAGGTGTACTTACCCACAGTAGCACTGACCATGATTAACGGGTGGTCCTGTTGTGTAGGCTCTCATTATTCTAATGAGACTACTGGATTTGAGCAGCAGAATCACCTGCGGTGTGGGAGGACTGAGTATAACCCACTACAGGAGACACCTGTCAGCCTAATCCGGGTTTTGCTCTGGCTAACAGTGCCTCATCTCTACCCAAGAGCAGGGATAGTCGGGCATGACACATCAGATATGCCCCAAGGAAAAATCTAAATGCGGGTGAGATGGAGGATTTCTGAGATCCAGATCTGACCTATGCATGAGAGTGTGTTATGTGCTGCAGAGGTATGTGTATATGTCTGCTGACCTAGGTACCAGAGCCTCCTGCAATCGAAAATGACCCATGCAGTCAGCCGATAGGGTGAGCTGAGTGGACCGTGTGCGGCAGGTCAGATGCATTGACTCAGAAATGTCCCAGACGGGGTGAGGGACTGCATTAAAATCATCTCCCAGCAATGTGGTAGCTGAAGGCATGCCCAGTAAGAGCTCCCAAAGTCTTCGTAAAGTTGATTGTAGTAACAGCTATGGGAAAAAGGCCGTTATAAAATTGTAGTCTCTGCCTTCAATGCGGCCTTCAATCCCCAATTAGCTCCCCTGGGGGTCCTCGTCGGAGACCAAGATCACTAGCAGACATACTTTGTGCCGGAAGATTGCCACTCCCTGGGACTCTCAGACAAATCCTACATGATACTCCCAGTGGTACCTGAAGCGACCCAGAAAGGAGCACTGTGTACCCAAAAGTGTTTTTTTTGTAGCATCACTACCTGCCATTTTAATCGTTTAGCATAGCGCGGGAAGGCCCCTTGCTTAATACTATATAGCAGGCTATTGACATTCCAGGAGAGGATGTTAACTGTCTGGGTTTGTTGGGAATTTGAAATATGGGTTCCCTTGACAGGGAGATGCCAGGATATTTGGTCAAAAGTAATAGAGGTGTAGTTGAGATAGATCGCGTGTAAGACATGCCTGTGATGTGTGAATGAGATTCAACCAATGTGTGTGCATGCACACTTAATAAAACAACCCATTCTTCCAGCTGCCCTCCACCCCACACTTCCATCCCATACCATCTGTCACCTCACCCCTAAATATAGCAACAAACTATTAAGACTTAAATCCTTTTAAGGTCCCTGCTCACCCCAAACAAGGATTACAGTGCCCAACAGCAATTCTAGTGCAAATTACCTCAGATAAGAGATGCTCGACCCTACTGAAGCCCAGAGGAAAACATACAACTGTGGTCAACTCTCTCTTACCTGTCCCCCCAGTGCATAACAGGTACATTCCAGGATGGGTCAATGGATGGACTCATAGTAGAATTCCATTTTATGATCTTGGATCCCGATTTTGACACCCCTGCCATTGCGCACTTTTTCTATTACTAAACACCAATTTTTTTGGCCTTTTTTTTGCCCTTTACTACCTTCATTTTTTATTTTGTTTCTTTAAGCTTCACACTTAACATGTAATAGTCACAGATTTTCTGTGGTGTTTATGTTTGCGCACCATTAATTCGGGGTACTCTTTAATAGACTTTATTAGAGCATTTGGGCTGATTTAACTTTCCTCAACCTTTTCCAAGATGGCGGCTGCCACCACTATTGTGTGGGGGAGTCCTATTTTTACATCAGTGCCTCTGATTACGCGGTCTCCTGTTTAAATAGCCCTGTTCCCTGCTCCGGAGATAGTCCTGGGTTTGCAGAGCAGGGGTAGGTTCTTGTGGACACTGCGATCCTCGTACAAGTAAGTGCCCTCATCCCGAACGATCCTCGTACGAATAAGTGCCATTTTTTCATGGCAATCAGGGCCCTCTGAAATTATGATCCTTTCTATGTGGCTAAACCTTACGGCATGTTTTCCGATTACGGATGTTACAAAATCTTGCATATATCTTTGATGAAAGTGTTGTTTTGCTTTGAGCTATACACCATCACAGCACCCTGGGACCTCGCATATTGTAATTACTGTTTATTGGAGTATGATTACGACGTCATGATTACCCAATGACAGGTTTGTTTCAATACCTACGTTTTTATTATTTTGTCTGCCCCTTGGTGGGAGTTGTCATTTATTGTTCAATGGATCGTTTAATCTTGGGCATTATATCCATACCTTTCATGTATTATTAATTTATACCTTGGTGGGAGCTGTCAACTATCTAATTATAGAAGATTTATACTTTTTGATAAGATCTACCTGCACCTCCCTGGGTCCATAGGACATACCATTATACTACTGCCATAATTTTGGGGTCATACCAGTTACAATCTGATTTCTAAGTTATCCATGCAGTATTTGTATTATCTATGCTGTGTGGTGATGATTTATGTCTCCATCACCTGTTGACCATGGCATGCACTAGGGACAGCACAACATATGATTCAATGCTAGACCCTAGGCTTTGTATATTTCTTTGATAGATCATGATATTTAGACAGAGGAATATTGTGTTTACTTAAACTATTCTATGAGGTTAACCATGGCCATGCTATGACTGTCTATTATTCCTTTACTCCAGAATTGCTGATTACTATATTGGTTGGATAACGTATGCTCTCAGTTATTCCCTGGGGGCGCATCCTTTAATATGAGGGGGGTAAGAAAAGTAGTTTTTTTTCTATCTAGAAGTGTTCATTCACATGTCACCTAAGCACCATTAGGGAGTTTCACCAGTGTTCCGTTTGACCCTGGCATGGACTTTTTGCACTTTATATAATCAAACTATTGTGTTCTTAACAAGTACATTTTCTTTCTAGGTACCTGTATTGCATATTCAACACACCTTACTGTTGGACTTTTGCTTATGCAGGGTCATCCTGAATCTTTTTGCCTCCTGCCTCCTATTTTTTTCTGACCTGTCGCTGTTGACTTTTGAACTCTGAGCACTTTCCCACTGCTAACCAGTGCTAAAGTGCATATGCTCTCCGTGTAAATTGTATGTAATTGGTTTATCCATGATTGGCCTATTTGATTTACTAGTAAGTCCCTAGTAAAGTGCACTAGAGGTGCCAGGGCCTGTAAATCAAATGCTACTAGTGGGCCTGCAACACTGGTTGTGCCACCCACATAAGTAGCTCTGTAATCATGTCTCAGACCTGCCACTGCAGTGTCTGTAAGTGTGTTTTTACACTGTAAATTCGACTTGCCAAGTGTACCCACTTGCCAGGCCTAAACCTTCCCTTTTCTTACATGTAAGGCACCCCTAAGGTAGGCCCTAGGTAGCCCCAAGGGCAGGGTGCAGTGTATGGATAAGGTAGGACATATAGTAATGTGTTTTATATGTCCTGACAGTGAAATACTGCCAATTTAGTTTTTCACTGTTGCAAGGCCTGTCTCTCTCATAGGATAATATGGGGGCTACCTTTAAATATGATTAAAGTGTAGATTCCCCTAGAGAGTAGATGGACATATGGAGTTTGGTGTCCCTGAACTCACAATTAAAAAATACATCTTTTAGTAAAGTTGATTTTAAGATTGTGCGTTTGAAAATGCCACTTTTAGAAAGTGAGCATTTTCTTGCTTAAACCATTCTGTGACTCTGCCTTGTTTGTGGATTCCCTGTCTGGGTCAGTTTGACAGTTGGGTTGTTTTTCACCTCGCATTAGACAGTGACACAAAGGGGGCTGGGGTGTAACCTGCATTTCCTGATTAGCCATCTCTGCTAGGAGGGAGGGGTGGAGTGGTCACTCTCATCTGAAAGGACTGTGCCTGCCTCTGACAATGTCCGCTCCAACCCCCTGGTGTGTGTCTGAGGCCTTGCCTGGGCAAGGCAGGATTTCACAAGTAGGTGTGAGTCCCCTTTGAAGGAAGGTGACTTCAAAGACTAAAATGGGTATAAGAAGGGCACCCAAATCTACAGACTTTAGAAACACTTCTGGAACCAAGAGGAACCTCTGCCTGGAGAAGAACTGATAGCTGAGGAAGAAGTGCTGCCCTGCCTGTGACTGTGCTTTGTGGAGCTTTCCTGCAGTGCTGCTTCTGCCAGAGTAAGAGGGCAAAGACTGGACTTTGTGTGCCTTCCATCTTGTGAAGAAATCTCCAAGGGCTTGAGTTAGAGCTTGCCTCCTGTTGTTTGAAGTCTCAGGGACAGCAAAGACTTCTCTCTGCCAGCACCTTGAGTCTCTGGAGAGACTCCTGCTCTGACAAGTAGTGCCCTATCCAGTCCCTGGGCCCTTGAAAGGAAAGCTGGTGGAATCCAAGGAAATCGACTTCGGACGACTTCGGACGACTTCGGACCGACGCCGCTGCTGAATCTGGTAACGCCGCCTGCACCTGACGCCGTGACCTTCGCTGGAAGTCGCCGCACCACGTCGTGACCGACGCCGCTCGAAGTGCACAGATTCAACGTTTCGCACAGACGCCGCGATCCCCAACTTCACGCATCGGCTTGTTTTCACTCTTCACCAAAGGTACTCTACTTGGGGGTCTACACGACTCTGTGTTCGGCGCCGCTGGTGTCGGCTTGTTGGGAGCAACTCCGTCACGACGCCGTGTTAACATCTCATTGAAGCATTTTTGTTTCTAAGCGCTATTTTTGAGTTTAATCTTTAAAAATTCATAACTTGACTTGTGTATGTCGGATGTTTGTCATTTTGGTCTTGTTTTGTTTAGATAAATATTTCCGATTTTTCTAATCCGGTGTTGTGTCATTCTGTAGTGTTTTCATTAAGTTACTGTGTGTGTTGGTACAAATACTTTACACCTAGCGCTCTGAAGTTAAGCCTACTGCTCTTCCAAGCTACCAAGGGGGTAAGCAGGGGTTAGCTGAGGGCGATTCTCTTTTACCCTGACTTAAGTGAGGGTCCTTGCTTGAACAGGGGGTAACCTGACTGTCAACCAAAGACCCCATTTCTGACACTTACTATAACAGTGAGGATTAGGTATGACTATGTTGAGGTCCTGATGAATCGCACCTAGATCTGAATAGACTGATTGAAGCGAGAAACATGTTAACCTTTTCAATTCAGGCAGTAGAGGGATATCCAACTCTACCACATGCATACTTGATCCCTAGACTATAGGGCTCATTGACATCAGATATCACATTTTGCATAGGGTAAGACGGACATTATTCTTACTTCCCCTGATCTAATTTGTTTTTGATTTTGACAGAGGCCCACATTTCCAATAAGTATTTCAATATATGGTCCTACTAGTCAATTCTTACAGCTCACATTACCAATCCCACATTTCTGCATTCACCACCGGCAATTCTCTTCAAAAGATCTCTGGCAAAGAGTCCCCACGAGGGGCCCGTCAGACATTGCAGTGCGCTCTGACGAGGAGCAAAGCCCGATGATGAAGCATATCATCAATTGGTGAGTGACGGCTCTTGTTCCAGATTTGGGATATTCATAGGTGCCATTACTGATCTCTCCTGGACTATGGGTAGATTGATCATATATAGATAAACAATTCTATGTAAATGTGCATACGTTTTTCTTTGACATTCCAGGATGCAACTATATCTTCTCAGTACAGGACATTACGGGCCAGATGTAGGTACAAAGAAATTAGCGACTCGCAAATTGCGTGTCGCTAATAGGAATGCAGGTACAATTTCCGTGGACAAATTGCGACTCGCACCCGGAATCGCAAGGCAGATAGCGAGTCCGCTGTCTGCGAGGTCGCTGTTTGCGACCCCACAAAAAACGGACACGCAATTTGCGAGTGGGTGTCGCAAATTGCGAGTACCATGTAAATTGATTGCAGGTGCTGCAGAACGCTCCAGAAACCACTCCAGAACACTCTGGAAACACTTCCTGGCACATGATGATGACATCACAGCCAGGAAGTTTACTAATACACCTGGGAGGAGGGAGGACCACACCCATTTTAAACTGCTGAACAGCCAACAGGAGGAACAGCAGCTACAATGGCAGAAACACCCAGAAAGAGGAAATTAAAATTTTCTGAGAAGGAGCTGGAGGTGCTGACAGAGGAATGCTGTCAGCACTATGATGATCTTTTTGGGAAGGCAGCCCTCAATGTGCCAGACTCAACTAAAAAACAAATCTGGCTGGAAATTCAGGAAAAGGTGAACTCCCTGGGGGTCAGCCACAGGAGTGTGGATGAGATCAAGAAGAGGTGGTATGACCTCCGCTCCCGGACCAAGGAGAGGGTGGCAGAAAGGCTGCGGGAGATGAGAGGCACAGGAGGGGGACCATCATCCGTACCACCACCCACACCCCTGGAGGAAAGGGTGGAGGAGACCCTGGAGCAGGAGGCAGTTACAGGATTCGGAGATCTGGACACCTCTGAGCCCACACCATCAACCGGTGAGTACCATGTGATATGCCTGTAGCCCCATCAATGCCATACCCCCACCCACCATGTACACAGGGGCATGCACAACCAAGATAGCTCCATTTCAGGGTAGCAAACACCAGAATGATGCATTATGGGCAATGTAGTCAAGTAGGCAGTCAATAGGCAAATGTTTATTAGGAAGTGTGCAACAGATAGTAGACACTGACAGTCTGTTTCCCATGTCCCACAGTTCTCCCACAAGACACCACCACAAGCCACAGCAGCCAGATGCCAACAGTCAGCCAGCCCCATGAGGAAAGCACAGGAGCTGCCACCACTCCCACCTGCACCACCAACACCATCCCCTTGATGACTGCACCTGCTGCAACAGTGGTTCCGAAGGCTGCGCCAGCAACAGCCAGGAGTGCCACAGTATAGCTCACAAGGCATCCACCGCTGCGCAGGCGACGCAGGTTGAGGAGAGCAGGGCTACAGGCTGAGTCCGGGTGTCCATCCACCACCATGACCGAGGCACAACTGCTACGTGGTCAGCGCCTTCAGAACCAAATGTTAGGGAGAATTAGTGGGGTTCTGCACCGCTTTGTAAGGAGCAATGAGACCAGCATGCAGCAGCTCCGTGCACAATTGGACGTCATAGGAAACAACACTGGGGACCTAGCCCTGTCCATTCGGGAACTGGTGGCTGGACTACTGTCACAGAGCGAGGGTGGGCGGCACAGGGACCGCCAGCTGCTCCAGAGGCTGGACAGGATGGACTCATCAATTTGTAGACTGGCAGTCAACACCACTGGGCTGTCAAGAAGGACAGTCGGCCTCCAAGTGGAAATGGGCCACTTTGCAGGGGATGTGGCAAGAGGCCTGGGCCGGATCACCCATGTGATCGATCTAATGGAGGCACGGCATGTGTCCAGGGGTACAGGGGACACCCCACAGGACAGGGAAGAGGGCTCCACTGTGAGCAGTGTCTCTGCTGGTGACACCAGGGTGCTCCGGAGTGGGAGTACCAGGCAGAGCACTGCAGAACAACCTGGGACCAGCCAGGCTGGCAGAGGCCGCCATAGGTCACAGACTAAACCCTGTCCCTGATGTTGGGCCACATGACGGCAATGTGCCCCATGCATGGTTCGCTTTTTGAAGTCCCTGAACAGTTTGTCATTGTAAATAGTTCAATTTCTGCACATATTAAATAGTTTTTTTGTTCCACTTAACAAATTGAGTTTTTGGTCAATAGGTGAGTGTGGTTGAAGTTGACACGTACCTTCCAAAGTATTGGGTTGCAATGTGTTGCCGTCTCAGTCTGCCTTGATTTGCGATGCTCCGATCCCCATGATGGCGATGTGGTTGCTCCTGCTCTTCATCCTCAGAATCTGGATCTGCAGGGGTGAGAGGTAGCCCACGTCAGGTGGCAATATTGTGCAGGATGGCGCATGCGACAACAATTTTGAATGCTGTAATGGGGGTATACTGGAGGGCACCTCCACTGCGGTGGAGGCATCTGAACCGTGCTTTCAGCAATCCGAAGGTGCGTTCAATCAGGTTCCTGGTCCTCTTATGTGCACTGTTGTATCGTCTCTCACATTCATTGCTGGGTGTTAAGTACAGAGTCATTATCCATGGCCGTAGTGCATATGCACTGTCACCTGTTGGGCACAAACAGTACACTGTTAGAAAGTCCTGGTTGGTGTGCACATTGATCTGTGTGTATGTCTATGAGGTGTATGCAGCTCTACCTAGGAGTTATCCGTCTCCAAACTCCCCACGTTCCAGGCGTCGGTGTATCCCACTGTGCCTAAAAATGTAGGAGTCATGGGTACTGCCTGGAAATTTAGCTAAAATGTCAGTGATGACATAATGGGCGTCACAAACAACCTGAATATTGAGTGAGTGGGTACACTTTAGGTTGCGGAAAAGATATTCCAGGTTTGCAGGGGGGCATATTTGAATATGTGTCCCATCTACACACCCTATGACATGGGGAAAGTTGGCAATCCGGTAAAAGTCCAGCTTGGTGCTGTTAATTTCTGCCTCATTCCTGGGTAGGTATATGAAGTGAGACGTGTGTAAGTATGGCATCTAGGAATGCCCTGAGGAACCTTGATAGTGCACTTTGAGATACCCCACCTGCCACAGCAATGACCCCCTGATAGCTCCCCGAGGCCAAGAGGTGCAGTGAGCATAGCACTTGCACATGCGTAGGGATGGCGCAGCCGCGCAGAGTCTGGCGTTCTAGCTGTGGTTTGAGTAATTCAATTAATTCAAGTATAGCTGCGCTGCTAAGTCGGTATTTGTCGTAGATTTCTTCCTCAGTTTGCTGAAAAAGAGTCTGCCTTGTTCTGTAAATCTTCTCCTGTCTCTGGCTCCTCCTCCTCCTCTGCTGGGCTGCGTGGACTCTCCTCCTCACTGCTATCAGGTATATCTCCGCCATCTTGAGTAACCTAGATGCTTTCTGGGTCTCCTTTTATACTTTGGTAATGATTACCACCTGCTCTGAGTTAGTGGTAAATGGGACATGCAAACTGGGCTTTTTGCGACTAGTCGCAATTTGCGAGTTGCAATTGCATATGGTTTGCGACTCGCAAATTGCGACTTCCTATTTGTGGGTCGCAAAATGGGGTCGCACATTTTGCGAGTCGGTAACGGCTCGCATCGCTTTTTGCGAGTCGGAAATGGGATTTTTGCATCCCATTTCCGATTTTGCGCAGTCGCAAATAGCGATTCGGGCCATTTGCGACTCGCAAACCTTTGCTACATCTGGCCCTACATCGGTATTGAACTGGTTCTGCCCTCGACAAATGACCAGTATCGGGGCATTTCTGTCTCTCTACTCGGTGAGCGAAACAGGTCCAAGGTGTCAGAAAGTGGAGCCTCTGCGTCCAGGGCTCCCGCTCCAGTGATGGCATGTTCAGGGCAAAGCTTGTTTACTCCTTAGACCAGGGTGATTCTTCCGGAAGAGGGTCTGATTCCTCCAGGGGCTGTGTGGGGGAGATGGAGGCCCCTCGAGGGCCAGAACCCACCGTATCTTTGCAGCTCAACTACACGGTGCTCTGTTGCCCATTCCCAGGCCCACTTTGGGGTATCAAAAAAGAAGGACCGTGAATTAAATAGTACTTTTAGCCTGGCTGCAAAGATGAGCATGTACTTCAGATTGAGTGCCCTGAGTTTCTGCTTGACTTCTTCAAAGGAGCGTCTGCGCTGATGGATCACTATGTGTAGTCCGGGAAAAACATTATCCTAGAGCTGTGGAAGTGCAGATCTTGGAGTGACCTTGCCTCACGAAGAATAAAATCTCTTTCTCTCTGGTTGAGTATATGGACATTGACAGGACAAGGATGTGCCTGAACGGGAGGCAGCGGACAAGGGATCAGTGTGCCCCCTCAACCACAAAGCACCTGGACAGTTTGTCTGCAGGGATCCAGGATCGGAACCAGTCTTCCAGCTGTTTTTCAGCACCAGGGTCCTCCACCTCGTCAGGGAAGCCAACCAATCAGAGATTGTACCTCTGTAATCGATTTTTATCTTCCCCCACATGCTACTCCAACTCATTTGTAGCAGAGGGCAGCTTAGAAACCTGCAGCTTGAGACTGGTCACCTTGTCTTCAACTGCATATACCCTGGATTGAGCTTCAGTGACTTGCCCGGCCACACCGTGGAGGTCTTCCAGCAATAGGGATACATCCACATGAACTCCACCCCCATAGTCTTGACGGCTTCCCTAGAGTCATTGATTGCCTTCAAGGTGATAGGTAGGTTAGCTTGTGCAGGCGATGGGAGCTGCTATAGGAGGGGTGTCAGGGGGTCTGTGACCTTGTGTGGCAGGTCTGATGTATTAGTCCATCTTTGTCTGTGCCGGCATGGGTGGGGGAGTCTCTCTCAGCCCATCTTCGGATGCCAATGTGGGGTGGGGAAGCAACCCACCTGTGGCCTGCTTACCCCGGTAGGACAGCATGAGCAGCCAGTTCCATCTGGACGCTGAGTGGTGAACTAGGTAATAACATACACGGAAGGACAACTAGCTCCACTCACAATGTGCATCTACTAAGGGGTCCGTCACTGTGGAAGATGTCTGCTGATGACCAGAGGGGAGCCTTGGGGAGTCCCGGATTCAGTTTGGAAGGGGCCCATTAGAGGGTCAGCGCAGTCATCCAATGTGGGGGGGTCCTGTACAGTCAGAGGACAGGAGAGATATGTCGCAGAGGTTCAGTGCATTTTTTTATACTTTCCACACTGCTTACATTTGGTTTATTCAAGTATATATTTAGATAGATAAGTGTTTTTAGATAGGTAAGTGGAATTGCTCTGAAACACATAACTGTCCCTTAGAAACACTCATCACTCCTCCTCTAGCTGCCACTTATCAATGCAGAAACATTAGCATACTTTAATGAAATTCTGCAATCCTGGCATCTGCACCTGCAAAATCTCACCAATCCTGCATCTGAAAAATGAACCATTTCTATGCAGAGTTTGAAATCTTTTCAGTGTAATAATGACGTGCTCAGAAGAGTTGTGTGAACCGGACTCTGGGAGCACCACCAAGCAGAGCATGCAGCACAGTCAAAGAGTAGCAGTCTATCTTCTACTGTGACTGTGCACTGCAGGCATTCGTGATTCATGAGAGGGGACTGAAGGTCCTTATGAGAGAAAGGAGAGCCTTGATGGTCCTATTGAACACCATGAAAAATTGTGTAGATAAGCAAATACTGTCAGTCCGTCCCCAGCTGAAATTCTCTGCAAATGGCCAGCAAAAGCCTGCCTTTGGAATGCTGCTGGTCAGACCTGTGCACACTGCTGGATGAAGTCTGTGACTATACTTTCTGCAGAAATTGATCTGCTGGATGTTCTAGGGAACCCTCTGTGCCATCTGCTGGAAGGACATGCTAAATTGCTTGA